>NC_139673.1:17208326-17690326 GCF_951799395.1 Argentina silus | reverse complement strand
TCACTGAATAAAGTCCGTAGAATTCAAGAGATTCATCAAATCCATGGCTGTCGAGTCAGTCTCATTGTCCACATGTAGGTTAAAATCACCAATGATAATAATCTTAGCATAATTTGAATGAAAGGTAGATGGGCCTTGGATGAAACCGTGATCTTTACATTTCTCATCCTTGTCATCAGGTGTCTTTATCACTCATTACTGTGCAACAGGAGGCTGATGGAGGTAGAAATGGTAGGACAGCTCATTGTAATTAGAGCTTGACAGATATATCTGATATTGGCCTTAAAGAAATATCTGGAGAGTTATTCACCATGTTATATATAATATAGAGGAAACTGGACAGCACTTATTATGGATCATTTAACACAATTACACATGACACAACTGTGTTAACAGAGACACAATACGTCCTGCTCCTGTACATGTTTGTATATACTGTACATTTTCCCCTATGTCTGCTAAGGGCTTCACTGCTTTTTCCACTGTTTATGTGGCACATAGGATATTTATATGTAATTGGCCACTTACGTAAATGGGCGATTCTTAGACTACGGGCACTTTCATGTCCTTTGATCATATTTTATAAAAAAAAAAAAAAAAAGGGGAATATTCACACTTTCATAGTTATCTTTACAATGAAAGTACTTTAGGAACTTTTTACCGGTAGTGTATGATGATTTTTTCACCTTTTTCAACATCGTTATAGATGCAAATATTGCTGTTTTGTGCCTGTCCCACACCCAGACTTCTGATCTTCAATAATGAAAATGAAGTGTAAAAAAATGATTTATCTATTTTTTTTAAATGTGACTGAATAAAGTATCAGTAAAATAATCAACACATAATTGGGGTATTTAAGGTCAAACAACTATTTATGTGATTTTATATACAAAATGTAGTTGTCCCACAGTATTGCCATCATTTCCACCACAACACTGTAATGTCCCTTTAAAAGGTTTGTGTGAAAGATGGTTTGGGTAGTTTCTATGGAGATGAACAGTTACATCACAGCACATGTCTGATATGGAGGATATTTTGGATTTCTTCACCAACTTTTGAAGAAAACTCAAGGTAAATATTGCTTGAAATGAAAATATTTTTATTGTATGTCATTTCCAAACATGACGTAACATCAATTGAGTTTGTAAATAAATCGATTTTTTAACGTACATAGATGTATTTTGCATGCATGAAATGCTAGGTACCAATTCATAGCTAATCTGTGATGCTAGCTTGGATTTTCTTACAAAATACTGTAAGATTGTCATTTCCACCTCCGTCATTTCCAACACATTACCTTCTTGGGTGGAAATGACAAAGGTGAGGTGGAAATTACATTTATGCTTACAAGGTGCAATTCATAGATTGTGAGGCTACATATGTGTAATTTATTTATTAAAATGTACAATGTTAATGTTTTATTCAAATGCATATTTGTTGAAATGCATTTTCATCTATTTTTAAGATGCCACGGACCTCTACTGCAGAAAGGTCTCAGGCCTATAGGGACAGAATAAAAGAGGACCCTGTCAAATATGAAGAGCGACTGAAAAGAGACAGGGAGAGATACCTGAGGAAAAAAGAAAGAGGGGTTGACCCAGAAATGACCCAGAAATGACCCAGTCATTTCCACCACCTCATACCTTTTTTTAAAAATAGTTACAAAATTCTAATCACTCATTAAAAACTTCTGCATAGTTTATGGGATAATGTTCCACTTAATGTAATAACACAAGTAGTTATTTCCTGAAATGTATCTAACCAATCCAATATTATATTTCAGGTTGTGGTTGATGTAAGCTTTGTGTTTGGTCCTCATCTCAATTAATTTACCTAATCCACAAATGTATGGTAATTGCAATATAGGTATAAACTGGTAAAACTATGTGTGAAAGTGGTCTTACACTGTTGAGAAATTATGTATATCATACTTTTTTAAAATAATAATCAAATGTTTACATATGATGGAAATTACATTTGTTCAATGCGGGTCGGACAATATGTAAAAAAAACATCAATTTGTCTTGTAATGTTAGTGCGTTCTCTTATGGATCATGAAACTAGACTACTTATATTAACCTATTAGACTGTGACAATTTAGATTTGAACATTTTTTTTCCCCTCAAGTTCACAAGGCCAAAAGTGCCTGTAGTTGAAGAATCGCCCAAATGTGTTATTTTATATGTATGCACTTTATCTTGCATGTTTACAGACTCCCCCCATTCAATTTCACGCATTTCTATTTGGAGTATAAAAGGCACTAGATCACCTGCGGGTATATAAGCTGTGGCTTGCGCTGCGTTCTTCAGTTGGCAGTTAATACCTGAACCAGTAAAGACTGAGGACCAGACGACTCACTAGTGTGTTTTCCATTTATTCTTAAGCATAAGCATTAATACAGTTTGTCATTAATGTAGGCTTTCTATTTAGTGTACCGTTAGGCATAGTAGCATATGAAGTTTGTAGTCTATTAGCGGTAATTGCGCTAGCTTGGTATCCTAAACGAGGACGAGTTAGCACTAGTTTGCCGTTTACGATGAGTGGTTGTTGTCAAATGACACCTGACAAAACATGTCGAAGGGAGTCTGGTGTAACGTTTGCCTGACTCCACTGATACAGATGTATGTGTAGGATTTAATGTTAGAGTGTTTTGTAGTTTACATTTTCTTTGTTTTTCTTCGTTTTCTCCTAACGGTTAAGAGAAGGTAGACGGTTAGAGCCAGAGCCCGAACCGCTGATGAACAGCGCTGTAGTTTACCGTTGCCAAGGCAACCAGGCAGCTCACAGGTTGTACCATATTTCTAAATCATTATTTTGATATAATACTGAAATGTTGATATTATATTGTTATTGTTTTACATTGTAATTTGTATTGTTCCAACTAAGTTCAGTTGGCAGTTAATACCTGAACCACGAGTATGTTTTCCATTTATCCCCCCCCCCTATACTAACCCTAACCCCAACCCCACCCAGAGACCTCTTCATCCCCGCTACCCCCCTTGTACAAGTTCTCTCCTGCTAATACAAATAAAATGAAATAGCCGACTGCCTATGGCCCCTGGTGTGAGCATTGATTACTTTGTCTTATGATGACTGTTGGATAGATGATTCAATTACTTAAACAAATGTATTGTTGTAAGTCGGTTTGGATAAAGGCGTCTGCTAAATGCCATGAATGTAAATGTAAATTACAATGGAGGGCCATGTCCAGAAACGACCCCGAGCCCCTACCACTGATCTATATACCTATATCTATGTCTGTGTTTTGTCTATTAATTAATAATATGATGATGATTAATCCCAAAGACGTATATTTTCCAAGAAACAACATGAGCATATCTGTAATCAAATAAATATCTCCTGCGTCATAATGCTGTTGTCTTGATGACGCTGCTAGCAATGACGTAAATTTATGTAAAAGTCACTTTGGTCACTTGAACCTCCAGTTGTTGTCAAATAGCCTTTGCTGATTGTCATTTGTAATGTGGTACGCTCATTAGTGGAAATAGATTCAATTACATTTCAACACAATGGAGAAAAACTGGTGGGACCCGCCGCAGGTAAGTTTGCCTTGCTCTATTTTAGTTTAAATAAACGGGAATACTTTACATTAAATTGCCCCAATACTTGGGCCAAATGTCCAAGGACGTAGGATGTATCTTTCGAGAGGGGGTGCTGCCTAAATGTTGTGTAAAGGGCTGTGCCATGGCTGCTGGTGGGCCGGTCGATCTGTGGGCTGCGGGGCCGGTGAGCGACACGATGTGTGGGCTTCGCGCAGATCCCCCCTACCTTAATCGAATAAGCACTAGGCCGACAAGCTCCTGTATATTTTCAGCCTACCTCAAGTCCGTGAACTGCCTTCAAGTAAACGCAAAGCTGTAAGAAGCAGGGCTGAAAATTAATCAAATTTAATCAAATCAAGCTCTATCATCCGTGGTGACAACATGTTACTGTACACTTGTTTGTATTCGTATGTTATCGTCCAGTCAAAGTAGCCTACAATTCAAAGCAACATTTCCCCCACAATCAGGACCTAGACCTACTGCAAAGAAATACTCTTAATTGGCTACACTTTGTTGTTAGATCGCTGTGAAGTAATTCATCCGACTCGGCAGACAGTTTGATCCCAACATCAAGTCAAATCGCGGTAATTTCGGTGAGGGCGCAATTCCAAAAACAGCTGTTTGTCAGTGAAAGAGCAGCGTAACAGCCTAAAAAGTGAAACGGGACGAGCTCAATCGTTGTTACAGAGAGAAATGTGGCTGCAAAATCAACCATTTTAAAGATCAACATTAAAACGAGACAGATTCTCTTTTTAGCTTGACAAACGCAAATAACCTATAGAGGAGGGACTATCGAAGAACGATGATTGACAGAACAATATCAAAATGGTTAATTTGATGTTTTCAGGTAGGCCCTATCTAAAATATAACCAAACATAGTTGGCACTAATAGGTCTTAATCGACAGGACCTTTCCTTAAGTAAGTCGTAAGTTGACTTTGCAAAGGGCCTACAATTACTTACTGTACAGGCCTACATGATTTGCAATATAAATTGTGTCGGATATGTTGAATAAAAGGTAGATGTAGGCCTTTTTTAAAGGCAAAACTAGAGAGCCCCTTTTGGGAAATTGGGAACGCAACAGCCTATTCTTGAGAACATTGTGAGGTACCGCAATCTCTTTGCGAGGGAAGCCTGTTATCTAACACAATCATATTTCTTGACGTTTCCCTGTCATTGTGTCTGTCATCTCCATCAGGAAGTTTCAAAGCCCTATGCTACTGTATTTGATAACTACCCACTCACCCCATTCAGGATGGCTAAACATAGACAATATGTAAAGATCACTGGAGACAACTGAATGGTTTTATACTCAGAAAAGACAAATACATTCATAGAGACATTCTCGAGACTGCACCTGTAGTGTGTTCACTGTATGTCCACAGGAGTGTAAAGAGGATCAGGCTGCCCTGATGATGGAGGCAGCAGGACCGGCAGCTTTCGCAGCCTACACCCCACTCCCACAGAGGACATCAAGACGGGCCAGGCACACGAGAGAGAGGGCCAGAGTGGCTAAAGAAAGAAAGGAAGAGGTGAGAGCGGAAGAGGTGGAGGGAGCCCAAAACCTTCTGCATAAGGTGAAGGAGCACACCGATGCAGAGAAGGAGAGGCTGATGGAGGAGAGAGAGAGGGTGGACAAGGACAGAGAAATGGTGGAGAGGAAGAGGAAGATAGTCAACCATCTTAAAGATAATATGGAGAGGAAGAGGAAAGTGTTGGATAGAGACACTGAGAAAGTGAATGAATGCAATGCAATACTCAGTCGCATTCAAAAGACGCAGGAAAATAACAAAAAGGATTTGGAGGAGAGGATTGTCCAGTTGGAAATAAAGGCGAAAGAGGTGGAGGAGGTGGAGAAAGTGACAAAGGAGATGGAGGAGACTTTCCAGAGGGAGATGGAAAAAACAAGAAATGAGATGAAGAGGAGAGAGAAGGAGGTGGAGGAGAGAGAGAGGGTGGTGCAGGAGAGAGAGAAGGAGGTAAAGAAGAGCGAAGAGAGATTAAAGATGAGTGAGAAGGAGACCGAAACAATGGAGGTGATGAAGAGAAGGGTAGAAGAGGTTGACAGAGAGATGGAGAGAATCCTAGAGGAGAAAGAAATGGAGGTGAAACAAGTGAAAGAGAGGATGGAGGTGATGAAATGGGCAGAGGAGGAGAGAGAAAAAGACAGGAATGAGAAGAAGAAAGAAAAGGATATTGAATGGATGAGAAAGGAGTTGGAGGCGATGAAGAGAGTAGAGGAGGTGGAGAGAGAGAAGGAGAAAATCCTGGAGGAGAAAGAATGCGACGTTAAACGTGTAAGAGAAGAGATGGATGTGATGATAAAGAATATGGTGGAAAGGAGGGAGAGGGAAGTGAAAGAGGAGATGAGGATGAAGACAGAGATGGAGAGAGAGAGGGAGAAGATTGAAAAGGAGAAAGAAAAGGTTATTGAATGGATGAGAAAGGAGATGGAGGCGGGTATGAAGACAGTAGAAGAGATGGAGAGAGAGATGGAGAGAATCCTGGAGGAGAAAGAAAGGGAGGTGAAACAAGTGAGAGAAGAGATGGATGTGATAAAGAATATGTTGGAAAGGAGGGAGAGTGAAGTGAAAGAGGAGATGAGAAAGATTACAGAAGATGTCGTGAAGTGGATGAAGACAGAGATGGAGAGGGAGAAGGAGAAGATTGAGAAGGAGAAAGAAAACGATATTGAATGGATGAGAAAGGAGATGGAGGCGGGTATGAAGACAGTAGAAGAGATGGAGAGAATCCTGGAGGAGAAAGAAATGGAGGTGAAACAAGTGAAAGAGAGGATGGAGGTGATGAAATGGGCAGAGGAGGAGAGAGAGAGAGACAGGAGTGAGAAGGAGAAAGAAAAGGATTTTGAATGGATGAGAAAGGAGTTGGAGGCGATTAAGAGAGTAGAGGAGGCCGAGAAAGAGATGGAGAGAATCCTGGAGGAGAAAGAAATGGAGGTGAAACAAGTGAAAGAGAGGATGGAGGTGATGAAATGGGCAGAGGAGGAGAGACAGAGAAACAGGAATGAACAGGAGAAAGAAAAGGATATTGAATGGATGAAAAAGGAGTTGGAGGCAATGAAGAGAGTACAAGTGGTCGAGAAAGAGATGGAGAAAATCCTGAAGGAGAAAGAAGATGACGTTAAACGCATGAGAGAAGAGATGGATGGGATGATAAATAATATGGTGGAAAGGAGGGAGAGGGAAGTGAAAGAGTTGATGACAAAGATTACAGAAGATGTCGTGAAGAGGATGAAGACAGAAATGGAGAGAGAGAAGGAGAAGACTGAAAAGAAAAGAGTAATGGCGGCGAACCTGGAGTTTGCCAGAGAGAGCATGGAGAGGGCTTTCCATAAAGGGAAACAAAATACAGGTATGCCCTCCATTATCTGCTTACAGAGCATTCTAATCATGATCCTTTTGGCTTCTCAAATCACCTCAAAATAATTTAGATTTTATCTATACAAATGATAAGACAATTTTTCTCTTTCAGATATTTCAACACAGAGACAATTCTGGAAATCCACAACTATCCCGAACTTACTACCACAATAACTACCCTGCATACTACCACTATAACTACACTTGCCATTTCAATTCTCTTTCATTAAAGTCATATTCAAAGGCAAACTGTGTGTCATGTTTGAAATGCTGTATTTTACAAGTTGCATAGCTGTAAACTATGTTGAGTGATGATGAGTTTAGGAAGAAAAGGTATGTAAAAAAATGAATACTCCTGCACACACGATTGTTACCTCTGCTTATTTATTGTGTCGACGTTTCGGTTTATGACCTTTATCAAAACATTTTTATCTGTGAGGTCTGTATTCCTAACACCACAAAAAGACAAAGTGGTGGTGTTTGTGTTTTTTACATTTACAAGTTGAGGAAGAAAAAACATGGCACATGTATGCACATGGGTTAGATTAGAAACAATCTGGGTAAACCTTAATTTGAAGAGGTATGCATGAGGTCTGTTATGTTTTTCTCTATATCCCATAATATTGATTACAATGATCAACATATTTGTACCCTGAAAAGAACCCAAACTGAACAAGTTCCCCATTATAAGTACCTGGGCATTTAGATAGATGATACACTTTTAAAATACATGTTGAAAAAGTGATCAAGAGTTTGCGAGTTAGACTTGTACTTGTTTTGTAAAGAAATGTCTTGCTTCACCTTTGATAATAGGAGGAAGATTGTCTTGGCAACGCTCCTCCCTGTCCGTGATTATGGTGACACAATTTAAAATCACACAACAGCCTCAATTCTTAAACCACTAGACCCGATTTATCACTTCATTTATCAGTTCATTTGTAGGCATGTTTTCTGTACCCACCATTGTCTTTTGTATCAGTCTGTGGGTTGGGATTCTTTGACGTTGAGAAGGGCTTATCATTGGATTTCATCTGTATATAAAGCAGTTCTTTTAAAACTCCCATTTTACCTCACATCATTGCTTTTATGGCGACTTAGTGGCGATCAAACTTGCAGCTTGTTACTATTTAATGTCCTTCAAGTGATTACAGAATTGAGAAGAACTTTTTAGCTGCTGTGCTCCTTAGATATGGAATGATCTTCAGGCTAGACTGAGGTTGGAGCACTTGGTCCCTTACACTTGTACCATCATCTGCTTTTTAGTGGACAATATATGCAATAAATACCTTTTTTACACAAACATCTTGAATCAGAATGGGTCAGCCCTAGCCTCTTACACAAACAGGGTCACAGTCAATGGGTACAAAACTGGAGCAAACGTGTGTATACCAAGATACTGTACCTCGACTCCTTTCCATTCCAAAAGAAATGTGTGCTTCCCTTTCCCTTCACTCAAATGTTGTGGATGACATGTACATAAAGCTATACACTGGTGCAGGTGTGATGTTATGAGAGCTTTAGCATTTAGCATTTCCTGTGTCCAGGCGTTCTATTCACTTCTAATAGGACAAATGAAGGTACACTTGCCTCATAAGGCTCATTCTTGTTTCATTTGTCCTATTAGCTCCTACTGACCTCACTTTACACAGACATAGAGGAGGAGAGACTCAGACTCATTAGAAGTTTATTACTGGATCAGTTTACAAAACAAAACAAAACTGCATGGAGCGTACAGTACAGCAGAGCTTGGAGTACCAGACATGAACACACACCTCACATGCACACACACATCGGAGCTGTCACAGTGGTATACCTTGGATCACACACAGACACACACACACACACACACACACACACACACACACACACACACACTCACTCTCTCTCAGGGCTGCTTGCGGATAGCTCCATCCAGTTTGTTGACCTCTCCATTGATCATGGGGTTCTCGACCAGTGATGTCACCAGGTGGGCAAACTCTGCAGGGTCTCCCAGGCGCGAGGGGAAGAGCACTTGGCGGGCCAGGAATGAACGCACCTTCTCAGGTTAACCCGCCAGGAGAGGAGTGGAGAACAGACCTAAGGAGAGGGAGAGAGAGGTTGTCTGATATGGAGAGGAAGGGGGGGGGGGGAGGAGTGTGTGAAAGAGTGCGTATGTATGTGTGTGTGTTTACTGACTGGGTGCGATGGTGACCACACGGATGTCCATGGGTGCCAGGTCTCGGGCGATGGGTAGAGTCATCCCAACAATACCCCCCTTAGAGGCTGAATACGCAGCCTGACCCACCTACATTGAGAGAGAGTGAGAGTGAAGGAAGGGGCTGTTGAGACAGTGTTTGTGTGTTTGTGTGTGTGTGTGTGTGTGTGTGTGTGTATGTGTGTGTGTGTGTGTGTGTGTGTGTGTGTGTGTGTGCGTGCGTGCATGGTGCAATGGAGGTCTTGGCGATCTGTTGGTTCTTGTGTGTGATTGGCTGACGGTACTGCAGCATGTTGACCTCTTCCTCACTGCAGGGTCTACTACAGTTGGAGCAGTCAGAGAGCACAGCCTGGGCCCCTGCAACCAAACATACACCCTGAAATATGGTTTGGACAAAGGATCCCAATGTCAAGATAATATTGCTGTAGGGAGGCTAGTCTATGACACAATACCATGTGGAAATGTCAATGATTTTCTAAAGATGAGTGGATAGCGGATAGTGGATAGTGGATAGTGCCTGGTGAGGTCGCAGACTTCAGGCAGATTGTTGACCTAATACGAAACATTAGTATTTTATTTGGACATTATATGATACTTTTGAAGCCCTGAAATAGTGGGAGTATGTTTACAAATGTTTTTTTAAAAACCCATTGAATTAAAGTTGAGAATCTCTACTTTGACCCCATAATAATTGTTTGATTTCAAATCCAAGTGTAGAGCTAAAAGAACAGAAAATGCTTCCTCTTTCCAATACTTATGAAGAGCACTGTATTCATGTTAATCAGTTGCTTCATTACTGTAATATGTGATGTGTTTTGAACTAGTATTTTGAAATACTGTTTTTAGGAGCCAATGATATAAAACAAGTGCATACATGTAAAGAACATAACACATTTTTAGAGGAGTTCAAATATGTAAAATTCAGTATTACTCGAAAGAAAATATTTGGCCAAAAATATTTGCCCCATAGTCCTTCTTGAATCAATGGGTCTGCAAACTATTAAAACCCGATAGGGATCAAACAGGCAGCAACTATTAGCAGGATGTTAAGATAAAGGCCGACAATAACATCACTGAGTGTTGCCCTCTGCGCAGGGATCCCCTTTCAATCATTCACTAGCCATGGCTTCAACTTCACCTCTCACATACTCTTTCGCCTGTGTTTCATGATCTGAAACACAGGTGTCATGACGGGATAAAATAATCACTTCAGCAGACGTGTCCGGGGTTACTCAGAAGAAGCGATTGAACCTGTAAAGATGGGTTACCTTCCGTACTTCTCCACCGAGACATGGACTCTCCTTGTCTTACTCATCTCTCTGATCGTAGTGTAAGAAGTTTTAATAAAAAATATTATTTGTTAGTTAGTTAGTTGTGATAATACATACAAATGATAGTATTGATAATTACAGTTATCTAACAGTTTCAACGATACCTATGACTTGATCGTTTTGCTTTTGTTTCAAGTCAGATTGTTGATTTATATTTATTCTGACCAGGTATGGATACTGGCCATATGGAATATTAAAAAAACTAGGCATTCCTAGTCCTAAACCCATCCCTTTCCTCGGGACGATAATGGGATATAAGAAGGTTTGTAGAGATTAAGCCCATAAACAACAACATTGTAGACTCATCCATGATGTGTGTTGTTGTGGTGAAAGCCATGGGAGCTGAATATGAATTGTTTTACCCAGAAAAATGGGCAATAAAGCTTTTGAACGAAAACGAAAAGAGAGGAGTGAGAGCCGGTCTGTAGTGGAAAAGGGCCATCATAGACTAAGCCACAGTTCAGGTTTATGACAAGCATTTATGAACTGGCTATTTTTTATTATTATTTTTTTGTTCCCAGGGTGGTTTCACCAATTTTGACACAGAGAGCTTCCAGAAATATGGGAAACTGTGGGGGTGAGTCTGCTAAACTGATCCTGGTTATTGTTAACTATGATG
Organism: Argentina silus; assembly: GCF_951799395.1. Taxonomy (NCBI): domain Eukaryota; kingdom Metazoa; phylum Chordata; class Actinopteri; order Argentiniformes; family Argentinidae; genus Argentina; species Argentina silus. The sequence goes on along the minus strand of NC_139673.1, from coordinate 17,679,240 downwards.
GATATATATATCTCTCAGTGTCTACAGTATACACTCTTAAACCAGGCGGACACCGTGCGATTTTCACAAACACAGACGATCCAACCGACGAAATGGTCTCATACACCAAGACAAATGATCTGTCTTGATGCAAGTACACTGCCCAAGCAACAATTTCATGCTTCCACATTAATAATTTGAATCTGTTATTGAGCGATTTAAGTTTTAAGCTTTTAAGTATTCTGTAGTATGGTCCCAAACACAACTTGTGCGTTGCCAATGTTTGACAACATCCTGGATTCTCATTGGTTGAGGCTCCTATATTGCCTCTGAGCACGTCTCAAACTGCATGAATAAAGAGGAGCCACGACATGTCAGAATTCAAATCGGAAGTGATTGTGTCTTCCCTCCATGTCATTGAAAGGGCAAAAATGTAATTAAAAAAATAAAGAAAAAAAGGGTTCTAAAAGGATTCTTTGGTTGAATAACTCTTATGGGTTCCATTTGCAGTGCCCTGCGTAAGTAATGGGCCAAGCATTTTTTCTTCTTTTGCATTATGCAAATGTCCAAATTAAGCACTCATGTTCAGTATTTGGTCCCCAATCCTTTGTATGCAAAAGTGCAAAAGTCTGTGACCCATTGACCCAACCAGACGCTGGGTATCTTCTCTGGTAATGCTCTGCCAGACCTATATTGCAGCGATTGTTGTTTGTTTTTTTAGGATGTTTTGCCCTCCTCTTCAGCAAATTAAATGCATGTTCTATAGGATTCTATAGGATTCTCTTTTTGGCCCTGAATAATTTCCTAGTTGCTATGGCAGTATGTTTTGGGTCATTGTCCTGCTGTATGGTGAAATGCCGTCCAATGAGTTTGGAGCAATTAACTTGTACTTGGACTGACAAGATGTTTCTGAACACTTCTGAATTCATCCTCATCAAAGGAGACAAGTGAGCCAGTTACAGTGGAAGCCATACATGCCCAAGCCATAACACCCCCTCCCCCATATTTCACAGATGATGTGGGATGCTGTGGATATTGGGCAGTTCCTTTTTTTCTCCACACTTTACACTTGCCATCACTCTGGTACATGTTTTTCCAGAACTCTGCAGGCTCTTTTAGGTACTTTTTAGCAAACCGTAACCTGGCCAGCCTGTTTTTGTGGCCAAGTAGTGGTTTGCACCTTGCAGTGTAGCCTCTGTAGTTCTGCTGGTGATGTCTTCTGCGGATGGTAGTCTCTGACTCATTGACGCCTACCTCCTGGAGAGTGTTCCTAATCTATGGGGCAGTTTTTTTTTTTTTTTTTTTTTTATTATGGTGAGCATTTTTTGGTTATCCACTGGAAGTCTTCCTTGCCATTTGCGATTTCTTAGCTCACCAGTGCTTTCTTTCCTTTTAATGAAGTTCCAAACTGTTGATTTTGGTAGGTTTAAGGTTTTGGCTATGTTTCATTTTTTTCTGATATTTCAGCATCATAATGGCTTCCCTGACTTTCAATAACATCTCTTTGGTCCTCATGTTGACAAGACACCAATAGCAGACTGCACAAATTATGTGATGGAACACACCTGACGAACACACCTGTCAAGCCAATTGTCCCATCACTTTAGTGTAGCCTGAAATAGGGGGATTATGCATAAAAATGTTGTAATTTCTGAATGATAAACCAATATGTACACAAATAACATCAAATAAAAGATGAGAATCTCTACGTTCTCATTTCAACTCCAAAAAGAAGAAAAAATGCTTCACTGTCCCATTACTTTCGCACGGTACTGTATAACCTTCTGTGGAAAAGGGTTCTACATGGAACCCAAAAGGTTTCTTCAAAGGGAGAGTGGAAGAAGAACCCTTTTTGGTTCTAGGTAGCACTTTTTTTCTAAGAGTGCAGGATCTGTGATGGGTCTGTCTGTCTCTATCTACGGTATATTCGCTTGAATGCCACAGCCTATTTGAGTATTGTTGCTGACCATGTGCATCCCTTCATGGCCACAATTGACCCATCTTCTAATGGCTACTTCCAGCATGATAATGCACCATGTCACAAAGCAAAAGTTGTCTTAAACTGGTTTCATGAACATGACAATGAGTTCAGTGTTCTTCAGTGGCCTTCCCAGGATCTGAATCCAATAGAACACCTTTGGGATGTGGTAGAACGGGAGATTCACATCTTGAAAGTGAACCTGAAAAATCTGCAGGAATTGAGTGATGCAATCATGTCATCATGGACCAGAATCTCAAAGGAATGTTTCCAACATCTTGTGGAATCAATGCCACGAAGAATTGAGGCTATCTTTGTTTTTGCTGGTCTGTAGGATCTATGATGGCCGTCAGCCCATCCTGTGTATCATGGACACAGCCATGATCAAAACCATCCTCATCAAGGAATGCAACTCCCTTTTCACTAACAGGAGGGTAATACGCTGAATTGAAGTTGTTGTATGGGGAAAAAAACATAAGGACTCCTTAAATAGATAATATCATTGTTATTATAGCATTATTAATAGTAGGTTAATCTTGCAGTATATAATTATTATTATTTTTCTAGAATATCTATCTCAAAGGGCCTCTGTATGACGCCGTGTTTATCGCTGAGGATGATGCATGGAGACGGATCCGCAGTGTCCTGTCTCCCTCCTTCACCAGTGGGCGGATCAAAGAGGTACAGTCCCATCTCTCCTCTCCTTCTTTCATTCATTCCTTTATACAACACAAATAAATGAATGACTAACAACTCTGATGCGCGCGCGTGTGTGTGTGTGTGTGTGTGTGTGTGTGTGTGTGTGTGTGTGTGTGAGAGTGTGTGTGTGATTTGTACTATGTGTATAGTGTGTATTCATTGTTGTTTGTTGTTGTGTGAAGCAGCAACTTTAATTAATTAATCCAAGACAAATTTTCATCCGGGACAATAAAGTATATTTGATCTTATCTTCGATAAATTCAGTGGTCAGATGACAGAGTATAGAATAATAGTTCATCTTTGGAGTCACTTATTCTTTGACATAATGTATCCTGTATGGATGTATATTCTCAGGCTATATAAACATTAAAATAATTCCTGTTTCAAACATGATATTAATATATGTTTTGCACATATTAATCCACGTATCAATCATGATATTTTTCCATGTATCCTTCCCAACTCAGATGTTCGGGATCATGAAGCAGCACTCTGGTAACTTGGTCAGCAATCTGAAGAAGACGGCTGATAACGATGAGCCCATTGAACTAAAGGAGTGAGTATTTATCTCCGAGACGATAAGATGAATTTGTAATTTCAGTGAACTCCCCCTTTAATTTTGTGGTTGTGGTTCTGGTAGTCAGAGATTGTGTGGTTGTGTTCCAGGTTCTTTGGACCATACAGTATGGATGTGGTCGTCAGTACTTCATTCAGTGTCGACATCGACTCCCTCCACAACCCCTCCGACCCCTTTGTGACCAACATCAAGAAAATGCTCAAGTTTGACATCTTCAGCCCACTGTTCCTCACAGTCGGTACAACTGCCCCCATATAACTTTCAGTCATTTTGTGCTTAATAAATGAAGCTATTGATTTCATTGATTAGACTGACATAAACCACACTGCCAATGGTTTGCGCTCTACTCATTTGACAAACACATGGGCCCTGTCCAGAACCAACCTCTAGTTCCTAAATGCTGGACACTTGGAGATCTGAGTGGATTGGATACAGAAGTGTCTAGGGATAGAGCCTAGGAGTTGTTTCTGGACAGGGCTGTGCATTGAATAGGATTGGAGTCACGTATCATTGTATTTCCTGTTCCTGTTTGTAACCGTGGCATTTCCTGTCCGTCCAGCATTCTTCCCCTTCATGGGTCCTGTTATGGCAAACAAGGAGGTATCCCTATTCCCTGCCTCGGTCACAGATTTCTTCTACGCTGTCTTTCAGAAGATCAAGTCCAATCGCGTGGCTAGCACCAGGAAGGTATGTAAATATATCTGATCAAATATACGATCTTCAGCCAGTATTGTGTAATACAATTGTAGAGATTTGGTAGCATCTGGTAGTTCTCATGTGATTTTGATCTGACGTAAGCCTGCTTCCAGAGTTGGGTAGATTTCCTGCAGCTGATGATAGACTCGCAGAAAGACAGCAACTCAAAGGGAGAGGAGCAGAGTAAAGGTGCCTGCCTTAAACACACACACACACACACACACACACACACACACACACACACATACACACACACACACACACACACACACTGTATACTAGCATCTAACACACACACATACAGTACCTGCCTCAAACACCTATACCTACAAACACACCTACCACCCCATTTCTCCCATCATCATAGGATTGAGTGACCATGAGATCTTGTCCCAGGCAATGATGTTCATCTTTGCTGGCTATGAGACCACCAGTAGCTCTCTGTCCTTCCTGGCCTACAATCTGGCAACCAACCCTCACATCATGACCAAGCTGCAGGAGGAGATAGACACTGTGTTTCCCAACAAGGTAACCCCTCTGCAGACTCCTATATAGTACTATTCATGTGGAACAGGTGATAGTGACAGTGACAGTGTGATAGTGACATGATAGTGACAGTGTTTTAGAGGGTACTGATGAGTGTGTAACCCCTGTGCACTGCAGACTCCTACAGATGGTTAGATAGGTGACAGTATTTTGCAGTGTGCTAATGTGTCTGTAGCATCCCTGTGCAGACTTCTGCCCAGTATTATTCATTTGAAACAGGAAGTAGATAGGTGTTGTTGGAATCTTCAGAATACTTAAAAGGCCAGTACCTGAGGACCTGAGGGATCTACAGGGTATATACCTTAAAAGCATGTCTGACATGCAGTGGTGTGCATGACCATAGAGTGATTTCAAAACTAATACAATTATCTTAAAATAAATTATAAAACTAACAGGTAATCAGTGCAGAGACTTGTGTGATATGTGCTCTCCATCTGACTCGTGCTGCTGCATTTTGTATCATTTGCCAAGAGCTTTCTTTGGTCGACCAGACAGGAGAGTGTTACAGTAATCAAGGTTGCTAGTAATACAAGCATGCATTCGTCTCTCAGTGTCAGCCTGGGAGAGGAAAGGTTGCACCTTTACAGCTGTGTTCTGTAAAGGTCCATGTAATATTCAAGCGTTCTAAAAGCTTCCTAACGGTTGTAATGACTATCTTTAATCGGTAGCGATCAGGGAACAAGATCTCTTATAATAAATCCCTTATGAATAAATATTTCATTTACGAACGCTGTTTTGGTTCGGAAAACACGCTTTTTAAAATGCAGTGTCCTACCTGACATTCGGTTTGCATATAAACATGTTGTGAGTGCCAGGGGTGTTCTAGGGGAGTAGACTGACCTTTCTCTGGTGGCTGCCTCTCCCAATCGTGTGCGCATGTAGAAACACAACAGCTAATGTCCAACACTGCAAGTTCATTTCGGGGGGATATATTATTATTAGGGAGGATGTTGTTGTTTGGACAACTTCAGACAGAATTTCTCCACGATGGCAGATTTCCGGCAAACTTACTTACTCTTCTTTAAGTGATACAAATATGTTTTAGTCACATTCTTGATATGGGTTTCAAAATTAAGATCTGAGTCAATGGTAACACCTTGTTTTTTTGCCTGGTGCTTAGTGTTACTGTAAGTAGTGTATTTAAGTGTGCAGACAGTTTGACCAGGACAAGGACAAAGAGCATTTTGGCATCAGCATTAATTAATTAATTCTAAGGTCATTAAGAACCTAGTTAATAACTTAACAACATAGTGCTATCTCAGTGCTATGATCGGCACAAAAGCCAGATTGGAACATGTCAAAGGTACAGTTGGGAAGAAGGAGATTATTTAACAGTTTGAACACCTTTTTTTCAAGAATTATTATTTTTTTGCTTAAAAAGGGAAGGTTGGAGATTGGCCTAAAATCGCAAAGGACTGAAGAGTCTAAGTTACTTTTCTTCAGGAGGGGTTTCACCATGGTAGTTTTAGGTGCAGATGAACAGACCCCCACTTTGCTGAGCATTTCTGTATGACCACTGCAAAAGAGTTCATAGTGCTTCCATGTGGTGGAAGGTGGGGTAACAAGTCATCAAACACATCTTCAGGTCTTGCCTGAGTGATCCTCCTCACCTAATATTGGTTCTCTTATCTCAGAAGTATGTTGCAAATTCCTCACATTTGTAGGTGGAGAGCAGATCACCAGGTGTCTTGTGGGCGGGATTTATAAGGCTGTCAATCGTTGAAAAGAGCACTGTTTGAGTTGTTATGATTCATTATCAATTTTGAGAAATGATCCCGTCTGTCTTGGCGTTTTTTTATTGCCTTATTAAAAACAGAAAGATGCTCTCGAAGAATATCAAGGTGGACCTGCAGTTTTTGTCCGCTCAGACTTTCTGCAAATTCTTTTAAATTTGGCCACAGCCTTTTTCAGTTTGACTGGTGCTACAGAGTCGATAGTTGCCCTTAGTTTGGTGTTGAAGCTGGTTGCTAAATCATTATCACAGGAGGAAGCTGTTGATGGTGTACTATTCATATTCATATTCATCATGAAATTCTCATCTGCTCAGCGACATGGCTAGATAAATAATAGAGTGAAAATATATTTTTCCCCACTTCTAATAGACTGACATGCATTCATGTTTAGCCAGGTTTCAGATAAAAACATTACAGTGCAGCTTTCGCTCTGAGATAAGATCAATAAAGGTTTTGCCAGATAGGGACCTAATATTCAAAAGCACCATGGTAATGTTCTCTGGGCTGTTCGGTGCTGCCCGGCCACAGTTAATGGAATGGATACCAAGTTATTCACATTTGAACCACCTGACAGTTTTCTTGTAGTCTGTCGACTGTGATAGGAAATAATAGACTGTAGCACATTCAGTATTCCAAGCAGTCAATCCACTAAAAGCAGCCCAGTTTAGTGGCATTTTGACTTCTGATTGATCCTTGTGTACATCTATCATTTACATTGTTCAGTGGAATCTAAATGTATTTTCTTCTAACTATCAAGATAACATTATTTAGCGATTTTTTTGTTTATTCATGTATAACAAAAAAGCAAGACACTATTACACACGTACATTGAAAGTAATGGCGTTCTGTATGCGGGTGTCATGAAATTAGGCTATGCAGATTAGAATAAGTATAGTACTGTGTTCATTTCCCCCCCAAAAAACACAAAAAACTAACAGCTCTTCAGATTTGCGACGAAAAAGAGTTAGTTCTGGGCTACGGCTACGTGAACGACCAATCACTAGTGCTCATGTGAGTGTAATATCCCTGTGCAGGCTCCTATCCAGTACGAGGCTCTGATGCAGATGGACTATCTAGACAGCGTGATCAACGAGTCTCTCAGGTTGTACCCCATCGACTTGAAAGAGTCGCCAAGAAATCTGTTGAGATCAGCGGCATCACCATCCCCAAGGGTATGGTTGTCATGATACCCATCTGGACCTTGCACCGTGACCCCGATGTGTGGGAAGACCCAGAGGAGTTCAAACCAGAGAGGTAATGGGCCACATCTTAACCACAACCACAATATCAATCACAACAGCAACGATAAGAGCAGTGTTCCACAAACAACCATAAAACAAACCTAAATGCGACGACCAAACACAAACAGGTTTCTTCAACCATGTATAACCATCATATTACTGTGATTTAATTGATATGTTCTTTAACCCCTCCTCCTCTGAACTCTCCGTGTGTAGGTTCAGTAAGGAGAACAAGGAGAGCATCGACCCATACACCTACATGCCGTTCGGGTTGGGCCCACGGAACTGTATCGGGATGCGATTCGCTCTGGTATTGATGAAACTGGCGATGGTGGAGATTCTACAGAGGTTCAACTTCACCGTCTGCAAAGAGACAGAGGTGAGACAAAATAATGATACAATGATTGTAAATATAATTTTGTACCTATGACTTTGTTGCGTTTCTATATGTAGCAGAGGTGATTTTGGAATCACACTCGCGTGATGAGGTAGCCCTGCCTGAGACATGTAAACTGAAGTGTCGCCCTCAGACCTTGAGGATGTCCTCTTGGCTTAATAGTAGCGTTTGTGTCTTCCACATGGGAGACCCGGGTTTGAACCCCCATACTACAATTCTGTACTTGCGTACTGCATGAGTATGTACTCCCCATTTAATTTCCCAGATTGCATTTTTCAGTACTAGGCGCCAATCATCCTCAGTATAGGCTACCTACTAAATGATGGAAGTGTGAGATTTAAAAAAAAGCTATTTGTATTTCTGCAAAACTCCCTCGAGACTTCATAGGGCCATTTTAATGTATGTCGACCCAAGAGAGGTTGTCCAGGAGTTTGAGTTTATTTGAATTTATAGTGCAATGCTACCCGAACGTAACAGTGACACTGTGTTAGGTAACATTCATAGTGTAACGCTGACATCTGTTTTACTCGTTCCTTCATACTTTAACTGTGTGTCAACTCTCACCAGATCCCCATTGAGATGGACCTACAGAACACTCTGATGCCCATACGGCCCATCAAACTCAAGCTGCTGTTCCGCTGCCAGGAGTCCAACGACAACCAGCTCAAAGCAGACAGCCAGTGATGAGGACCTGCCCTGCTGCAGGTCTCTCAGTTATTATGTTACACATAGATCTAGGATCAGCCCCAACACTGGCTACTTTCAAAAATGGGCTTAAAAAAAAAAAGGGCTTCGCTTTTGCCTTAAATTGAAACTAAATTGGCGCTAATAATTGCACTGTGACCCTAAAATGCACTGTGACATTTATTCTTTTTTTTATGTCTTTTATGCGTTTTTATTCTAATTTTTTTTTCATGCTTTCCTTTTTATCTATTTTACGTAAAGCACTTTGAATTGCCTCTGTGTATGAAATGTGCTATATAAATAAACTTGCCTTGCCTTGCCTCGCCTCACCTCTGGGCTCTGCTGCTACTGTATGCTGCTCTCTTTGTATCTGTCTATTAGTGGAGGTCCAGGACTAGTTGTATAGAGACAGTTGTTGTCTGTCGTCTGCAGTGACTTGTGTATGTTTTGTACTCGTCTGGTAGTGGGTCTCTATCATCACGCTAAAAACGTGTGTATAATCACAAACTAAATCATAACATGAGAATGAACAACATGCCATCAAAACATGACAATAAATAGGTGTTAGATTAGATTCAACTTTATTGTCATTGTGCAGAGTACAAGTACAGAGACAACGAAATGCAGTTAGCGTCTAACCAGAAGTGCAAAAAAGCAGAAAAGTGCAATGTGAACAATATATACAGGTAGAGCAGTATAAGCAATATATGAGCAGTATAAGTAGTGCAGTATAAGCAGTATATGAGCAGTATAAGCAGTATATGAGCAGTATAAGTAGTGCAGTATAATGTTAGAAATTATTTTTATAAAAACAGTTGCATCATAATGCTCAATAGCAGACAAGTAAATAAAGCTATTCAGTTCTTTATTTAGGGTGATTAAATTTACTAATTGTATTTGATATTCCATATGCAAATCAATTGAATTTATATGTTTTTTAATTATCTGAAATTTAAATACATGAAGAGGTAAGGGTTAGGTCATCAAGATAGATGCTCCAACACACACATAACATAAGAATGATGTAATGGAAAAATACTAGGCTAGGACAAATCAGAGTAGGTGTATGTTTTCTTCAGCAGGTCAACTCGTTCCCCAGAGGGAACGGACTGGCGATATCTCTACCTGGAACGGATCGAGTGTCAGGGGCTGGGACCAGGACCAGGACCAGCCTAAAGCACCAACGAGAGGAGAGCCAAGTCTAAACCGCGGCTCCTCCCCAACCAAATAGCCAATCACAATCATTCTGTTTACTGTAAAATGCCTTGTTTGACTGTTTGAATGCATCCATTTTTGGAAGGTTGGTTACAGATTAACAGCTTGCTGACTGTGATTTTCTTCGCCAAAAGTGGTCCTTGTACAAGTCTAGAATTTTGACATATAAATAAATAGCTAAAATTAAGAAGTAGTTTGTCTTCTCCTTCAAATAAAGAACACGTTTTCTTACAAATTTGGTGACGTCCCGACGTGATTTGAAGAGAAGAAATTGGACCGAATTGAACTGACGGCGAAGTCCGGGAGACGGAAGCCAGACGGAGTTGTTTTCTTGTAACCCCTCAACACTCACAGAGGCTGGCCAAAAACAAAAAGGTAAGCAGAAACCTGTTGTTATAAACCGAATTCTGCATAGTTAACTTTGAATACTGTAGACTGTGAGTGTGGAGGAGGTAAGAGTAAACCAACTACCAAATTTAGAAATCTATGTATACGTAATGAAACCGGTAATGAAAATGTAACAATCAAAGCAATATATGTCAAAAATTCTCTTTTATTTGGGTAAATTGTTTTCTTTTATTTGGGTTAAAATCCCTCAGGTGAAAGGCCTGTAAATTGTTTTCTTTCATTTGGGTTAAAATCCCTCAGGTGAAAGGCCTGTAAATTGTTTTCTTTTATTTGGGTTAAAATCCCTCAGGTGGAAGGCCTGTAAATTGTTTTCTTTTATTTGGGTTAAAATCCCTCAGGTGGAAGGCCTGTAAATTGTTTTCTTTTATTTGGGTTAAAATCCCTCAGGTGGAAGGCCTGTAAATCGTTTTCTTTTATTTGGGTTAAAATCCCTCAGGTGGAAGGCCTGTAAATCGTTTTCTTTTATTTGGGTTAAAATCCCTCAGGTGGAAGGCCTGTAAATCGTTTTCTTTTATTTGGGTTAAAATCCCTCAGGTGGAAGGCCTGTAAATCGTTTTCTTTTATTTGGGTTAAAATCCCTCAGGTGGAAGGCCTGTAAATTGTTTTCTTTTATTTGGGTTAAAATCCCTCGGGTGAGAGGCCCGTAAATTCTTTTGTTTGGGTTAAAATCCCTCAGGTTAAAGTCCTGTAAATTTTGTTGTGTGTTAGAATCTTGTTATGAGTAGAGAGCGTATAGCCAGGTTGTGTAAATAGGTAAAGCATTGAAGCTGAGGGAGGTGAGAGAGTTTGGAGAGTAATTGTGTTTGAAAGTAAAAGAAAGTGACATATTGGTGTAAACTGTTATAGAAATTGTGCGAGAGTTGTTGTTGTCTCTAGTAGTTGTTGACTCTACTGTTGTTGTGGTTGTTCAGTAAGTGGGAGGCCGGCCCCACCCTGAAAAGTTTTCTTTGTCTCGTTACTTCCTTAAAATGGAGTAACTAGTGGTTGAATCCATTTAATGTTCAAGCTTAGAAGCTACTGTTTTGGCTCCATCTTGTTTTCATATTTAGCATCTATTGGCTAAGCTACTGTTTTGGCTCCATCTTGTTTTCATATTTAGCATCTATTGGCTAAGCTACTGATTGGCTCCATCTACTGTTCAAATTTAGTAACTATTGTTTGGCTCCATCTAGTGTTCAAATTTAGTAACTATTGTTTGGCTCCATCTAGTGTTCAAATTTAGTAACTATTGTTTGGCTCCATCTAGTGTTCAAATTTAGTAACTACTGTTTGGCTCCATCTAGTGTTCAAATTTAGTAACTATTGATTGACTTCATCTCGTTTTCAAATTTAGCAACTATTGGCTAGCTTCATTGACTAGCTCCATTTAATGTTTATGTTTAGCAATTATTGATTAGCTCCAACTAGTGTTCAAGTTCAGTAATTAAGGATTTAGCTCCAATTAATGTTCATGTTCAGCAGTTACTGATTAGCCCCCTCTAGTGTTTAAGTTAGATAACTACTGAATAGCTCCATATAGTGTTCAAGTTTTGGAACTACTGCTTGACCCCATCTATACAGGCCGCTGATTGACACTAATTTGATTAAAATCAAAATTCATCCACACATGACCAGCATGGTGGAAAACTATGTGACAGAATGTGACACATGCAATGACCACGACCCAAAGATGGTCTACAAGTGTCCCATGGGAAAGTTCCCAGTACCAGACGCACCATTCAAGGACATCAGATATGGGTGCAGACAACAGAGTGAAAGGCTACAGATACCTACTGGTAATGGTGGATAGGCTCACTAAATGGGTGGAAGCCACTCCCTATAAAAAAAAGAGACGGCCAGCACTGAAGTAAAATGGCTAAGGGATGAACTCATTCCCAACCAGTATGCCACGACACCAGATTGACATTGGCTAGATGCACTTCCCCTAGCACTGATGTTAATGAGGAACTCATCAAATAGCAAAACACATCTAACGCCCCATGAGTTGTTGACAGGTCGCTCAAATGCCAGGTCCTCCAAGACATGGAGGCCACCTGCCGTCCTTAGACATTTGGCACATAAATTGCAATGACTACATGAATGCATTGACTAACTTGTCTCGAGTTTTGTCTAACCAGGTACGGCAGGTGGAGGCAGAGCCTGAGACCGCAACACCCAAGACTCCTGTGGTAAAGGTTTAGTTCACACCTTAAGGGGTGTGAAAGGAGGGTTTTGTTGAGAATTTTTTATAAAAAACAAATTATTTTTGGTTCACACCTTAAAAGGTGTGAAAGGGGGGTTTTGTTAGAAATTATTTTTATAAAAACAGTTGCATCATAATGCTCAATAGCAGACAAGTAAATAAAGCTATTCAGTTCTTTATTTAGGGTGATTAAATTTACTAATTGTATTTGATATTCCATATGCAAATCAATTGAATTTATATGTTTTTTAATCATCTGAAATTTACTAATGTGATGGCCTGTTGAGATGAATCAAGCATTAAATGAGATGAATCAAGCATTAGTTCCATGGTACTTGGATTAATACATGAAGAGGTAAGGGTCAGGTCATCAAGATAGATGCTCCAACACACACATAACATAAGAATGATGTAATGGAAAAATACTAGGCTAGGACAAATCAGAGTAGGTGTATGTTTTCTTCAGCAGGTCAACTCGTTCCCCAGAGGGAACGGACCGGCGATATCTCTACCTGGAACGGATCGAGTGTCAGGACCAGGACCAGCCTAAAGCACCAACGAGAGGAGAGCCAAGTCTAAACCGCGGCTCCTCCCCAACCAAATAGCCAATCACAATCATTCTGTTTACTGTAAAATGCCTTGTTTGACTGTTTGAATGCATCCATTTTTGGAAGGTTGGTTACAGATTAACAGCTTGCTGACTGTGATTTTCTTCGCCAAAAGTGGTCCTTGTACAAGTCTAGAATTTTGACATATAAATAAATAGCTAAAAGTAAGAAGTAGTTTGTCTTCTCTTCAAATAAAGAACACGTTTTCCCACAATAAGCAATATATGTATTAACAGTAACATTATAAGCAGAATAAATATAGAATGCAGTATGAACAGTATAAGCAGTATATGAGCTGTATAAGTAGTGCAGTTACCAATGTATTGGGTCTATCTATGGGTATCGTAGTGCAGCAGTAGTCAAAATGTACCTGCATTTTATCGGTTGAAGTGCCATCTCATCTGTCATAAGATTTGACTTGTAAAACTGAAAAGTAGGATACAACTAATAGCCTAAATGTATAAACACAGACCACAACCAAAAAACAACATGGGAAAATCGTTTACGCATCCTCTGCAGCAGGAACAGTGCAGAGAAAAAGTATGTACAGTAAACCCCATAACTGAATACACTTCATACGCTTCAGCGCGACACAGAACGCTACATTGAGGTGGCCTATACTGCAACAAAGTAAAAAGATTAGACAGACACGTGTCTTCAATAACTTGCATGTTTAATCAAAATACAAGCATTCGGCACATCGTTAACTTGTAGGAAAGTTTAATCAGGTTTTATCAATTGTATTATTTTAAATGTGAAATAAATAGCATCAGTGCAGAGGCTATAACACACTACAAAAGTCACATTAAATCACGGAAAGTAGGCTAGGCTAATTAACGGAACTATATGAATATACAGCCGGAGCCCAGTCCAGGGTTCTGAAAGCGACAAGTAACAAGTGTGCCCATCAACGGTCTAGATATTAGGCCTATACGTAACATTTAGTCCTCCACTTTATATCACAGCTAGTATAACGTTTAAAATGACTACAAAACAAAAGCAATATAGTCTACAGTGAACGGCGCATTGTCCATTTGTCATACATGTCCAAACAGACCTGCACACTTGAATAGGAAAGTAGCGCGGCGGTTCGTTGCTTCAGCAAACCTCTCGATGACTTTACTGTTGAAATCCATCTGTCCCTGGATCAATGCATTTTCAATGGAAAGCATGTCAAGGCCGTTCAGTCGCTGGTGTCTGTTCTGTTCTGACAGATGTATAATGTCTTTGAATCCAGCCGATGCCCAAATAGTCTCCACCAAAAATCATACATGGGAAACAGAACAGCGCATGTTTCGAGGTGGTAGCGGTTAGCCATCTCTTTTTGTCAAACCATTCCTGTTGGCCCCAAACGTTTTATCTCCAACTTCTCTTCCAAAGGCAATGTACTAAACCGCATGGTCAACAAATAATCTACACGATTCATTGTGAAAACTTTAGCTAGCTAGCATTAGCGATAGACGTACAGTAGATGAACTGAATTGCTTTGTGATTATTTCCTGTCATGTCAGACCACGTTAACGACATTAGCGTTTAATAGTTTTTCGCCACCTGTTGCTAGGCAGAATTCATACCCAATATAATTTGCGTGAGGTTTTCCCTGCTTAAGCCAATCACGCTCACGTTGTTCCCCTCGCAACGATGGGGCAGAGTGCTCCGCTGCCCCACAGCAGAAAGACGGGACAGAGAGCGCAGTCCGCACACACTAGTAATTACTAGTAATTAGTAATTACTCCAAAAACAGCACTATACGGATTATGAGTCAAGTTTATTATATTTATACACACCAATTTCACCATTTAATCTATTTTGTATTAAATATAAAATACTTATTATTGTAACGAACGGCGGGGCAGAGTAGCTTGCCTTAAGCGGGTATCCAACTCGCAACCTTCCGCTTACAAACCGGCCGCGCTAGCCACAACACCAAGAGAGTTAACTCACTTGGCAGAGCTGCTAACGGGCCTTACACAGGGTCGTTACACAATCCCCTCCGTTCGGGAGAGCGTGTAGTAAATAAACTTAGATGAAGAAAGGAAGCTGCAGAGGTCCGGATGAGTCAGTTTAATCGTCTTTAATTAATCATAACTTCATCATTACAATCCACGGCCAGATGTGGGGGGCTCCTGTCCAGTCAATAATGTCCCCCCCTATCTAGTCCAGCCGTTCAGTCTTTTATACAAAACAGCCTGCTTTGTCTTCCAGATTTGGGCATGGAATTCCCAGGTCCACGTTACTCTAAACATTTTCAACCTATACGATGGTGATGTTTACGGTCTTCACCAAATAAGGCTATACCTTATGGTGTTGTTCACAGCCTTAACTAATTAAGACTACTCCCACCACTATCCCTCCTTTACCATCCCCCCAATCTACAGAGGTCAACTGCATGCTGCAACATTCCAAGGGCCTGACCCATCAGGCCTTCTTCTGGTCAGAGCAGAATACACTACAAGCGTGCCCTCACGCTTCACTATACGAGTCTCTCACGTGGACACGCCTCTCCGATGGCCTCACGGGCGCCATCCCACTTCTAACACCAATGTAACGAACGGCGGGGCAGAGTAGCTTGCCTTAAGCGGGTATCGAACTCGCAACCTTCCGCTTACAAACCGGCCGCGCTAGCCACAACATCAAGAGAGTTAACTCACTTGGCGGAGCTGCTAACGGGCCTTACACAGGGTGTTTACTAATAAAAAATATGACTAATAATTGTTTCGTATTTGTAATGTACTTTATAAAGAAAAAAACCCTGTATATCCCCAAATTTGATTCTATGCAATATGTTTTTTCAAATGTTGTATTTGTCTTGTAGGCTACTTTTGTGTAAGCCGTATATTGTGGGTAAAATGCACTATAAATTCAAATGAACTTAAACTTAAATGTGTATTGCAGTGGAATCCTAACTCGAGTTCCGCGTGTAAATCGAATCAATTTCCCATTGACATGAATGCAAGATTTACGCGCGCGGATTTGGAGTTAGGATTCCACCCAAAATGCGTTGCTATTGGTATCATTATGACGTTAATATGTACACAGAATTGAGAATGTTCTGCAATAATACACAAAGTTCTTGAACTTTTAGTTTAGTGGCATAACGAGCTAAGACGCAACCTGAACCTGTGCAATCAGTATTACCAGAGTGAGATATAAAGAGATTATAACCGGAAGATTCGGCGCTTATACACAGCCTACTGACTGAGGTCGGCTAATGTAGGCCAGAGATGTAGTATAGTTGACATATAGTATAGTTTTATAACACTTGTATTTGTAAATACTTGAGACTGCATAGGCCGACTACCTTTACAGCATTTGGACAAGGGACGCGTAAAAATGTCACTGAGAGATATCTGTCACTAGGAGATGATATTCCCATTAAGTCGAATTCAGCGTTGGATATTTCTATATGCCTAAAAACTCACATCTTTAGAAAGGCCTTCCTTTAGGTCCTGTCCTCTTGTTGTTGTTAGTGTTTTGTTTGTGTTTTTGTTTGTGTGTCTATTGCACTCAACTGCACAGGCTTTGAAATTGTCGGCTACAAATGAAAAACACATTCCAAATCAAATATATTTTTTATTATTATTATGAGAGACCTAAATGCATGAATTGAATTAGGGCTATTTTAATTTTGCCGAGGTCCTCTGCTTATTAGCCTATAGGCTCCTACCTGTACCAGGCCGATTCCAGTTAATAAAATGTGCCCATTATATGGCCACTGATATTTGACCTGTTGGCCACAATTGTAGGCTATATTTCAAGGCGTGTCAACAAACATAGCCAGCCAACCCACACTGGAAGCTTTTGCTGACTCTAACATAGGCCTCTGACAGGACCAAGTCACTTCGAACCATTGCATCGAACGCTGATAAGAGTTGTTAGGCAGTGAATTACCATGATAGTCATTCCAAACCCATTATGACGCCAGCCGAACGCACATTATAGATAATAACATTTCTTTGCTGCCAATCGGTGTACTGGTATTTGTTGACTGATTCAGTAGGGCAAACTCAAAGATTGTTATCCCTTTCTCATTTGGGGAATCTTTCTGACATTCCTGTTGCATTATAGTATGGGTGTGTGGAGATTATTTCAATCATTTTTGTTTGTGTTCTATCTACTGTAGGTGCATAAAAACAATGGAGGTGAAAATATATATGAGTATTGAGGATATTAGGAAGGAGCATGAGAGGATTAAGACAGAGAAGGCAGAGTTTGAGAAAAAGATAGAGGAATATGAGAAACAAAAGAGAAGGGACCAAAAAGTTAGGCAGAGGGAGGAGGAGATCCTGGCCAGAAAGGCAGAAAGACTGCAGGAGGACAGGAATGAGTTCAATAGGGAGAGGGAGGAGATGGACAGTGGGATCAAGATCCTCATGATGGAGATTGAGAAAGAGAAGGAGTCCTCAAAGGAGATACTTAGAAAGGCTGAGAAGGCAGAGGCAGAGTTAAATATGATGAGGAAGGAGAGTGTGAAAATCCAAAGAGACTGACAGAAGGTGGAGCAAGAAATGCTCAGGATGTGGAAGGAGAAGGAGACATTTCTCAAGGCCAAGAAACAGATGGAGAAAGAGATGGAGAAAAATATGGTGGCAGTCAAGAGGAGAGAGGCCCTGGTGATGGAGGCCGAAGAAAGACTTAAGCTGAGCAAGGAAAAAGAGAAGGAAGAGCAGGAGATGGAGACCTCAAAGGAGATGCTTAGAAAGACAGAGAAGGTCGGAGCAGAGTTGCAAATGATAAAGAAGGAGTGGATGAAAATCAAAAGAGACGGGCAGAAGGTGGAGCAAGAAATGCTCGGGATGTGGAAGGAGAAGGAGACATTTCTCAAGGCCAAGAAACAGATGGAAAAAGAAATGGAGGCAGTCAAGAGGAGAGAGGCCCTGGTGATGGAGGCCGAAGAAAGACTTAAACTGAGCCAGGAAAAGGAGACGCTAGAGGAGGAAAAGGAGACCTCAATGGAGATGCTTAGAAAGACAGAGAAGGTCGGAGCAGAGTTGCAAATGATAAAGAAGGAGTGGATGAAAATCAAAAGAGACGGGCAGGATGTGGAGCGAGAAATGCTCAAGATGTGGAAGGAGAAGGAGACATTTAAAAAGGATAAGAAACAGATGGAAAAAGAGATAGAGGCCATCAAGAGGAGAGAGGCCCTGGTGATGGTGGCTGAAGAAAGAGCGAAACAGAGTCTGGAAAAAGAGAAGCTAGAACAGGAGAGGGAGACATTGAAGAAGGTGAGCATGGTGACGATTAGAGAGATGGTAGAGAACCTATAGACTAAGTAGATGAAGGTGATTGTTGCTAGCTTTACTATAGCATTTAGTCCATGACCTTCAACTCTCAGTTGAATTTGTCCAATTCTTGTCTCACCTTGCACTCCCCTCTGATGTTACTTTTTTAATTTCAGATGATCGATGGCTCCAGATATGCCCCAACCCTCATGTTCTTGTTG
Source organism: Argentina silus (assembly GCF_951799395.1). Taxonomy (NCBI): domain Eukaryota; kingdom Metazoa; phylum Chordata; class Actinopteri; order Argentiniformes; family Argentinidae; genus Argentina; species Argentina silus. The sequence goes on along the minus strand of NC_139673.1, from coordinate 17,660,854 downwards.
AGAGCGACTCCTCTGATGGCTCAGCTGGTAGACAATCAGGCAAACCAGGGGACGAGCCTTTCTGTCAAAAGCCTTGTTGATGTGGCCCTGGCTGAGAGCGTGTGGGGATGCAGAGATAAGACAGGGGACTGCACATGCCGACACCGTTAGCCTGGAACCCTCAACACAATTGGCCGCTATTTAGGGATACATAGCAAATCAATTTATATAGTTGTCTTAAGTTCAATAAATTAAGTTGAACATTAAATTAAATTGACTTCCTTTCTCTACCACTGTGACTGCTTGTGGCATTTATTATTATAGAAAGTCTTACTTGTGATGACCGTGATGTAGCTATTTATTTTAAGTCGCTCTGGATAAGAGCTTCTGCTAAATTACTCAAACGTAGGCCTGAAGTACATCCGTAAAATAATGTATCCATTTCCTGTTAACCATCTCTAAACCCTAGATGGCAGTATTTACTCTTACACCAGAAACGTGACCAGTTGCACGTGTGGATGCAGAAGAAATAGCCTCCCAGTCTGTTTCTGCAAGGAACTTCTAATTTATGGATTCTGTACATTGTTTTATGTTGAGAGTCTTGTCAAGTCTGAATATCTTAGAGTTGGGGTTTGTCCTCTACCTCCAAATATAAACGAGGACAATCACTTTGTTTTTCATACAGGTACCACTATATGTATGTATTTCTATAATCTATGTTTCTATTACTTTACCATACTATGAAACTAATTGAATATGTTTTTAAGCGTCCAAAAAGCATTGATACCAGCACTCCAAGAATCATTTTGCGTTGCTGCTGCAGCAGCCGCGCAATGTCAACACTTTACACACGCACTGGTGTAGCATGTAACATTAAAATCCATCAACTTCATATCACACCATTGATGATTGGTGAACTTGTTGGATCAGTTAAGGCCTGTGCCAGAAATCAGTAGACACACCAATCACACAATGGGACTATAACAGGCACATACACTGCATTCTGAAAGTATTCAGACCCCTTCACTTTTTCCGTATTATGTTATGTTACAGCCTTATTCAAAAATAGATGAAATTAATTTTTTTCCTCATTAATCTACACACAATACGCAATAATGACAAAGGTGCTTCAACAAAAAACGTAAAGGGTCTGAATACGTATGTAAAGGTGATATTTCAGTTTTTTATTTTGAATAAATTAGCAACAATTTCTAAAAACCTGTTTTTGCTTTGTCATTATGAGGTATTGTGTGTAGATTGATGAGGAAAAAGGCTGTAACATCACAAAATGTGGAAAAAGTGAAGGGGTCTGAATACTTTCCGAGAGCACTGTACTTACATCTTGATTCACAGAATCACACCTCGTACACACTTGCAAGTGATAGCAACGCCTATCACCTGTCCCAATAAAGGGATGCTACAAGCGCACCATTTCATCCTTTCCACTCTTCACTCTCTGACTGTCTGAAGTGTACTGTAGTTGTGTTGTTGTAGCTGGGTACACCTCAGCCTATGATTCTCATGGGGCGTTAGGTTGAAAAGTGTACTGTAGTTGTGTTGTTGTAGCTGGCTACACCTCAGCCTATGATTCTCACGGGGCGTTAGATTGTCTCTGATAGAATCCTACGTGCGTGCGTGCGTGCGTGCGTGCGTGCGTGCGTGCGTTTGTGCGTGCTTGCGTACATGTGTTTTTTCGGGGATGCAGAGAAAGTCTTCCAGCTGTTCCAATGAGAACATCCATCCATCCATACATACATAGACCTATGCATTTAATTCTGGTTTGTTTATAACTAAGAGGAAGACACATTTATCATCAAAAACCACTAGTTATCATCAAAAAGGATGGTCACAGTTTGCTAAAAAAGAGTCCCTAAAAAGCCTGCAGAGGTCTCGTAAAAGATATTGTGGACAGATGAGATGAATATTATCATGGACTAGAGTGACAAAAGTTTGGAGAAAAAAGGATCTGCCCAAGATCTACAGCATACCACCTCATCTGTGAAACATGGTGCAGGGGGTGTTAGGTGTGGGCATGTATAGTGGCCATTAGAACTTGCTAACTTGTCTTAATTGATGATTGTACCTGCTGACGGCAGCAGCAGAATGTATTCTGAAGTGCACAGAAACATCTTGTCTGCTTGAGTGCAAGCAAATGCCTCCAAATGCATTGGATGGAGCCACACCATACAATAAAACAATGACCCAAAACACTGCCATAGCAACTAGTGGAAAGATCTTGATTGGCCAAGTCAATCTTCAGATTAAAATTCAATTGAACATGCATTACATTTCCCTAATGATAAGAATTTAGGCAAAAAGACCTCAAAACAAACAACAACTAAAGATGGCTGCAGTACAGGCCTAGCAGAGCATCACCAAAGAAGATGCCCAGCGTCTGGTGGGGTTAGTGGGTTGCAGACTTCAGGCAGTTATTGTCCACTAAATACTAGTGGATTGTCCACTAAATACTAAACATGACTGCTTCATTTAGACATTTGATAAGTCTGTCCCATTACTTTTGGGTACACTGAAATAGGGGGATTATGCATAAAAGTGGGGTAATTTCTAAATGGTGAAACCAATGTGTATACAAATACCATCAAATAAAAGCTGAGAATCTCTACTTTAACCTTGTAGTAATTGTTTAATTTCAAATCCAAACGTTTGATAAAGTTCTTCATAACCAACATCAGGGAGATGTGACCAGAGAGTGGATCCTGGCTATAAGGGCACACTCTTGCCAACACACATTCTGGTGTGACATGTGGGATGTCTTATTGATCTATGTTGCTTTGGCTGTCTCCATGTGTGGATCATTGTAATCAGGGGTGGGGCTGGCCTTTTAAACACCTGTGCTTTGTTTCATTCAGGGAAAACAAAGAGATTTTTAACATTTCTTTTAAAGAGACAACACACATTTTCTGCCATGCCTCTGTCAATTGATTTGGCTTTAATCAATGGTTTCTTCTTGATGTTGTGTACATGTTTTCAAGCCTATGTCACCTTTCAGAGGAAATCAAGGAACCTATCCAGATCTGATGTCGTATTAGATGAGTCAAACCCTGTCAGAACATAGTTTGCTTTTGCTAGATTCTTTTCTTTTCTTTTGTCTAGTATTGGTATACATGGTCGAAATTATGCACTCATATTTAGTATTTGGTCGACAATACTTTGTATGCAATAACCGTCTGGGACCCATTGACCCCACCAGGTGCTGGGTATCTTCTCTGGTGATATTCTGCCAGGCCAGCCATCTTTTTGCCAGGTCTTTTTGCCCAAAATCTTACCATCAGATAATGAAATGCATGTTCAATAGGATTTAAATCCAAACATTGACATGGCCAGTCAAGAACTTTCCACTTTTTCGCCCTGAAAATCTCCCTAGCTCCAATGGCAGTATGTTTTGGGTCATTGTCTTACTGTATGATGAAGCGCCATCCAATGAATTTGGAAGCATTGCTTTTACTCGACCAGACAAGATATTTCTGTACACTTCAGAATACATTCTGCTGCTGCTGTCAGCAGTAACATCATCAATTATGATAAGTTAGCAAGTTCTAGTGGCAGCTATACATGCCCAAACCATAGCATCCCCTCCACCATGTTTCACAGATGAGATGGTATGCTGTAAACCTTGGGCAGATCCTTTTTTCTCCAAACTTTCCTCTTGCAATCACTCTGATAATATTCATCTTATCTGTCCACAAGACTTTTTTCCACACCTCTGCAGGCTTTTTAGGTACTTCTTAGCAAACTGTAACCTGACTATCCTTTTTAAGAATAACTAGTGGTTTGCATCTTGCAGTGAAGCCTCAGCCATTTGCGATTGCTGAGCTCATCAGTGCTTGATTTTGGCAAGTCTAAGGTTTTGACTATGTTTCAGATTTTTCAGCTTTCACCATTTGTCAATTCCTTTGCTATTGTAATGTATCTAACACCTTGTCCTTTGTTGGGAATGATATTTAAGGAGAGGGACAGCGAGATATTCTTTGAGTTTTGGCTTAGGCCCATCACGGGCATCATTCTCCCGCGTTGTCCTTGACGCACGTTAACGTATGGTTAAAACTTACAGACGTATGTTGTTTTAAATTGTGTTAAATTGGTTATTTTGTTGATACTCTATTCTCATTCTTCCTATGGGCATTAATGTGATGTTGTGCGCTCGATAAAGGTTCTGTTAATCAGGGCTGGCTCTAGCCATTTTGGTGCCCAAGCATTTTTCCTTCTTTTGCATTATCAAATGTCTAAATTAAGCACTCATGTTTAGTATTTGGTCCCCAATCCTTTGTATGCAAAAGTGCAAAAGTCTGTGACCCATTGACCCAACCAGACGCTGGGTATCTTCTCTGGTAATGCTATGTTGCAGCGACTGTTGTTGTTTTTTTAGGATGTTTTGCCCTAAGTCTCCTCTTGAGCAAATGAAATGCATGTTCTATAGGATTTAAATCTGGAGACTGACTTGGCCAGTCAACAACTTTCCACTTTTTGGCCCTGAACAATTCCCTAGTTCCTATGGCAGTATGTTTTGGGTCATTGTCCTGCTGTATGATGAAATGCTGTCCAATGAGTTTGGAGCCATTTACTTGTACTTGGACTGACAAGATGTAAATAAATGATTCTCAATTATGGTGAGCATTCTTTGGTTATCCAATGGAAGTCTTCCTTGGCCTACTAGGTAATTTGCGATTTCTGAGCTCACCAGTGCTTTCTTTCCTTTTAATGAAGTTAAATGAAGTTCCAAACTGTTGATTTTGGTAGGTTTAAGGTTTTGGCTATGTTTATTTTTTTTCTGATATTTCAGCATCATAATGGCTTCCCTGACTTTCAATAACATCTCTTTGGTCCTCATGTTGACAAGACACCAATAGCAGACTGCACAAATTATGTGACGGAACACACCTGACGAACACACTTGTCAAGCCAATTGTCCTATCACTTTTGTGTAGCCTGAAATAGGGGGATTATGCATAAAAGTGTTGGAATTTCTGAATGATAAACCAATATGTACATTATATAAAAAATAAAAATCTCTACGTTTTTATTTCAAATCCAAACAGAAGAAAAAATGCTTCACTGTCCCATTACTTACGCACGGTACTGTATAACCTTCTGTGGAAAGGGTTCTACATGGAACCCAAAAGGTTTCTTCAAAGGGACAGTGGAAGAAGAACCCTTTTTGGTTCTAGGTAGCACTTTTTCAAAGAGTGCAGGATCTGTGATGGGTCTGTCTGTCTCTATCTACGGTATATTTGCTTGAATGCCACAGCCTATTTAAATATTGTTGCTGACCATGTGCATCCCTTCATGGCCACAATTTACCCACCTTCTAATGGCTACTTCCAGCATGATAATGCACCATGTCACAAAGCAAACGTCGTCTTAAACTGGCTTCATGAACATGACAATGAGTTCAGTGTTCTTCAGTGGCCTTCCTTGTCACCGGATCTGAATCCAATAGAACACCTTTGGGATGTGGCAAAACGGGAGATTTACATCTTGAAAGTGCACCTGAAACATGTGCAGGAATTGCGTGATGCAATCATGTCATCATTGACCAGAATCTCAAAGGAATCAATGTCACGAAGAATTTAGGCTGTTTTGAGAGCAAAGGGAGGCTCTACCTAGTATTAGTATAGTGTTCCTCATAAAGTGTTGGGTGAGTGTATATCTAACTATCTTTGTTTTTGCTGGTCTGTAGGATCTATGATGGCCGTCAGCCCGTCCTGTGTATCATGGACACAGCCATGATCAAAACCATCCTCATCAAGGAATGCTACTCCCTTTTCACTAACAGGAGGAAAATACGCTAAATTGAAGTTGTTGTATGGGGAAAAAAACATAAGGGCTCCTTAAATAGATAATATCATTGTTATTATAGCATTATTAATATTCGGTTAATTTTGCAGTATATAATCATTGTTATTTTTCTAGAATTTTTATCTCAACGGGCCTCTGTATGACGCCGTGTTTATCGCTGAGGATGATGCATGGAGACGGATCCGTAGTGTCCTGTCTCCCTCCTTCACCAGTGGGCGGATCAAAGAGGTACAGTCCCATCTCTCCTCTCCTTCTTTTATTCATTCCAACAACACAAATAAATGAATGACTAACAACTCTGACGTGTGTGTGTGTGTTTATGTGATTTGTACTATGTGTATAGTGTGTATTCATTGTTGTATGTTGTTGTGTGAAGCAGCAACTTTAATTGTCCAAGACAAATTTCCATCCGGGACAACAAAGTATATTTAATCTTATCTTAGATAAGTTCAGTGGTCAGATGACAGAGTTTAGAATAATAGTTATAAATAGTGGAGTCACTTATTCCTTGACTATATACATAATGTATCCTGTATGAATGTATATTCTCAGGCTATATAAACATTAAAATAATTCCTGTTTCAAACATGATATTAACCCATGTTTTGCACATATTAATCCATGTATCAATCATCATATTTTTCCATGTATCCTTCCCAACTCAGATGTTCGGGATCATGAAGCAGCACTCTGGTAATTTGGTCAGCAATCTGAAGAAGACGGCCAATAACGAAGAGCCCATTGAACTAAAAGAGTGAGTATTTCTCTCCGAGAAGATAAGGTGAATTTGTAATTTCAGTGAACTCCCCCTTTAATTTTGTGGTTGTGGTTCTGGTGGTCAAAGATTGTGTGGTTGTGTTCCAGGTTCTTTGGACCATACAGTATGGATGTGGTCGTCAGCACTTCATTCAGTGTCGACATCGACTCCCTCCACAACCCCTCTGACCCCTTTGTGACCAACATCAAGAAAATGCTCAAGTTTGACATCTTCAGCCCACTGTTCCTCACAGTCAGTACAACTTCCTCCATATAGCTTTCAGTCTCAATCATTTTGTGCTTAATAAATGAAGCTATCGATTTCATTGATTAGACTGACATACACTGTGGAAACACTCTATGAGACCACCAGTAGCTCTCTGTCCTTCCTGGCCTACAATCTGGCAACCAGCCCTCACATCATGACCAAGCTGCAGGAGGAGATAGACACTGTGTTTCCCAACAAGGTAACCCCTCTGCAGACTCCTATATAGTACTATTCATGTGGAACAGGAAATATGATAGTGACAGTATTTTAGAGCATACTGATGAGTGTGTAACCCCTGTGCACTGCAGACTCCTACAGTATCTATTACTATTGCTTTGGAACAGATGGTTAGATAGGTGACAGTATTTTGCAGTGTGCTAATGTGTCTGTAGCATCCCTGTGCAGACTTCTGCCCAGTATTATTCATTTGAAACAGGAAGTAGATAGGTGTTGTTGGAATCTTCAGAATAGTTAAAAGGCCAGTACCTGAGGACCTGAGGGATCTACAGGGTATATACCTTAAAAGCATGTCTGACATGCAGTGGTGTGCGTGACCATAGAGTGATTTCTAAACTAATACAATTATCTTAAAATAAATTATAAAACGAACAGGTTATTAGTGCAGAGACTTTTATGATATGTGCTCTCCATCTGACTCGTGCTGCTGCATTCTGTATCATTTGCCAATAGCTTTCTTTGGTCGACCAGACAGGAGAGTGTTACAGTAATCAAGGCTGCTAGTAATACAAGCATGCATTCGTCTCTCAGTGTCAGCCTGGGAGAGGAAAGGTTGCATCTTTACAGCTGTGTTCTGTAAAGGTCCATGTAATATTCAACCTTTTTAAAAGCTTCCTAAAGGTTGTAATGACTATCTTTAATCGGTAGAGATCAGGGAACGAGATCCCTTGAAATAAATATTTCATTTACAAACGCTGTTTTGGTTTGGAAAACACGCTTTTTAAAATGGAGTGTCCTACCTGGACACTCGGTTTGCATATAAACATGTTGTTACTGCCAGGGGTGTTATAGGGGAGTGGACTCACCTTTCTGTCTCTGGGGGCTGCCTCTTCCAATCGTGTGCGCATGCAGAAACACAACAGCTAATGTCCAACACTGCAAGTTCATTTCGGGGGGTTATATTATTATAAGGGAGGATGTTGTCGTTTGGACAACTTCAGACAGAATTTCTCCACGATGGCAGATTTCCGACAAACTTACTTACTCTTCTTTAAGTGATACAAATATGTTTTAGTCACATTCTTGATATGGGTTTCAAAATTAAGATCTGAGTCAATGGTGACACCTCTGTTTTTTGCCTGGTGCTTAGTGTTACTGTAAGTAGAAATGTCTTTAAGTATGCAGACAGTTTCTCTCTTTCGGTTTTTGCTCGAATGACGAGTTCTGTGACATCCATATGTCTGCAATGCATTTCACCAGGAAATCAATCAAACTGTTTGACTGGTGCTACAGAGTCGATAGTTGCCCTTAGTTTGGTGTTGAAGCTGGTTAATAAATCATTATCACAGGAGGAAGCTGTTGATGGTGTACTATTCATATTCATCATCATGAATCTCATCTGCTCAGCGACATGGCTAGATAAATAATAGAGGATGCAACAGGAGTAAGACCCTTTGTAATCACTAGGTCCAGGGTGTGGCAGTGGTTATGGGTGAGCCCAGTAACTCGCTTAATAAAGTCCGTAGAATTCAAATCAAATCCATGGCTGTCGAGTCAGTCTCATTGTCCACATGTAGGTTAAAATCACCAATGATAATAATCTTAGCATAATTTGAATGAAAGGTAGATTGGCCTTGGATGAAACCGTGATCTTTACATTTCTCATCCTTGTCATCAGGTGTCTTTATCACTCATTACTGTGCAACAGGAGGCTGATGGAGGTAGAAATGGTAGGACAGCTCATTGTAATTAGAGCTTGACAGATATATCTGATATTGGCCTTAAAGAAATATCTGGAGAGTTATTCACCATGTTATATATAAAATAGAGGAAACTGGACAGCACTTATTATGGATCATTCAACACAATTACACATGACACAACTGTGTTAACAGAGACACAATACGTCCTGCTCCTGTACATGTTTGTATATACTGTACATTTTCCCCTATGTCTGCTAAGGGCTTCACTGCTTTTTCCACTGTTTATGTGGCACATAGGATATTTATATGTAATTGGCCACTTACGTAAATGGGCGATTCTTAGACTACGGGCACTTTCATGTCCTTTGATCATATTTTATAAAAAAAAAAAAAAAAAGAATTGGGAATATTCACACTTTCATAGTTATCTTTACAATGAAAGTACTTTAGGAACTTTTTACCGGTAGTCTATGATGATTTTTTCACCTTTTTCAACATCGTTATAGATGCAAATATTGCTGTTTTGTTTTATCTATTTTTTTTTAAATGTGACTGAATAAAGTATCAGTAAAATAATCAAAACATAATTGGGGTATTTAAGGTCAAACAACTATTTATGTGATTTTATATACAAAATGTAGTTGTCCCACAGTATTGCCATCATTTCCACCACAACACTGTAATGTCCCTTTAAAAGGTTTGTGTGAAAGATGGTTTGGGTAGTTTCTATGGAGATGAACAGTTACATCACAGCACATGTCTGATATGGAGGATATTTTGGATTTCTTCACCAACTTTTGAAGAAAACTCAAGGTAAATATTGCTTGAAATGAAAATATTTTTATTGTATGTCATTTCCAAACATGACGTAACATCAATTGAGTTTGTAAATAAATCGATTTTTTAACGTACATAGATGTATTTTGCATGCATGAAATGCTAGGTACCAATTCATAGCTAATCTGTGATGCTAGCTTGGATTTTTTTACAAAATACTGTAAGATTGTCATTTCCACCTCCGTCATTTCCAACACATTACCTTCTTGGGTGGAAATGACAAAGGTGAGGTGGAAATTACATTTATGCTTACAAGGTGCAATTCATAGATTGTGAGGCTACATATGTGTAATTTATTTATTAAAATGTACAATGTTAATGTTTTATTCAAATGCATATTTGTTGAAATGCATTTTCATCTATTTTTAAGATGCCACGGACCTCTACTGCAGAAAGGTCTCAGGCCTATAGGGACAGAATAAAAGAGGACCCTGTCAAATATGAAGAGCGACTGAAAAGAGACAGGGAGAGATACCTGAGGAAAAAAGAAAGAGGGGTTGACCCAGAAATGACCCAGAAATGACCCAGTCATTTCCACCACCTCATACCTTTTTTTAAAAATAGTTACAAAATTCTAATCACTCATTAAAAACTTCTGCATAGTTTATGGGATAATGTTCCACTTAATGTAATAACACAAGTAGTTATTTCCTGAAATGTATCTAACCAATCCAATATTATATTTCAGGTTGTGGTTGATGTAAGCTTTGTGTTTGGTCCTCATCTCAATTAATTTACCTAATCCACAAATGTATGGTAATTGCAATATAGGTATAAACTGGTAAAACTATGTGTGAAAGTGGTCTTACACTGTTGAGAAATTATGTATATCATACTTTTTTAAAATAATAATCAAATGTTTACATGTGATGGAAATTACATTTGTTCAATGCGGGTCGGACAATATGTAAAAAAACACCAATTTGTCTTGTAATGTTAGTGCGTTCTCTTATGGATCATGAAACTAGACTAGTTATATTAACCTGTTAGACTGTGACAATTTAGATTTGAACATTTTTTTCCCCTCAAGTTCACAAGGCCAAAAGTGCCTGTAGTTGAAGAATCGCCCAAATGTGTTATTTTATATGTATGCACTTTATCTTGCATGTTTACAGACTCCCCCCATTCAATTTCACGCATTTCTATTTGGAGTATAAAAGGCACTAGATCACCTGCGGGTATATAAACTGTGGCTTGCGCTGCGTTCTTCAGTTGGCAGTTAATACCTGAACCAGTAAAGACTGAGGACCAGACGACTCACTAGTGTGTTTTCCATTTATTCTTAAGCATAAGCATTAATACAGTTTGTCATTAATGTAGGCTTTCTATTTAGTGTACCGTTAGGCATAGTAGCATATGAAGTTTGTAGTCTGTTAGCGGTAATTGCGCTAGCTTGGTATCCTAAACGAGGACGAGTTAGCACTAGTTTGCCGTTTACGATGAGTGGTTGTTGTCAAATGACACCTGACAAAACATGTCGAAGGGAGTCTGGTGTAACGTTTGCCTGACTCCACTGATACAGATGTATGTGGAGGATTTAATGTTAGAGTGTTTTGTAGTTTACATTTTCTTTGTTTTTCTTCGTTTTCTCCTAACGGTTAAGAGAAGGTAGACGGTTAGAGCCAGAGCCCGAACCGCTGATGAACAGCGCTGTAGTTTACCGTTGCCAAGGCAACCAGGCAGCTCACAGGTTGTACCATATTTCTAAATCATTATTTTGATATAATACTGAAATGTTGATATTATATTGTTATTGTTTTACATTGTAATTTGTATTGTTCCAACTAAGTTCAGTTGGCAGTTAATACCTGAACCACGAATATGTTTTCCATTTATCCCCCCCCCCCTATACTAACCCTAACCCCAACCCCACCCAGAGACCTCTTCATCCCCGCTACCCCCCTTGTACAAGTTCTCTCCTGCTAATACAAATAAAATGAAATAGCCAAATGCCTATGGCCCCTGGTGTGAGCATTGATTACTTTGTCTTATGATGACTGTTGGATAGATGATTCAATTACTTAAACAAATGTATTGTTGTAAGTCGGTTTGGATAAAGGCGTCTGCTAAATGCCATGAATGTAAATGTAAATTACAATGGAGGGCCATGTCCAGAAACGACCCCGAGCCCCTACAACTGATTTATATACCTATATCTATGTCTGTGTGTTGTCTATTAATTAATAATAATATGATGATGATTAATCCCAACGACGTATATTTTCCAAGAAACAACATGAGCATATCTGTAATCAAATAAATATCTCCTGCGTCATAATGCTGTTGTCTTGATGACGCTGCTAGCAATGACGTAAATTTATGTAAAAATCACTTTGGTCACTTGAACCTCCAGTTGTCAAATAGCCTTTGCTGATTGTCATTTGTAATGTGGTACGCTCATTAGTGGAAATAGATTCAATTACATTTCAACACAATGGAGAAAAACTGGTGGGACCCGCCGCAGGTAAGTTTGCCTTGCTCTATTTTAGTTTAAATAAACGGGAATACTTTACATTAAATTGCCCCAATACTTGGGCCAAATGTCCAAGGACGTAGGATGTATCTTTCGAGAGGGGGTGCTGCCTAAATGTTGTGTAAAGGGCTGTGCCATTGCTGCTGGTGGGCCGGTCGATCTGTGGGCTGCGGGGCCGGTGAGCGACACGATGTGTGGGCTTCGCGCAGATCCCCCCTACCTTAATCGAATAAGCACTAGGCCTACAAGCTCCTGTATATTTTCAGCCTACCTCAAGTCCGTGAACTGCCTTCAAGTAAACGCAAAGCTGTAAGAAGCAGGGCTGAAAATTAATCAAATTTAATCAAATCAAGCTCTATCATCCGTGGTGACAACATGTTACTGTACACTTGTTTGTATTCGATTGTTATCGTCCAGTCAAAGTAGCCTACAATTCAAAGCAACATTTCCCCCACAATCAGGACCTAGACCTACTGCAAAGAAATACCCTTAATTGGCTACTCTTTGTTGTTAGATCGCTGGGAAGTAATTCATCCGACTCGGCAGACAGTTTGATCCCAACATCAAGTCAAATCGCGGTAATTTCGATGAGCGCTTAATTCCAAAAACAGCTGTTTGTCAGTGAAAGAGCAGCGTAACAGCCTAAAAAGTGAAACGGGACGAGCTCAATCGTTGTTACAGAGAGAAATGTGTCTGCAAAATCAACCATTTTAAAGATCAACATTAAAACGAGACAGCTTTATAAATAACCTATAGAGGATGGACTATCGAAGAAAGATGATTGACAGAACAATATCAAAATGGTTAATTTGATGTTTTCAGGTAGGCCCTATCTAAAATATAACCAAACATAGTTGGCACTAATAGGTCTTAATCGACAGGACCTTTCCTTAAGTAAGTCGTAAGTTGACTTTGCAAAGGGCCTACAATTACTTACTGTACAGGCCTACATGATTTGCAATATAAATTGTGTCGGATATGTTGAATAAAAGGTAGATGTAGGCCTTTTTTAAAGGCAAAACTAGAGAGCCCCTTTTGGGAAATTGGGAACGCAACAGCCTATTCTTGAGAACATTGTGAGGTACCGCAATCTCTTTGCGAGGGAAGCCTGTTATCTAACGCAATCATATTTCTTGACGTTTCCCTGTCATTGTGTCTGTCATCTCCATCAGGAAGTTTCAAAGCCCTATGCTACTGTATTTGATAACTACCCACTCACCCCATTCAGGATGGCTAAACATAGACAATATGTAAAGATCACTGGAGACAATTGAATGGTTTTATACTCAGAAAAGACAAATACATTCATAGAGACATTCTCGAGACTGCACCTGTAGTGTGTTCACTGTATGTCCACAGGAGTGTAAAGAGGATCAGGCTGCCCTGATGATGGAGGCAGCAGGACCGGCAGCTTTCGCAGCCTACACCCCACTCCCACAGAGGACATCAAGACGGGCCAGGCACACGAGAGAGAGGGCCAGAGTGGCTAAAGAAAGAAAGGAAGAGAAGGAGGGTTGGAGGAGGGAGATGGAGGAGAGAGCGGAAGAGGTGGAGGGAGCCCAAAACCTTCTGCATAAGGTGAAGGAGCACACCGATGCAGAGAAGGAGAGGCTGAAGGAGGAGAGAGAGAGGGTGGACAAGGACAGAGAAATGGTGGACAAGGACAGAGAAATGGTGGAGAGGAAGAGGAAGATAGTCAACCATCTTAAAGATAATATGGAGAGGAAGAGGAAAGTGTTGGATAGAGACACTGAGAAAGTGAATGAATGCAATGCAATACTCAGTCGCATTCAAAAGACGCAGGAAAATAACAAAAAGGATTTGGAGGAGAGGATTGTCCAGTTGGAAATAAAGGCGAAAGAGGTGGAGGAGGTGGAGAAAGTGACAAAGGAGATGGAGGAGACTTTCCAGAGGGAGATGGAAAAAACAAGAAATGAGATGAAGAGGAGAGAGAAGGAGGTAAAGAAGAGCGAAGAGAGATTAAAGATGAGTGAGAAGGAGACCGAAACAATGGAGGTGATGAAGAGAAGGGTAGAAGAGGTCGACAGAGAGATGGAGAGAATCCTAGAGGAGAAAGAAATGGAGGTGAAACAAGTGAAAGAGAGGATGGAGGTGATGAAATGGGCAGAGGAGGAGAGAGAAAAAGACAGGAATGAGAAGAAGAAAGAAAAGGATATTGAATGGATGAGAAAGGAGTTGGAGGTGATGAAGAGAGTAGAGGAGGTGGAGAGAGAGAAGGAGAAAATCCTGGAGGAGAAAGAATGCGACGTTAAACGTGTGAGAGAAGAGATGGATGTGATGATAAAGAATATGGTGGAAAGGAGGGAGAGGGAAGTGAAAGAGGAGATGAGGATGAAGACAGAGATGGAGAGAGAGAGGGAGAAGATTGAAAAGGAGAAAGAAAAGGTTATTGAATGGATGAGAAAGGAGATGGAGGCGGGTATGAAGAGAGAAGAAGAGATGGAGAGAGAGATGGAGAGAATCCTGGAGGAGAAAGAAAGGGAGGTGAAACAAGTGAAAGAGAGGATGGAGGTGATGAAATGGGCAGAGGAGGAGAGAGAGAGAAACAGGAGTGAGAAGGAGAAAGAAAAGGATTTTGAATGGATGAGAAAGGAGTTGGAGGCGATGAAGAAAGTCGAAGAGATGGAGAGAGAGATGGAGAGAATCCTGGAGGAGAAAGAATGTGACTTTAAACACGTGAGAGAAGAGATGGATGTGATAAAGAATATGTTGGAAAGGAGGGAGAGTGAAGTGGAAGAGGAGATGAGAAAGATTACAGAAGATGTCGTGAAGTGGATGAAGACAGAGATGGAGAGGGAGAAGGAGAAGATTGAGAAGGAGAAAGAAAACGATATTGAATGGATGAGAAAGGAGATGGAGGCGGGTATGAAGACAGTAGAAGAGATGGAGAGAATCCTGGAGGAGAAAGAAATGGAGGTGAAACAAGTGAAAGAGAGGATGGAGGTGATGAAATGGGCAGAGGAGGAGAGAGAGAGAAACAGGAGTGAGAAGGAGAAAGAAAAGGATTTTGAATGGATGAGAAAGGAGTTGGAGGCGATGAAGAGAGTAGAAGTAGTCGAGAAAGAGATGGAGAAAATCCTGAAGGAGAAAGAAGATGACGTTAAACGCATGAGAGAAGAGATGGATGGGATGATAAATAATATGGTGGAAAGGAGGGAGAGGGAAGTGAAAGAGTTGATGACAAAGATTACAGAAGATGTCGTGAAGAGGATGAAGACAGAAATGGAGAGAGAGAAGCAGAAGACTGAAAAGAAAAGAGTAATGGCGGCGAACCTGGAGTTTGCCAGAGAGAGCATGGAGAGGGCTTTCCATAAAGGGAAACAAAATACAGGTATGCCCTCCATTATCTGCTTACAGTGCATTCTAAGCATGATCCTTTTGGCTTCTCAAATCACCTCAAAATAATTTAGATTTTATCTATACAAATGATAAGACAATTTTTCTCTTTCAGATATTTCAACACAGAGACAATTCTGGAAATCCACAACTATCCCGAACTTACTACCACAATAACTACCCTGCATACTACCACTATAACTACACTTGCCGTTTCAATTCTCTTTCTTAAAGTCATATTCAAAGGCAAACTGTGTGTCATGTTTGAAATGCTGTATTTTACAAGTTGCATAGCTGTAAACTATGTTGAGTGATGATGAGTTTAGGAAGAAAAGGTATGTAAAAAAATGAATACTCCTGCACACACGATTGTCACCTCTGCTTATTTATTGTGTCGACGTTTCGGTTTATGACCTTTATCAAAACATTTTTATCTGTGAGGTCTGTATTCCTAACACCACAAAAAGACAAAGTGGTGGTGTTTGTGTTTTTTACATTTACAAGTTGAGGAAGAAAAAACATGGCACATGTATGCACATGGGTTAGATTAGAAACAATCTGGGTAAACCTTAATTTGAAGAGGTATGCATGAGGTCTGTTATGTTTTTCTCTATATGCCATAATATTGATTACAATGATCAACATATTTGTACCCTGAAAAGAACCCAAACTGAACAAGTTCCCCATTATAAGTACCTGTGCATTTACATAGATGATACACTTTTAAAATACATGTTGAAAAAGTGATCAAGAGTTTGCGAGTTAGACTTGTACTTGTTTTGTAAAGAAATGTCTTGCTTCACCTTTGATAATAGGAGGAAGATTGTCTTGGCAACGCTCCTCCCTGTCCGTGATTATGGTGACACAATTTAAAATCACACGACAGCCTCAATTCTTAAACCACTAGACCCGATTTATCACTCTGCTCTGCAGTTCATTTGTAGGCATGTTTTCTGTACCCACCATTGTTTTTTGTATCAGTCTGTGGGTTGGGATTCTTTGACGTTGAGAAGGGCTTATCATTGGATTTCATCTGTATATGAAGCAGTTCTTTTAAAACTCCCATTTTACCTCACATCATTGCTTTTATGGCGACTTAGTGGCGATCAAACTTGCAGCTTGTTACTATTTAATGTGCTACAAGTGATTACAGAATTGAGAAGAACTTTTTAGCTGCTGTGCTCCTCAGATATGGAATGATCTTCAGGCTAGACTGAGGTTGGAGCACTTGGTCCCTTACACTTGTACCATCATCTGCTTTTTAGTGGACAATATATGCAATAAATACCTTTTTTACACAAACATCTTGAATCAGAATGGGTCAGCCCTAGCCTCTTACACAAACAGGGTCACAGTCAATGGGTACAAAACTGGAGCAAACGTGTGTATACCAAGATACTGTACCTCGACTCCTTTCCATTCCAAAAGAAATGTGTCCCTTTCCCTTCACTCAAATGTTGTGGATGACATGTACATAAAGCTACACACTGGTGCAGGTGTGATGTTATGAGAGCTTTAGCATTTAGCATTTCCTGTGTCCAGGCGTTCTATTCACTTCTAATAGGACAAATGAAGGTACACTTGCCTCATAAGGCTCATTCTTGTTTCATTTGTCCTATTAGCTCCTACTGACCTCACTTTACACAGACACAGAGGAGGAGAGACTCAGACTCATTAGAAGTTTATTACTGGATCAGTTTACAAAACAAAACAAAACTGCATGGAGCGTACAGTACAGCAGAGCTTGGAGTACCAGACATGAACACACACCTCACATGCACACACACATCGGAGCTGTCACAGTGGTATACCTTGGATCACACACAGACACACACACACATACACACACACACACACACACACACACACACACACACACACACACACACACACACACTCACTCTCTCTCAGGGCTGCATGCGGATAGCTCCATCCAGTTTGTTGACCTCTCCATTGATCATGGGGTTCTCAACCAGTGATGTCACCAGGTGGGAAAACTCTGCAGGGTCTCCCAGGCGCGAGGGGAAGAGCACTTGGCGGGCCAGGAATGAACGCACCTTCTCAGGTTAACCCGCCAGGAGAGGAGTGGAGAACAGACCTAAGGAGAGGGAGAGAGAGGTTGTCTGATATGGAGAGGAAGGGGGGGGGGGGTGAAGTGTGTGAAAGAGTGCGTATGTATGTGTGTGTGTTTACTGACTGGGTGCGATGGTGACCACACGGATGTCCATGGGTGCCAGGTCTCGGGCGATGGGTAGAGTCATCCCAACAATACCCCCCTTAGAGGCTGAATACGCAGCCTGACCCACCTACAGAGAGAGAGAGTGAGAGTGAAGGAAGGGGCTGTTGAGACAGTGTTTGTGTGTGTGTGTGTGTGTGTGTGCGTGTGTGTGTGTGTGTATGTGTGTGTGTGTGTGTGTGTGTGTGTGTGTGCGTGCGTGCATGGTGCAATGGAGGTCTTGGCGATCTGTTGGTTCTTGTGTGTGATTGGCTGACGGTACTGCAGCATGTTGACCTCTTCCTCACTGCAGGGTCTACTACAGTTGGAGCAGTCAGAGAGCACAGCCTGGGCCCCTGCAACCAAACATACACCCTGAAATATGGTTTGGACAAAGGATCCCAATGTCAAGATAATATTGCTGTAGGGAGGCTAGTCTATGACACAATACCATGTGGAAATGTCAATGATTTTCTAAAGATGAGTGGATAGTGGATAGTGGATAGTGCCTGGTGGGGTCGCAGACTTCAGGCAGATTGTTGACCTAATACGAAACATTAGTACTTTATTTGGACATTATATGATACTTTTGAAGCCCTGAAATAGTGGGAGTATGTTTACAAATGTTTTTTTAAAAACCCATTGAATTAAAGTTGAGAATCTCTACTTTGACCCCATAATAATTGTTTGATTTCAAATCCAAGTGTAGAGCTAAAAGAACAGAAAATGCTTCCTCTTTCCAATACTTATGAAGAGCACTGTATTCATGTTTATCAGTTGCTTCATTACTGTAATATGTGATGTGTTTTGAACTAGTATTTTGAAATTCTGTTTTTAGGAGCCAATGATATAAAACAAGTGCATACATGTAAAGAACATAACACATTTTTAGAGGAGTTCAAATATGTAAAATTCAGTATTACTCGAAAGAAAATATTTGCCCAAAAATATTTGCCCCATAGTCCTTCTTGAATCAATGGGTCTGCAAACTATTAAAACCCGATAGGGATCAAACAGGCAGCAACTATTAGCAGGATGTTAAGATAAAGGCCGACAATAACATCACTGAGTTTTGCCCTCTGCGCAGGGATCCCCTTTCAATCATTCACTAGCCATGGCTTCAACTTCACCTCTCACATACTCTTTCGCCTGTGTTTCATGATCTGAAACACAGGTGTCATGACGGGATAAAATAATCACTTCAGCAGACGTGTCCGGGGTTACTCAGAAGAAGCGATTGAACCTGTAAAGATGGGTTACCTTCCGTACTTCTCCACCGAGACATGAACTCTCCTTGCCTTACTCATCACTCTGATCGTAGTGTAAGAAGTTTTAATAAAACATATTATTTGTTAGTTAGTTAGTTGTGATAATACATACAAATGATAGTATTGATAATTACAGTTATCTAACAGTTTCAATGATACCTATGACTTGATCGTTTTGCTTTTGTTTCAAGTCAGATTGTTGATTTATATTTGTTCCGACCAGGTATGGATACTGGCCATATGGAATATTCAAAAAACTAGGCATTCCTGGTCCTAAACCCATCCCTTTCCTCGGGACGATAATGGGATATAAGAAGGTTTGTAGAGATTAAGCCCATAAACAACAACATTGTAGACTCATCCATGATGTGTGTTGTTGTGGTGAAAGCCATGGGAGCTGAATATGAATTGTTTTACCCAGAAAAATGGGCAATAAAGCTTTTGAACGAAAACGAAAAGAGAGGAGTGGGAGCCGGTCTGTAGTGGAAAAGGGCCATCATAGACTAAGCCACAATTCAGGTTTATGACAAGCATTTATGAACTGGCTATTTTTTTGTTTAGTTTTTTTGTTCCCAGGGTGGTTTCACCAATTTTGACACAGAGAGCTTCCAGAAATATGGGAAACATATTGTGGGGGTGAGTCTGCTAAACTGATCCTGGTTATTGTTAACTATGATGGATATATATATCTCTCAGTGTCTACATTATACACTCTTAAACCAGGCGGACACTGTGCGATTTTCACAAACACAGACGATCCAACCGACGAAATGGTCTCATACACCAAGACAAATGATCTGTCTTGATGCAAGTACACTGCCCAAGCAACAATTTCATGCTTCCACATTAATAATTTGAATCTGTTATTGAGCGATTTAAGTTTTAAGCTTTTAAGTATTCTGTAGTATGGTCCCAAACACAACTTGTGCGTTGCCAATGTTTGACAACATCCTGGATTCTCATTGGTTGAGGCTCCTATATTGCCTCTGAGCACGTCTCAAACTGCATGAATAAAGAGGAGCCACGACATGTCAGAATTCAAATCGGAAGTGATTGTGTCTTCCCTCCATGTCATTGAAAGGGCAAAAATGTAATTAAAAAAATAAAGAAAAAAAGGGTTCTAAAAGGATTCTTTGGTTGAATAACTCTTATGGGTTCCATTTGCAGTGCCCTGCGTAAGTAATGGGACAAGCATTTTTTCTTCTTTTGCATTATGCAAATGTCCAAATTAAGCACTCATGTTTAGTATTTGGTCCCCAAATACTAAACATGTATTTGTATGCAAAAGTGCAAAAGTCTGTGACCCATTGACCCAACCAGACGCTGGGTATCTTCTCTGGTAATGCTCTGCCAGACCTATATTGCAGCGATTGTTGTTTGTTTTTTTAGGATGTTTTGCCCTCCTCTTCAGCAAATTAAATGCATGTTCTATAGGATTCTATAGGATTCACTTTTTGGCCCTGAATAATTTCCTAGTTGCTATGGCAGTATGTTTTGGGTCATTGTCCTGCTGTATGGTGAAATGCCGTCCAATGAGTTTGGAGCAATTAAGCAATTAAGTTGTACTTGGACTGACAAGATGTTTCTGAACACTTCTGAATTCATCTTCATCAAAGGAGACAAGTGAGCCAGTTACAGTGGAAGCCATACATGCCCAAGCCATAACACCCCCTCCCCCATATTTCACAGATGATGTGGGATGCTGTGGATATTGGGCAGTTCCTTTTTTTCTCCACACTTTACACTTGCCATCACTCTGGTACATGTTTTTCCAGAACTCTGCAGGCTCTTTTAGGTACTTTTTAGCAAACCGTAACCTGGCCAGCCTGTTTTTGTGGCTAAGTAGTGGTTTGCACCTTGCAGTGTAGCCTCTGTAGTTCTGCTGGTGAAGTCTTCTGCGGATGGTAGTCTCTGACTCATTGACGCCTACCTCCTGGAGAGTGTTCCTAATCTATGGGGCAGTTTTTTTAAGTTTTTTTTTTTAATTATGGTGAGCATTTTTTGGTTATCCACTGGAAGTCTTCCTTGCCATTTGCGATTTCTTAGCTCACCAGTGCTTTCTTTCCTTTTAATGAAGTTCCAAACTGTTGATTTTGGTAGGTTTAAGGTTTTGGCTATGTTTCATTTTTTTCTGATATTTCAGCATCATAATGGCTTCCCTGACTTTCAATAACATCTCTTTGGTCCTCATGTTGACAAGACACCAATAGCAGACTGCACAAATTATGTGATGGAACACACCTGACGAACACACCTGTCAAGCCAATTGTCCCATCACTTTAGTGTAGCCTGAAATAGGGGGATTATGCATAAAAATGTTGTAATTTCTGAATGATAAACCAATATGTACACAAATAACATCAAATAAAAGATGAGAATCTCTACGTTCTCATTTCAACTCCAAAAAGAAGAAAAAATGCTTCACTGTCCCATTACTTTCGCACGGTACTGTATAACCTTCTGTGGAAAAGGGTTCTACATGGAACCCAAAAGGTTTCTTCAAAGGGAGAGTAGAAGAAGAACCCTTCTAGGTAGCACTTTTTTTCTAAGAGTGCAGGATCTGTGATGGGTCTGTCTGTCTCTATCTACGGTATATATCCGCTTGAATGCCACAGCCTATTTGAGTATTGTTGCTGACCATGTGCATCCCTTCATGGCCACAATTGACCCATCTTCTAATGGCTACTTCCAGCATGATAATGCACCATGTCACAAAGCAAAAGTTGTCTTAAACTGGTTTCATGAACATGACAATGAGTTCAGTGTTCTTCAGTGGCCTTCCCAGGATCTGAATCCAATAGAACACCTTTGGGATGTGGTAGAACGGGAGATTCATATCTTGAAAGTGAACCTGAAAAATCTGCAGGAATTGAGTGATGCAATCATGTCATCATGGACCAGAATCTCAAAGGAATGTTTCCAACATCTTGTGGAATCAATGCCACGAAGAATTGAGGCTGTTTTGAGAGCAAAGGGAGGCCCTACCCAGTATTAGTATAGTGTTCCTCATAAAGTGCTCTGTGAGTGTATATCTAACTATCTTTGTTTTTGCTGGTCTGTAGGATCTATGATGGCCGTCAGCCCATCCTGTGTATCATGGACACAGCCATGATCAAAACCATCCTCATCAAGGAATGCTACTCCCTTTTCACTAACAGGAGGGTAATATGCTAAATTGAAGTTGTTGTATGGGGAAAAAAACATAAGGGCTCCTTAAATAGATAATATCATTGTTATTATAGCATTATTAATATTAGGTTAATCTTGCAGTATATAATAATAATAATTTTTCTAGAATATCTATCTCAACGGGCCTCTGTATGACGCCGTGTTTATCGCTGAGGATGATGCATGGAGACGGATCCGCAGTGTCCTGTCTCCCTCCTTCACCAGTGGGCGGATCAAAGAGGTACAGTCCCATCTCTCCTCTCCTTCTTTCATTCATTCCTTTATACAACACAAATAAATGAATGACTAACAACTCTGACGCGTGTGTGTGTGTGTGTGTGTGTGTGTGTGTGTGTGTGTGTGTGTGTGTGTGTGTGTGTGAGAGTGTGTGAGAGTGTGTGTGTGATTTGTACTATGTGTATAGTGTGTATTCATTGTTGTTTGTTGTTGTGTGAAGCAGCAACTTTAATTAATTAATCCAAGACAAATTTTCATCCGGGACAATAAAGTATATTTGATCTTATCTTCGATAAGTTCAGTGGTCAGATGACAGAGTATAGAATAATAGTTCATCTTTGGAGTCACTTATTCTTTGACTATATACATAATGTATCCTGTATGGATGTATATTCTCAGGCTATATAAACATTAAAATAATTCCTGTTTCAAACATGATATTAATATATGTTTTGCACATATTAATCCACGTATCAATCATGATATTTTTCCATGTATCCTTCCCAACTCAGATGCTCAGGATCATGAAGCAGCACTCTGGTAACTTGGTCAGCAATCTGAAGAAGACGGCTGATAACGATGAGCCCATTGAACTAAAGGAGTGAGTATTTATCTCCGAGACGATAAGGTGAATTTGTAATTTCAGTGAACTCCCCCTTTAATTTTGTGGTTGTGGTTCTGGTGGTCAGAGATTGTGTGGTTGTGTTCCAGGTTCTTTGGACCATACAGTATGGATGTGGTCGTCAGTACTTCATTCAGTGTCGACATCGACTCCCTCCACAACCCCTCCGACCCCTTTGTGACCAACTTCAAGAAAATGCTCAAGTTTGACATCTTCAGCCCACTGTTCCTCACAGTCGGTACAACTGCCCCCATATAGCTTTCAGTCATTTTGTGCTTAATAAATGAAGCTATTGATTTCATTGATTAGACTGACATAAACCACACTGCCAATGGTTTGCGCTCTACTCATTTGACAAACACATGGGCCATGTCCAGAACCAACCTCTAGTTCCTAAATGCTGGACACTTGGAGATCTGAGTGGATTGGATACAGAAGTGTCTAGGGATAGAGCCTAGGAGTTGTTTCTGGACAGGGCTGTGCATTGAATAGGATTGGAGTCACGTATCATGGTATTTCCTGTTCCTGTTTGTAACCGTGGCATTTCCTGTCCATCCAGCATTCTTCCCCTTCATGGGTCCTGTTATGGCAAACATGGAGGTATCCCTATTCCCTGCCTTGGTCACAGATTTCTTCTACGCTGTCTTTCAGAAGATCAAGTCCAATCGCGTGGCTAGCACCAGGAAGGTATGTAAATATAACTGATCAAATATACGATCTTCAGCCAGTATTGTGTAATACAATTGTAGAGATTTGGTAGCATCTGGTAGTTCTCATGTGATTTTGATCTGACGTAAGCCTGCTTCCAGAGTCGGGTAGATTTCCTGCAGCTGATGATAGACTCGCAGAAAGACAGCAACTCAAAGGGAGAGGAGCAGAGTAAAGGTGCCTGCCTTAAACACACACACACACACACACACACACACACACACACTGTATACTAGCATCTAACACACACATACAGTACCTGCCTCAAACACCTATACCTACAAACACACGGTGGAAATACTCTACTTCGTCCCTTTCTCACACCTACCACCCCATTTCTCCCACTCTCCCTCTCCTCCCTCTCATTCTCCCCCTCTCTCCATCATCATAGGATTGAGTGACCACGAGATCTTGTCCCAGGCAATGATGTTCATCTTTGCTGGCTATGAGACCACCAGTAGCTCTCTGTCCTTCCTGGCCTACAATCTGGCAACCAACCCTCACATCATGACCAAGCTGCAGGAGGAGATAGACACTGTGTTTCCCAACAAGGTAACCCCTCTGCAGACTCCTATATAGTACTATTCATGTGGAACAGGAAATATGATAGTGACAGTGTTTTAGAGGGTACTGATGAGTGTGTAACCCCTGACTTCTACAGATGGTTAGATAGGTGACAGTATTTTGCAGTGTGCTAATGTGTCTGTAGCATCCCTGTGCAGACTTCTGCCCAGTATTATTCATTTGAAACAGGAAGTAGATAGGTGTTGTTGGAATCTTCAGAATACTTAAAAGGCCAGTACCTGAGGACCTGAGGGATCTACAGGGTATATACCTTAAAAGCATGTCTGACATGCAGTGGTGTGCATGACCATAGAGTGATTTCTAAACTAATACAATCATCTTAAAATAAATTATAAAACTAACAGGTAATCAGTGCAGAGACTTGTGTGATATGTGCTCTCCATCTGACTCGTGCTGCTGCATTTTGTATCATTTGCCAAGAGCTTTCTTTGGTCGACCAGACAAGAGAGTGTTACAGTAATCAAGGCTGCTAGTAATACAAGCATGCATTCGTCTCTCAGTGTCAGCCTGGGAGAGGAAAGGTTGCATCTTTACAGCTGTGTTCTGTAAAGGTCCATGTAATATTCAAGCTTTCTAAAAGCTTCCTAACGGTTGTAATGACTATCTTTAATCGGTAGCGATCAGGGAACAAGATCCCTTATAATAAATCCCTTATGAATAAATATTTCATTTACGAACGCTGTTTTGGTTCGGAAAACACGCTTTTTAAAATGCAGTGTCCTACCTGACATTCGGTTTGCATATAAACATGTTGTGAGTGCCAGGGGTGTTCTAGGGGAGTAGACTGACCTTTCTCTGGTGGCTGCCTCTCCCAATCGTGTGCGCATGCAGAAAAACAACAGCTAATGTCCAACACTGCAAGTTCATTTCGGGGGGATATATTATTATTAGGGAGGATGTTGTTGTTTGGACAACTTCAGACAGAATTTCTCCACGATGGCAGATTTCCGGCAAACTTACTTACTCTTCTTTAAGTGATACAAATATGTTTTAGTCACATTCTTGATATGGGTTTCAAAATTAAGATCTGAGTCAATGGTAACACCTTGTTTTTTTGCCTGGTGCTTAGTGTTACTGTAAGTAGTGTCTTTAAGTGTGCAGACAGTTTGACCAGGACAAGGACAAAGAGCATTTTGGCATCAGCATTAATTAATTAATTCTAAGGTCATTAAGAACCTAGTTAATAACTTAACAACATAGTGCTATCTCAGTGCTATGATCGGCACAAAAGCCAGATTGGAACATGTCAAAGGTACAGTTGGGAAGAAGGAGATTATTTAACAGTTTGAACACCTTTTTTTCAAGAATTATAATTTTTTTGCTTAAAAAGGGAAGGTTGGAGATTGGCCTAAAATCGCTAAGGACTGAAGAGTCTAAGTTACTTTTCTTCAGGAGGGGTTTCACCATGGTAGTTTTAGGTGCAGATGAACAGACCCCCACTTTGCTGAGCATTTCTGTATGACCACTGCAAAAGAGTTCATAGTGCTTCCATGTGGTGGAAGGTGGGGTAACAAGTCATCAAACACATCTTCAGGTCTTGCCTGAGTGATCCTCCTCACCTAATATTGGTTCTCTTATCTCAGAAGTATGTTGCAAATTCCTCACATTTGTAGGTGGAGAGCAGATCACCAGGTGTCTTGTGGGCGGGATTTATAAGGCTGTCAATCGTTGAAAAGAGCACTGTTTGAGTTGTTATGATTCATTATCAATTTTGAGAAATGATCCGGCTTGGCGTTTTTTTTATTGCCTTATTAAAAGCAGAAAGATGCTCTCGAAGAATATCAAGGTGGACCTGCAGTTTTTGTCAGCTCAGACTTTCTGCAAATTCTTTTAAATTTGGCCACAGCCTTTTTCAGTTTGAGTGGTGCTACAGAGTCGATAGTTGCCCTTAGTTTGGTGTTGAAGCTGGTTACTAAATCATTATCACAGGAGGAAGCTGTTGATGGTGTACTATTCATATTCATATTCATCATGAAATTCTCATCTGCTCAGCGACATGGCTAAATAAGTAATGGAGCGAAAATATATTTTTTCCCTACTTCTAATAGACTGACATGCATTCATGTTTAGCCAGGTTTCAGATAAAAACATTACAGTGCAGCTTTCGCTCTGAGATAAGATCAATAAAGGTTTTGCCAGATAGGGACCTAATATTCAAAAGCACCATGGTAATGTTCTCTGGGCTGTTCGGTGCTGCCCGGCCACAGTTAATGGAATGGATACCAAGTTATTCACATTTGAACCACCTGACAATTTTCTTGTAGTCTGTCGACTGTGATAGGAAATAATAGACTATAGCACATTCAGTATTCCAAGCAGTCAATCCACTAAAAGCAGCCCAGTTTAGTGGCATTTTGACTTCTGATTGATCCTTGTGTACATCTATCATTTACATTGTTCAGTGGAATCTAAATGTATTTTCTTCTAACTATCAAGATAACATTATTTAGCGATTTTTTTGTTTATTCATGTACAACAAAAAAGCAAGTCTCTATTACACACGTACATTGAAAGTAATGGCGTTCTGTATGCGGGTGTCATGAAATTAGGCTATGCAGATTAGAATAAGTACAGTACTGTGTTCATTTCCCAAAAAAAGAACACAAAAAACGAACAGCTCTTCAGATTTGCGACGAAAAAGAGTTAGTTCTGGGCTACCAATCACTAGTGCTCATGTGAGTGTAATATCCCTGTTCAGGCTCCTATCCAGTACGAGGCTCTGATGCAGATGGACTATCTAGACAGCGTGATCAACGAGTCTCTCAGGTTGTACCCCATCGACTTGAAAGAGTCGCCAAGAAATCTGTTGAGATCAGCGGCATCACCATCCCCAAGGGTATGGTTGTCATGTTACCCATCTGGACCTTGCACCGTGACCCCGATGTGTGGGAAGACCCAGAGGAGTTCAAACCAGAGAGGTAATGGGCCACATCTTAACCACAACCACAATATCAATCACAACAGCAACGATAAGAGCAGTGTTCCACAAACAACCATAAAACAAACCT
This sequence comes from Argentina silus, assembly GCF_951799395.1. Classification (NCBI taxonomy): domain Eukaryota; kingdom Metazoa; phylum Chordata; class Actinopteri; order Argentiniformes; family Argentinidae; genus Argentina; species Argentina silus. Next base: position 17,633,676 of record NC_139673.1, on the reverse strand, counting down.
AAATGCGACGACCAAACACAAACAGGTTTCTTCAACCATGTATAACCATCATATTACTGTGATTTAATTGATATGTTCTTTAACCCCTCCTCCTCTGAACTCTCCGTGTGTAGGTTCAGTAAGGAGAACAAGGAGAGCATCGACCCATACACCTACATGCCGTTCGGGTTGGGCCCACGGAACTGTATCGGGATGCGATTCGCTCTGGTATTGATGAAACTGGCGATGGTGGAGATTCTACAGAGGTTCAACTTCACCGTCTGCAAAGAGACAGAGGTGAGACAAAATAATGATACAATGATTGTAAATATAATTTTGTACCTATGACTTTGTTGCGTTTCTATATGTAGCAGAGGTGATTTTGGAATCACACTCGCGTGATGAGGTAGCCCTGCCTGAGACATGTAAACTGAAGTGTCGCCCTCAGACCTTGAGGATGTCCTCTTGGCTTAATAGTAGCGTTTGTGTCTTCCACATGGGAGACCCGGGTTTGAACCCCCATACTACAATTCTGTACTTGCGTACTGCATGAGTATGTACTCCCCATTTAATTTCCCAGATTGCATTTTTCAGTACTAGGCGCCAATCATCCTCAGTATAGGCTACCTACTAAAATTTAGTAACTAAATGATGGAAGTGTGAGATTTAAAAAAAAGCTATTTGTATTTCTGCAAAACTCCCTCGAGACTTCATAGGGCCATTTTAATGTATGTCGACCCAAGAGACGTTGTCCAGGAGTTTGAGTTTATTTGAATTTATAGTGCAATGCTACCCGAACGTAACAGTGACACTGTATTAGGTAACATTCATAGTGTAACGCTGACATCTGTTTTACTCGTTCCTTCATACTGTAACGACCCTGTGTAAGGCCCGTTAGCAGCTCCGCCAAGGGAGTTAACTCTCTTGGTGTTGTGGCTAGCGCGGCCGGTTTGTAAGCGGAAGGTTGCGAGTTCGATACCCGCTTAAGGCAAGCTGCTCTGCCCCGCCGTTCGCTACAATACTTTAACTGTGTGTCAACTCTCACCAGATCCCCATTGAGATGGACCTACAGAACACTCTGATGCCCATACGGCCCATCAAACTCAAGCTGCTGTCCCGCTGCCAGGAGTCCAACGACAACCAGCTCAAAGCAGACAGCCAGTGATGAGGACCTGCCCTGCTGCAGGTCTCTCAGTTATTATGTTACACATAGATCTAGGATAAGCCCCAACACTGGCTACTTTCAAAAATGGGCTTAAAAAAAAAAAGGGCTTCGCTTTTGCCTTAAATTGAAACTAAATTGGCGCTAATAATTGCACTGTGACCCTAAAATGCACTGTGACTTTTATTCTTTTTTTATGTCTTTTATGCGTTTTTATTCTAATTTTTTTTTCATGCTCTTTCCTTTTTATCTATTTTACGTAAAGCACTTTGAATTGCCTCTGTGTATGAAATGTGCTATATAAATAAACTTGCCTTGCCTCGCCTCGCCTCTGGGCTCTGCTGCTATTGTATGCTGCTCTCTTTGTATCTGTCTATTAGTGGAGGTCCAGGACTAGTTGTACAGAGACAGTTGTTGTCTGTCGTCTGCAGTGCAGGGATTTGCATGTGACTTGTGTATGTTTTGTACTCGTCTGGTAGTGGGTCTCTATCATCACGCTAAAAACGTGTGTATAATCACAAACTAAATCATAACATGAGAATGAACAATATGCCATCAAAACATGACAATGAATAGGTGTTAGATTAGATTCAACTTTATTGTCATTGTGCAGAGTACAAGTACAGAGACAACGAAATGTAGTTAGCGTCTAACCAGAAGTGCAAAAGGAGTGCAATGTGAACAATATATACAGGTAGAGCAGTATAAGCAATATATGAGCAGTATAAGTAGTGCAGTATAAGCAGTATATGAGCAGTATAAGCAGTATATGAGCAGTATAAGTAGTGCAGTATAAGCAATATATGTATTAACAGTAACATTATAAGCAGAATAAATATAGAATGCAGTATGAACAGTATAAGCAGTATATGAGCTGTATAAGTAGTGCAGTTACCAATGTATTGGGTCTATCTATGGGTATCGTAGTGCAGCAGTAATCAAAATGTACCTGCATTTTATCGTTTGAAGTGCCATCTCATCTGTCATAAGATTTGACTTGTAAAACTGAAAAGTAGGATACAACTAATAGCCTAAATGTATAAACACAGACCACAACCAAAAAACAACATGGGAAAATCGTTTACGCATCCTCTGCAGCAGGAACAGTGCAGAGAAAAAGTATGTACAGTAAACCCCATAACTGAATACACTTCATACGCTTCAGCGCGACACAGAACGCTACATTGAGGTGGCCTATACTGCAACAAAGTAAAAAAAATGAGACAGACACGTGTCTTCAATAACTTGCATGTTTTATCAAAATACAAGCATTCGGCACATTGTTAACTTGTAGGAAAGTTTAATCAGGTTTTATCAATTGTATTTCTTTAAATGTGAAATAAATATCATCAGTGCAGAGGCTATAACACACTACAAAAGTCACATTAAATCACGGAAAGTAGGCTAGGCAAATTAACGGAACTATATGAATATACAGCCCGAGCCCAGTCCAGGGTTCTGAAAGCGACAAGTAACAAGTGTGCCCATCAACGGTCTAGATATTAGGCCTATACAGTGGGGGAAATAATTATTTGATGGTACTTTATGGTATGATTATGGTACTTTTATTTTAACAAATAGAGACAGAATATCAACAAAGAAGTCCAGAAAAAACACATTATATAAAGTTATAAATTGATTTGAATTTGATCCCCTACAAACCAGCAAGAATTCTGGCTCATACAGACCGGTTATATGCCCATGAGGCACACAGATTACTCCTGTCACTTTAAGAAAGTACTCCTAATCTCTGCTTGTTATGGGTATAAAAGACACCTGTCAATAGAATCAATCTCTTCCATTCCAACCTCTCCACCACCATGGGCAAGACCAAAGAACATTCAAAGGACATCAGGGTAAGAGTTGTAGACCTGCACAAGGCTGGAATGGGCTACAAGACCATCAGCAAAAAGCTTGGTGAGAAGGAGACAACTGTTGGTGCAATTATTAGAAAATGGAAGAAATACAAAATAACCATCAATCGCCCTCGGCCTGGAGCTCCATGCAAGATCTCGCCTCGTGGGGTAAGGATGATCATGAGAAGGGTGAGGATCAGCCCAGAACTACGCGGGAGGAGCTTGGTAATGATCTCAAGGCAGCTGGGACCACAGTCACCAAGAAAACCATTGGTAACACACTACACCGTAACGGATTGAAATCCTGCAGTGCCCGCAAGGTCCCCCTGCTCAAGAAGGCACATGTGAAGCAGTGGACCCATCTGAAGTTTGCCAATGAACACTTAAATGATTCAGAGAAGGCTTGGGAGAAGGTGATGTGGTCAGATGAGACCAAAATTGAACTCTTTGGCATAAATTCGACTCTTCGTGTTTGGAGGGAGAGAAATGCTGAATGCTACAATCCCAAGAACACCATCCCCACTGTCAAACACAGAAGTGGAAACATTATGCTTTGGGGTTGTTTCTCTGCTAAGGGTACAGGACGACTTCACTGCATTGAGGGGCCAATGGACGGGGCCATGTACCGTAAGATCTTGGACAAGAACCTCCTTCCCTCAGCCAGAGCACTGAGGATGGGTCGTGGATGGGTCTTCCAGCATGACAATGACCCAAAACATACGGCCAAGACAACAAAGGAATGGCTCAAGAAGAAGCACACTAAGGTCATGGAGTGGCCTAGCTAGTCTCCAGACCTTAATCCTATAGAAAATTTGCGGAGGGAGCTGAAGCTTCGAGTTGCCAAGCAAAAGCCTTGAAACCTTCAGGATTTGGAGAGGATCTGTAAAGAGGAGTGGACCAAAATCCCTCCTGAGATGTGTGCAAAACTGGTGACCAACTACAAGAAACGTCTGACTTCTGTGCTTGCCAACAAGGGTTTCTCCACCAAGTACTAAGTCATGTTTTGCTTGGGGATCAAATACTTATTTCCTTCGATCAAATGCAAATTAATTTATAACTTTATATAATATGTTTTTCTGGACTTTTTTTTTTGATATTCTGTGTCTATTTGTTAAAATAAAAGTACCATAAAAATTATAGACCGCTCATTTCTTTGTAATCGGGCAAACTAACAAAATCAGCAGGGGATCAAATAATTATTTCCCCCACTGTACGTAACATTTGGAGATGTGTTAACACGATCAAAGAAAATACGCGGGAGAGGTCCACTGTTTGAGGCGAAAAAAGACAGGGTTCCCAGAGGAAAAATTAATAAAAATGAGTTCCTCACAAAACAAGGAACCCAAAACCATTTCAATGGAAACGATCGGACTTTACCTTGGAACGAAGCGGACGCATGAGCGCGGGCTTTGGAATTATTCAAAACAGCGCCCGCTCTAACACGATCAAAGAGAATACGCGGTAGAGGTCCACTGTTTGATGCGAAAAAAGACAACGTTCCTAGACGAATAAAAACGAAATAAAAATGAAATATCCTAGTATTCCTAACAAAACAAAGAACCCAAAACCATTTCAATGGAAACGATCGGACTTTACCTTGGAACGTAGACTGTTTGTGGAACGTAAAGTAGTGTACTGAACTCGAACACTGCACCTACGTGACAACCTACCAACCCCTGCAACCCCTGCACCCCCCCCCCCCCGGACAATTGCACTATTACTCCCCTCCCCTGCTCTTACTCAATACCACTGCTCTTCTGTACATATGTCCATACTGTTCATATTTTCTTAATACTACTGTTAGTACACTGCACATATCTGTACATACTGTGCATACCTGTTTATACTGTTCATATGGCATTCCATATTTATATTTATTCTGCTATCTACCTTATGTTACTGTTAATACATATATACTGCATTACCTATACAGCTCATATGCTGCTACACTGTTCATACTGTAACTTATTTATTCTGCTTATAATGCTACTGCTTACTCATATACTGCTTACACTGCACTACTTATGTTATACTGCACTACTTACTGCTCATATATTGCACTACCTGTAAATACTGTTCATTGCACTTTCTGCTATTTTGCACTTCTGGTTAGACGCTAACTGCATTTCGTTGTCTCTGTACTTGTACTCTGCACAATGACAATAAAGTTGAATCTAATCTAAAAAAAATGTTTTCGCTGACTGGCGGCACAAGGGTGTGGGTTGGGTGGAGCTCCGCTGTTTGAGGCGAAAAATGACAAGGTTCCCAGAGGAATAAAAAAAAATGCCTTTATGCACCTGACACCATAAACAAAGTACCTTCTGGAAAAATAAACTTCTTCTAATCCAAGCCAGCTCTGTGATATTCTAGAAGGTCAGAGTTTAGCAGTTAGCACAGTAACATTGTTGCGAAGAGGTCAGATGAAGATAAGATATCTTTGAAAAAAAAAGTATAAATATGATCAGACTTTTTTCTGATAAAATAGTTGTTTTTTTGTTCAACAGTACCACTTTGTCTGTTTTTCCATTTTCTTGAAGCATCTGCAATTGATTTACAGCCAGCATCATAGTCATGACAGTGAAAGTGTCCAAACAGGTGACCTGAAAAAATATCAAAAGGGGGATGAGGAGAAGAAAGCGGATCTCCACACTGATGAAACATGGGCAGATGAAGAAGATACTAGCGAAAGAAAACAAAAACATGGAGAGGAAAAACTGTCTGTGGAGTATAAGGCAACTATTAAAGAGAATGACAACATTTGGATGAACTTTCGTTCATCTTGGTCTAATAATGGAATTAGTCTAGTCGTGGTGTGGGCCAGGAGTGACTGCAACCTATAATAAGTCTTCTTTACTTTGCTACAGCCATCGCTGGCTGACATTGTCATTCACTGCCATCAACGGAAATCAATGTTTCCCACATTATATTTCATGCCAACGTCAATCAAAAGTAACCTCAGATTGTTATGGAAATCTTTCAGTGAACAACAACAAACGATGTTTGGTCTCAGTTGAGAGTTTTAATGCATATAGAAAGTATTATACAACGTTGGTCAGCTGGATCAGCATTCCTTCACCAACAGTGTGGATTCAGATACTGATGCTGTGGCTGAGGAGAAGACCATCCTTAACTCCAATGCTCATACGTCATAGGTCTAGGGGTAAACATATCTTGCACCTGTTTGCTGACCAAGAAGCTGGGAAAGAAGCGTAGGCGTTGTGAGCCACTATCTCAAACCTCAGCCTGCAGTTAGGAGTGTTCCAAGGTCACATAACATCTTTGATACAAGAGAAGGAGCAGTCGGTTTTGGTTCTTCCTCAGTCACATAATTAAAAATAACAAAGTACATTGGGTCACAGAAAGGTCAATACATTTAATATAAAACTAAAACAAAATAGTACAAATATTTTTTGCCATTACAAAACCAAGTACTGTAACAAAGTGATGAAGGCTTATCAAAGGTTACAGATGCATAGTCTTGAACCAAAATAAGAAAAACATACAATAATGATTGCTTTGATAATGATAATTATGGCTTTACAAGACCCAGAAAACAACCAAAATATTGTATGATGAAAAGTAAGAGATTCCCCAGACTGATGAAGAATAATGGACAGATGCCAAAAATAGAAATGAGACATTTTGTTTAATATACTGTGAAGGGGAGGATAAGGTGAAAGTAATAACGGGAGTGGAGAAAACAAGGGAACAAAGCTTTAGTCACAGTGAAAAGGTAATTAGTGAACAGGAGAGAAGTGCCATCAAACTTACTTGAGATTTTTTGATCATTTTGAGTTACAATTCTAGTGTTTCTTTTTTGTTCATCTGGTTCACTTTCTTACCTCTGTATCTATCTACAGTTTTCCCGTCTTTTCCAAGGGTAAACAGACCCGAGTTCAATACCCAACAGCCACACTTGGCAGAGTAGACAGCGAACACAATGCAAAGGTGGGCTAACGGAAAACTGTTTTGATAGATTCAACAGTTTAGATTGTAGATTCATTGATAGGTTGGTTGATTGATTTACATTGAGCAGGACCTCTCCCTTTATGTTCCTTCCTCAGATGTCTATCCACAGCTGGGCAATGGTAATTTGCTGAAATGAACTGTGTATTAACAGTCAGGAGAATTCAAAAGGTAAAAAACCAAGTCACCAGCGTGGCTGCGGGGCTGAAGCCAGATTTATTTTGAATGGCCAAACCTGAATAAAGTATTCATTCAGTAAGACGAGTTATGGTTTAGAATGTTTGTAGAGCACACACATACACTCACCGGCCACTTTATTAGGTACACCTTGCTAGTACCGGGTTGGACCCCCTTTTGCCTTCAGAACTGCCTTCATTCTTTGTGGCATAGATTCACCAAGGTGCTGGAAAACATTCCTCAGAGACTTTGGTCCATATTGACATGATGGCATCACGCAGTTGCTGCAGATTTGTAGGCTGCATCTCCATGATGTGAATCCCCCGTTCCACCACATCCTGCTGGAAGTAGCCATCAGAAGATGGGTACACTGTGGTCATAAAGGGATGGACATGGTCAACAGCAATACTCAGGTAGGCTGTGGCGACAAAGAAACAAACATCTGTTAATACTTATAGACACCTGCTCTGTCCTCATACATAGCTGAACACCTCTAAACACCTCCCAAGAGTCTGGAGACAGAATGTCAGTCTGACTTCAGGTTTATTGATTTAGAAAGAGTGAAACTGAGAAAGAGAAACAATAATCAATGATATGGTTTCACATCCACACATTGCCTTGCCATACATCACAGAGATGACCTAACAAAGAAATAGCGACATATAGCTACAGATGTTGTATGATGCAACAATACACAGGTAAAGATCATTTTATGCCACGTCCTACACATTTGGGGTAGTCAATAGTCCTAGGAGAAGCACACCTGTTAACCATCTCAATTCCATCTCTCCTTTCAGTCATAGGGTGAGGGTTAGGGTAGGAGTTTCTCATAGAAGTCTGTCTGTGTGTGGTAATGCTGATCTGCACTGTGACTGCAGCCTTTTAGGAAGTGAATAGGTTGGTTTCACATACACTAAAATATGTGTACTTCAAGTAATCTTGTCTGTCTACAAGAGGGCAGCATATCATCATTTCAGATCTGCGATCAATGAAGGGGCCCAACAGTTTAAATAAATCATATTAATATCTATTGTTAAAGTTGAAGGGTTCTCCCTCGACAGACTCTCTCTCAATGTGAAGAATTACTTTGATGTATTTGAAAATAATCTTCTACATGCAGATGCATCATTTACTACTATGTAGTAGTTGTCATTCACTCATGGCCTGTCTGAAGGTGTTGAGCAGGACAGGTCTCAGCACTCATCCACTCAAGGTCTCTGATCCAGCACTCCTGTCTTCCTTTCTTTCTCACTATCTTTAGGATCGATCCCCATTAGCTGCCGCCATTAACAACCACATATACACTCACTGGGCTCTTCATTAGGAACACTATATTAATACTGGGTAGGGCCTCCCTTTGCTCTTAAAACAGCCTCAATTCTTCGTGGCATTGATTCCACAAGATGTTTGAAACATTCCTTTGAGATTCTGGTCCATGATGACATGATTGCATCACGCAATACCTATAGATTTTTCAGGTGCACTTTCAAGCTGTGAATCTCCCGTTCTACCACTTCCCAAAGGTGTTCTATTGGATTCAGATCCAGTGACTGGGAAGGCCACTGAAGAAAACTGAAGCACTTACACATGGCCACATTATTATGGGGGTTATACGTCCTGTCATCAATAATTGTCTTATCATTATTCTTATTACTAATTTATTACATGGCCCCAGCATTTTCTTTTTATCTTGTAATTGTTATTATCTATTTATATAGGCAGGCCTGCTATGATTTTAAAATCAACACCTTACTTTGCACTTTCCCCCACGTAGCACTTCTTCTCCTAAAGCATTCACACCCTGATGGTTCAATAGCGCTCCAACAAATTCTTCTTGACTTCCCTCTAGTGTCCATTTTTTGGCAGCGGCACACACAGTCCACCCTTTTCCAAAACATTGGTGAAATGGTAGAAGCAGGCCCCAGGGTAACTGTCAATTTATATGTTGGGGTTGGTGAAAGGAGGAATTTTGATCAGGTTACAATCCCCCAATATCAGTGTCGGTTTGTGGCCTTCAAAATTCCAATCTGTCACCTTATGTTGTAGTCTGGCTTTGTGTTACCAGGGAGTTTTCGATTTTTCCTTCACACTGGCGTCACCTGTTGATGAAAGGAGGAAAGGTGAGATGACATCATCAGCGTGTATGGAGATGTGACTGTGTAGCTGAAGGGTGCACATGGTTGTTAAAGGGATAGAGATGGCTGCTACAGAGGCCCGAGGTTGACGCCTCGCAGGACGGCAACAGGAAGGACTGCAGGGGGAAGATAAAGACATCAGGAGATTTACGAGAATATGTGTTATGTATTATAATATATTAAGATAATACATCATAATTATCATTATTATAGAATTATAATTATATAATATAATTCCAGGAGATTGTCCCTCTCCTTCTCCTGACTGCACACACACAATCTCTATTTTCATCCTGAGAATGAGTGTGTTCGAGTCAAATTTCTAAGAATGTGTCTTCGATGGAGTGATACTGTCCGTCCACTAGAGGGCAGTCCAATGCAACTCATCTCATCTCATAGGGTCATTCAGATCAACACTCCATTCAAAAGCAAGTGGAGGAAATCAAATAAGCATTACACTATGTATGTGTGGGGGGACATGCAGCGTTCGGCCTGTAGAGGGAGCTACAGGACCGTGGCCAGGGTTATGTCGGCGAGGCTCCGTTGCACACCTGTTGCAAATGAAGCCTCGTTGACTAGATGCTTAAGATGTGTGTGCCTCTGCTTTTTCAGGAGGTGGGCTGGGAACGAAGGAGCAGGTTCCGAGAGAGAGAGACGACTGGAAAGTCGCTGAACTTTGAAACGGGCTGAAAAGCCAAATTGACCACTGTGCTAATAAACGGGAGCTACATTCCCTCACTACCATACTGCGTCTGCCTCCGTACGAACAAACATTATTACAGTATGTATATGTATTTCTATCATATCTTGCTACAGTGAAAATACTAGGTTTGTAGGTTCGTTTCGTTTGTTTAATCTGGTCCGGGTCCTTATCGTGTAAAAACATTACTCTTCATACTTTTAGACAATATTAAACAATAACAACACCGAGCCCATGGTACTTCTGCACATCTGTATCTGGTGGAAGACCTTGTTGACGAAGATGATGTTGTCCCGCCAGTTGGACAGCGTGCTGCTGTTGGAATGGCTCTTCTCTGTCTCGGCAGGCCTGTTGGGCTCCCCCTCCTCCCCAGTCCTTCTCCTTCCTGAGAATTGCACATAACTTGATTTCTAGATTGGAGTGTTACAATTTCTATTGTGGCTTCTTTTAACAACATAACGAAATAACAAAAACACTCCTTTCAAATAGCCACTGTCGAAGCTGGAGCGGGGTTAATAACACATAATCCAAGATAGAGAAAAAAGCGGAGATCAAAAGTTAGAATTCAAACCAAAATAGCATTTATTATGCATTAACGTTCAACAAAAATATTCTCTGTGGCTCTTCAATGCCATAAACAAAATATATTGATCCCGAATTGTTTCTTTCAATTTGTGACAATAACTTTTGTTAGTTTGCAGTAGCTTGTGGTGATTGTTTGTGGTCAAAAAGCTGTTCCACTTCCCCGTCTAACTCGGAGTCTCTCCAAAAACAGGTGCCGCGGCTTTCCACCAATTAAATAGACACCTCCCATAGCGGACCCAGAATCGAAGAAAAAAAAGAAAAAAAAGAATTCACAGGTTCTTGACAGAACAAAAGCATAGATGTAGAGTAGTAGACCGTACATGAAGAGTTTGACTGTAAGACATGGTTATGGTACAGTATAGCACCGTGCTTTGTTAGTCTACTGGGGTAGGCCAGGGCAGTGAACTCACAGGTCCTCAGGGCCTCCTCTGCGTCAGGTTCCTGGTGGTTGACGGCGATGCCCTGGTGTGACCTCTCCTGGAAGAAGGGTAGTCTGTCTACCAGCTCGCCCTCTAGGAAGGCTCCTTCTTCCACCTCCTCCTCCTCCTTTTCCTCCACCACCACCTCCTTCAAATCTTCCTCCTCTCCCCTATCTGGCAATGGCAACTCTTCCTCCTCCTCTGATTTTGGAATGGATTGGACCCTGTGGGCGGGGCTTGCAGACCCAGAGAGGAAGTGACTTCTTTTTCTAAGGGACACAAAGTTGTTGGTGGAATCTATGTTCTTTCAGAAGTCAGAATTAAAGCTCATACCTTCAGAGAGGCGTTCACAACTTTAAAACATTGTAAAATGTAAAAATCTGTGTACAGTACAATGAATTAATTCAAATGCAGTATTTTCTCTCTGCGCTAAAACACATTTCATTCATGTCAACGTACCGATTGTCTTGTCTTTGTTGACCTTCCAGGAGAGAGGTCCCTCATGCACCATCTTCCTCTTGGTGAGATCCATATTCGACAGGAGAATGTGAATCATCAAATCATCATCAAAACTTCAGTTTCTTCTTTTCTTTTTCTGAACATTTTTGGCTTTTACAGAGTAGAAAACAATCATAATGCCTGTTACGACTCCAGATGACAACTCGTCTACGTCTAGGGGCGGTAGAGGAGTCGCAACAAAAAGGTAGTGCCACGGACTTATTGCAGGAATTAAACAGGCACAAACCACAGTGTAAACTATATACAATTATTTATTTCCTCTGGGAAAACACAACACAAGACACACGCCAAGGAGAAAAGGGAACTATGAGCGGTGCCAAAGCAAAGAAATCATAAACAAAGGTGATGTCCTAAACTAGTGCAATAGTAATCTATACTACCAGGGCTATGCTAAAGTGCTATGCTACACTAGACTAGAACATACATGGGGCGGCACCCACTCCTAACCTGGTGAATTGTAACAGAGATGAGCCTACGTGTTGGAAATGTAAACCCATGGGTCTCTTACCTATTCACCTTACCCCTATGGCGTACATTTAACAGACAGACAAATAGAGAAAAAAACTTCGTAAACAATGACGCAAGTATACCAAAAGAAAACTAAATGTAAATAAGTACGTCGGAGGTTTCGAACAACTAAGCAACAGCGAATCGACAGCAAACATAAGCTACGGTACAACTGGGTCGACTCCCGAGGGGAAGGCCAGCGGAGCTTTTAAATGACACGGACAGCCCTCTGATTGGTCAGGAATGGTGATGACTGATTGGGACGAATGGCCAATTGCTGACGGACACCTGAATGTAGAGTGACAGGTCAAGGGAAAAACAGAAGGAAACACAAAACACAACAAGGAAACGCACATGTAGGAGTGGGAACGTAACAATGCCAAACAAGAATACAAGGCTACGGATAACAGACGCAAGGGAATAACTTACAGAAATTCAAAATAATCAAACAGGAACCTTAAAGGGAAACTTTCTGATTAGAAGTGAATGGGAGAGTAGTGGAGCGCCTCCTCACCTTGAACTATGAGATCATGGGGTTCTCACTCTGCTTCAGTAAGGACAGGTCTAACCGTCTCTGGTAGTCCTCTAGTCCCTGTAAGGATAGGAACGTGCACACACACACACACACTTATGAGCACTGAACAATCACACATGTTGTCCTGTGGTAAATCATGAATCATTATATTACTAACCAAAACATTGAACATACCACAAAAATAATGACAGGTGCTTGCTAATATGCATTCTGACCAACTTGTGCAGCTCAGTGGCATTCTAAACGACCTGCTCCTTCATTTTAAGCATTTAAATCACAGTCCTGGTTGTCCGATCACAAGTATTATCCGATTACCAGTATCAAGTCCTAATTTACGGAAACAAGTAATATGAGATCGGCACACCCCTCATCGGCATGTGACCACCAATGTTGGGTCTAATCAATGGCGTCTATTCACACGGTCCTGGTTACCTGTTTGTTCTCTGCCTCTTTGACGGCCTGGTTAACATAGTTGAGTATCTTCCTGCAGCAGTCTCCTGTCCTCTTCACCTTGTCCCTCTCCTCCATCTCCTCTAGGGGTCAAAAACAACAACCAAACGTCAACCAGTCATCCATCAACTCATCATCTCATTGTTAATGTGGGCCGATAAGTGCACTACACCAGAAAGTGAGCAAGTGTTTTGAGCTGGAGGGGGTGGGTTGGGGGGTGTTAGGTAAAGGGGGCGGAGGTGCAAAAAAGGGAGGTGAAAGAGAAAGCAGTTTTAAAAAGACAAGGTTTAAAAAGTGTGCAGGTGAGGCGAAAAACACATAGGGGGCTTGTAGGAGAACCTCACCACAGGAACATACATGTATTGTAGTCGTTGTGAAATCGTAGTAGTCTATGGTACGTGTGTACTTGGCTATGCTCTCAAGCAGTAGAGGATACTTGGTCAGCCTCTGCATCTCCACAGGAATGATGTCCTTCAGCTGCAGTCGGCGACACTGGCGGTTACTCTCGGTTATTCTCCGCCGTACCGTGGTGGGCGGACAGAGAGGCGGTCGAAATCCACATCAACCTGCTCAGACAATAAAACTATAGGACACTGGTTAGAAGACCCTAGCCTACCTAACTTGCGGTTACTTTCCTGATTCAACTTTGTGTCTACCTTCTTGATTCAACTTGCTTTACCTTCCCTGGCTCCCCCTTCCCCCTTCCTCTTTCATCGTTAGCTGCTCCGCCTTTTTCTTGTTGTGACCGTCTAATTGTCACCTCAGATTTCCATCCCCAAACCTTCCAATCTACCTTCCTCGACCCGTTCCGTAACTTCTTTATCTTACCAGCAGCATGGTACAAACAGTTGACCTTTTAAAACATTTTCGAAAACATTTTACTGTATTACTATATGCTGAGTAAAAGTGATTCTTAATTGAAGAGTTTCATGTTTAGGCTCAGACTGATTCATTTCACATTCTAGGGTTCCATATACACTCATACACACATCACACACTCACACATCTTACACACTCACACATAATCATACAAATATAGACACCCACTCATTCTTACATTCTCACACATACAAATACACTCTCAAGCACACATACATACATGCAAATACACACAGTTGTTGGTTATACCTAAGTTTGATTCCCAGGGTATAAGACACCAATTGTGATTAGGATATCTCAAGCTGATTCCAAAGCTGCTTCCTAACATATTTCTTTAATCTCACAGTGATATCCTAGATAACCAATAATACAATATTGTTCTCTTTTGACAAATTGCAGAAAAGAGTGAAAATGAAGACATTTTACAATAACCCTAAAAACAATTACTGCAAAAGGAAAGACAAAAGGGAAAATGGAGAAAGGGATTACCATAGTAACTCCAGTAGAAATATTAGAGAATAAAAACCCTCTTTTGAATAACCAAATAAGAGAGATGTCAGAAAAATGGGAAAAACGAACCAGTAAGAATTATACTAAGTGGCCTAAGGAAGGGACATTTGATGTTGCAGTGTGTAAGGAAATGGGAACACTGGTAAAAAAACCCACAAACCTTGAGTTAATTCAAAAAAGAGACAGGAGAAAAGAGAGAGAGAAATAGACCTTTAGATTTTAAAATTGTTAAAACAGTAGGATTCTCGGGACAAGCGCAGTTAATTCCAATGGCAACTCCAGTAAGTCTGAAGATAGGAGACAGAGCCCACAACCCTGCCCATACTGATCTCTGACCAGACACCGGTGAATCTCTTGGGGAGGGATGCATTATGCATGCTGGGGATGAAAATATGGTGTTCCCCAGAAGGTGTATATGTAGATAATACGGCAATAAAGACACAAGAAATACCAATAAATGCAAGCGCAAATGTTTACTGGTTAGAGGAAATAAACCATGAAATAGAGCAAACTTGGTTAAAATGGAGAAAATGTATTGAAGCCCAATTGCCAGATGCACGAAAACCACGATTTGACTACCACTGCACAATGCAGTTTGACTCAAATTGCGACTCCTACCAAGAACAAACTAAAAATGTGGTTGTCCCATTAATGTCACAATACATCATAGTGGGAAAACAGGGAGCAGCTATGAAAATAGATGAATCAGAATTTGTACAAAAATGGTATAATATACCTAATGCTGCTCCTCATGTGTCATTAATGGTAAATAAAGGGTATAGAGCAAGAGACTTGGGACCAATGATGAGAACCGCATTAAAAAGTGACTGGAAAAAAACAAGTAACCCATTGGTAAAACATTCTGCAGACAAAGAATTCATAAAAATAATATGTGCCACGCCTATGAATGGTATACCACAGGAAGTAGCCATATTGGTTAAACAACAAGTTCAGATGAAAGAAAAATCAGATAATCAATTGAGCGATGACATGGAAAAACAGATTCCAGAAAGTCTCTGGTCAAAACATGACACTGACGTGGGCTTAGTAAAATCAGCAAGCCCTATAATTATGAGAACAAAACAGGGCAGTGTATTACCAAGAAAAGCCCAATATCCTATGAAACCTGAAGCTGAGGAAGGAATAAGCAAAACAATAGAGGGTTTGATAGCAGCGGGAGTTTTAGAAAGAATAAACAGCCCGTGCAATACCCCCCTTCTTCCAATTCTAAAAGCAGATAAGTCAAAATGGAGATTGGTGCATGACTTAAGAGCAGTAAATGAGGTGGTGCAGGATTGGCCAGCAGAAGTACCAAATCCTCATACACTGTTAACAAATGTTCCTCCGACAGCCAAATACTAGACAGTGATAGATTTATGCTCAGCTTTTTTCAGTGTACCGTTAGCAGAAGAAAGTTGGTACTTGTTTGCATTCACCTACAGAGGACAACAATACACATACACTAGAATACCTCAAGGGTTCAAACATTCGCCTCATGTGTTCAACCAGGTGCTAAAAGCAGATCTAGAAGACCTGGAGATAAACAGCACAGTAATCCAATACGTGGAAGATTTGATTGGAACAATGTCATGAGGACTCCATAAGAGTTCTCCAAAAATTGGCAAAGGGGGGACACAAAGTGTCAAAAACTAAATTGCAGTATTGCTTACCTCAGGTTGACTATCTGGGAAGAACTATAGCGCATGGGTCAAAAGCAATATCACCAGGACAATTAGAAGGCATAAGTAAAACACCAAAACCAGTAAATGTGGGCCAAATGATGACATTCTTGGGAATGACAGGATTCAGCGGAGATTGGATAGAGGACTATGCGATAAAAACAGCAGCTCTGAGGGTGCTGATGAAAACAGCGGGTCAGCAGAACTTAAGAGCCCCTTTAATATGGACAACAGAAGCTACAATGGCATTTGAAATGTTGAAAAAATAAATGCAGCTATGCACTATGCCTATGAGAAGGCCTCGTCAATCACAACGGGCTACCCAATAACAATATACACACACATCACAAGACAGTGGAACTGTTAGAACAGGGAAGGTTTGTTCTAACACAAGCTAGGAACCTGTCATATTTGTCGTTATTAACATACCCAGACATCACTATCAAGAGATGTAGCACAGTAAATCCAGCTGAGTTAATACCACTGGCAGATGAAGGGGAAGAACATGATTGTATAGCACACTCGCTAACATTCACCAGGTTAAGACCAGATTTAGAATCAACACACTTACTATATGCAGAAGAGACATATTTTGTAGATGGTTCATGTTATAGAGATCATTTAGGAAATCATGCAGGGTACGGCATAGTCAAACAAATAGGGCAGACATTCAGCTGTCCACAACCGTGTTCTGCCCAGTTGGCAGAACTAAGGGCACTGACAGAAGCCTGTAAAATGGGGGAAGGCAAATCAGTGAACATTTTTAATGACTCAGCGTATGCGCATGGAGTCTGTCATCTGTTTGGGGCAGTATGGAAACAGAGAGGCTTTTTGAAAAGTGATGGGTCACCCATACAGCATTGTGAGCAAATTAAGGAATTGATGTCGACTATGATGAAACCAAAACGGTTAGCGATCATCAAATGTCAGGCGCACCAGAAAGGCAATGATTACATTATTCAGGGCAATAATGCTGCTGATGAAGCGGCAAAGCGAGCCTCGAAGTGTGAGGTGGCCGTGTTGGCCCCAATGGTATTAATAGAACCAATAACGCAGCTAGAGGATATAATACGCATGCAACAGATTGCAGGGCTGTATGAGCAATCCATGTGGCTCCAAAGGGGGGCAAAAGGAGACTCTACAGGATTGTGGAGATTGCATGAGGGTACGATAGTGGCACCTACGGTGCTACTGGGGATTTTGATCGCTGATGCGTATGGTTTTGACCATTGCGCAAGGAGGGAAGTTTTGAGAAAGATAAAACTCCAAGGGTATTGGTCACCCTATTTACAGGCAATGGTAGAAAATGCATTGGCAGAATGCACAGTATGCGCACAAAACAATGTGAGAAAGGAATCAAAACACCCTTAGGACACATACCGGTTCCAGACGAACCATTTAAACATTTGGTAATGGACTATGTAGACAGGATAAAAAAGGTCAATGGAAAAGATACATGCTTGTTGTCATAGATAGATTTAGCAGATGGGTAGAAGCAACGCCATCGGCAGAATTAGGGGCAGGAACAGTGGTTACATTTCTAACAAGAGAAGTAATACCCAGATTTGGAATACCTAATGAGATTAGCTCAGATAATGGTGCAGCATTTATTCAGAAAACTGTGAAACAAGTCATACAGCAGTTAAGGATAAAGCAAAGATTGAGTTGTGTCTACCATCCACAATCACAAGGAATGGTAGAAAGAATAAATGGTACCCTCAAAACAAAGCTGAATAAGATATGTGCCTTATAATATATACCTTACTAAGGACCACCACTGGAACAACTCCAGATGGAACTAAAGCAGTACATGAAACAACTAACTGAGATACATAAAGTTATATATATTCACAGGAAAAAGACAAGCAGCCGGAGCCGGAGCCACCCCTGCCCAATCCGATAACTCCAGGAGACCAGGTGTACATCAAAGTCTTCCGGAGGAAGTGGAACGAGCCAAGGAGAGAGGGACCGTACGAGGTAGTGCGAGCCACCCCCACTGCAATACAAGTCCGAGGGAGTCTAACCTGGTACCACTTGAACCACTGCACCAGGGGTCCCGAGGCAAGAAGAAAAAGCAAACCAGAGAAGAAGACGAAGGAACGGGTAAGATCGTACAGGAGCACAGAGGAAATGAAGGAACAGGTACAGAGGCTGAACAGGGGCCGGAAATCCAGCCCCCAGCCGAACGGGAAGGACAGTAGAGCCTGGGGGATCCTGGGGAAGTGACTAGTGATATATAAAGTAATAATACTAATCTATATGCTGTCCCAAATAGAACAGGCCCTGCCTAGAGAATTGAGTCAGGAAGTGAAGCAAACACAGGTTGAAACCAAAAGAGATAGGGACAGAGAATATAAGGTAAATACATTATGGGAACAGGCAAAGCAAAATTATTGGTATAAATGGGGAGAGTTTACAGCCCAGTCAGTAACAGAAGGAGATTGCCTCATGTGTTGTCCATCACCACTTAAAAAAACTACGAGTTGTACCTAACTCACACACATACCAGGCATGTGCACAGTTATATAAAAAGTCCTGTCCCATAGAAGAATCAAAACGACCATATTGTCCAGCCGAATGTTTGGGTATCTTAAGCAACACCAGATACCAACCGTTTTATGATCAAACTTTTAGAGACCAATGCAGAAAAATAGATGTGAGAATAGATGAGAAAAAGAGGGAGATCCCCGGATTCAATTGATTGGAAGCAAAAGTTTGAATGCTTCGACAAACCACTTAACACAACATATGGCACCGCAAACCTGGGGAAATTTAAAGGGGACTGTCACGTCACGTGGCGTATTGTACCTTGGAATATGGAACAACCTAGGCCAAAAGTACCTTATAACCAAGCAATATACCAATGCGACCCGTAAGGTAGTACTTCCCCCTAACATGTTTGAGACAGAAGAAGAAGTATCCAATGAGAGGCGCAGGATAAAACAAGATAGGCAAAGAAACTGTTCTGGACCACTGGTACTGAGATTAGGGGCTCCTGGGGCACCAGGAGGCATACCTCTAATCGATATATATCTTAGCCAGAATGAGCCAGTGGCAGATTACTAGTGGGTATGTGGAGAAGGAAGGCTAATGGCGGCATTACCCGCTGATTGGTCAGGAATATGTGCTAGGGTTCGGAATCGGAATAAATATCATGACTTTAAAATACCTCTCCGCACGTTTTAAAGTTTGATTAGTCTAAATAGCTTGAACGCTGTAGGAGGAGTAGCATACCAAAAAATCGGAAGAATTGGAATAATAATGATAAGAAAAAGAAGAATAAGTATGAGCAATAACAATAGTTAGACTCTCTCTGAACCACTCAATATTTGTTGTGAAACAACACAGCACAAGTCCAAAATGCATGTAGGTGACTAGCAAGCTAGCTAGTTCAAGCTAAAGCTAACAATGCTACCATTGCTACTAACTGACAAATAGTCATGCCATTACCCAGATACATTTGTTGACTGTGTCTACTACTGTAAAATGTAATTAAACGTCACATACCCGCTTCGAAGTCGCTCTCGCTGTCCTCCCAACGGGAGCCCTGCAAAAAAGAAAACAACAACAACAACCTGTCGTAGAAACGGCTGCCCCAGTCCACGCACAGCCAATCCTGAAAAACACGAAGGCATTTTTCAGGCCTTCCTTGCTAATGCTAGTGTCGTAGAATTTAAGTTATAATACTTAAAAATAAAATACCGTTAACCAGAGCTGTTGATTCATTCAAAGACTTTATTCCCGCAGAACATGAGAGCCGACCCGTTATCTCCTCAGTCACCCGTCTTTATAGATTTCACACAGGTTAACGCCTTCTATTCAACGTGTTTCTGATTCCTGTCTACATACACCAATAACATTCAAGAACTACATTTCGTCATCAAGTTTTGTCTAATCAGGCCTTTTGTTCTGACTGTTTGACTTTGTTTATTACTTAATAGTCTTAGTCTTGAATGTTAGTCTTGGTTGCGATAAAAGTTTCCTCTGCACAGCCTCAGCTTTTAACCCACTAACAAAACGGTCACGGAGTGCATCATTAAGATGTGCACCAAACTCACAATGAGTTGAAAGTTGCTTCAAAGCTACTATGTAATCAGACAGACTCACCGTCTTGTTGATTTTTTTTTTGGAAACGGAAACGTTCCGCGATGACAAGCGGTTTCGACTTGTAATGCTCACTGAGCGACTCGCTTAGCTCCTCGTAGGTTTGTGTGCTAGGTTTTTCAGGACTGACTAATTCTTTGCTAAGTCTGTAGGCATCCGCTCCGATTACCGACAGAAACACGCTGACCTTTTTGTCAGTGTCCACCTCGTTTGCGATCATCCACTGTTCCAGTCTTTCCAAGTAAGATTCGAAATCTTCCTGTCCTTCTTTGTATTCAGCTAACGCACCGATTTGGAAACTAGCTATCTTGCTAGCTTGTAGTCGCCTTTAGCTACTTAGCTTCCGTTTGCTAGCCTCTTTCTTTCGAGCTACAAAGTTCGTTTATTGCGTTCTACTTGCTGCAAAGTTGTCTCTCGTCACTGGGATCAGCTTCCATTATATATCCCATCCTCGTCGCCAAATTGTAATATATTTAGAGTTATATATATATTCACGGTTTCAATAACGGAGACAGAACATTACGTGGATGCTCGTTTACTGATCAATTTTGAGACAGAGTACAGCGCATGTGCACAACAGCTAAGGACTCTTACACAGCCAATAGGGAAAGCCCTTATTAATACATTGGAAACACAAAGTTGTAATAATGCCAATACATTAGTGACATATTTTTGAAAAGTGTTGAAAATACATGTCATGCATCATTATTACAAAATTAGTGCTACTGACAATTGTCGTTGCTAGGATTGCGTCTTTCTTGTGCCATTTCCCCAGCAACGTGTGTGTAAGACTAGAGTGGTAGGTTAGAACAGAGCCAAATGAGGTGTAATTAAGCCATTACAACAACAACAATCAAATGACCACACACACCTGACATCACTGTCCTGCCCTCCCATCAGGCAGAATATCTAGCATGTGTGTGTGAGTGTTGTACATAGTCAGAAGGTAGTCCTAGATGATGTACCAGGAAGAACGAAACCCAGATAACAATTCCCAAACCTATCACTAGGTAACATAGAGTAGGCCATTAGAACAGAAATCCAATAAGTGTTGTTCAATATGCTTCAGCTGGGTAGTTGAGACCTAGTGACTTTGGAGTCTGCTATTGATGTCTGTCAACATGAAATCTGTCAAGAAATCTGCCTTATTTCACTCTATGGGAAATCCCATAGGAATGACTCGTCCAGTGGAGAGATAGAAATAGAAATTTAGTAAAGTGTCTTATTGGTCAATAATGGTCTGTAATGAGAGTTGGTGTCATTACAGATTCACACAAAACAAACTCAAGCAGTAGTCAGTCACCATTTCAAGTTATATTTAATAGTCTAAGACAGTTCAGATGAAAATGTTCATCTGGGTTTAAAGGTGAGAGCATAAAACCTCTTCTGATAGAGAGGGACTTCAGAAATGTAATTGGATATAGGGCCATCGCAGATTTTGTCCACAGCCACTCCCATGGCAGTCATAAAACAACAATTCAAAAAAACATTGCTAATGCTTATATGTGAAACACCAAATTTCCTGATTCATGGCTCATTCTGAGAATTGGAATCACATACCAGCTATATACTAACTATGTATAACTTTGGTTTGTGGTCTCACTGAGGTCCAGCTCTCCACCCAGGGCACTGCAGAGGGACACAGCACGCCTCACCGCCCCCCTCTCACCTCTCACAGGGACCAGGTACAGGAGCTGCAGGAGGAGGGCTTTGCTGGAGCTGAGGGGAGACAGAGGAGGGAGCGTACATTGTACAATGAGAAATCCTCCTCCCTCCTCCTCATCAGTGTGTCTGTCCTTACGCCAGACGGACTGTGTCTAAGTGGAATAGCTGGTCTCGTCTGGCCTCCTCCACCTCACAGTCTTAGTTAAAGCTAAAGCTAACAATGCTACCACCGTTGCTACTGACGGACTAACAGTCATGCCATTACACAGATGCATTTGTTTACTATGTGTCTACTGTAAAATGTAATTAAACGTGACATACCTACCACCGAGGCATTTCTCAGTACCTTTCGTTGCTAATGCTCATGGCTTAGTTATGCTAGCTCTAAGAAAACCAGCGGGTTCTACTCAATGTAAACATCAACAGAAGTGTGTTCCTGCGTAGCGCTGGATCAACCATTCCATAGAAAGCTGCTCATGTTCTATTTCTAGAGGTCACATGGTAACGCATTTTTGAAAAGTGTTCATGATACATGTCATCTATGATTATTATGAATTATTTTCAAAACTGTGTTGCTATGCAACCTTTCAATATAGAACATTAGCAACATTCTATGGAATGTTCAATCCGCTCCAGATAACAACAAACTTGAGTTGATGTTTACATCGACACAAACCAGCTGATTTTCGGAGCAAAACGGGCTGAAAAATGCCTCAGTGTTTTTCAGGATTGGCTGCGCGAGTGCGTGGACTGCGGTCTGCCGTCTCTACGACGGGTTGTTCGTGTTTTCTTTTTTGCAAGGTTCGCGATCGTGAAGAGGAAAGCGACAGCGACTTTGAAGAGGGTATGTGACATTTAATTACATTTTACAGGAGACACATATCTCACAAATTGTGTGTGCAATGATTATTTTGCCAGTTAGAAGCAATGATAGCATTGTTAGCTGCTAGGTGGCTAAGTAACCCGTTGACAGTGTCTAAGGGCGTTGCTAAGAGTTACCTTTAGCTTGAACTAGCTAGCTTGCTAGCCACCTCCATGCATTTTAGCTAAAGAGATGTGTGTGTGTTGTGAGTAGCAGACAGACATCTCTGTGGTGAATACCGTCCTGCGTATGGGACCGGATGGGCAGCTGTCCTCCACTGCGTGGTCGGGGGCTGACTCTTTCTCCACACCCGCTCAGCAGCAGTACACTGATCCTGAGCCACAGGGCCAGAACTGCTATGAGGTCAAACTTAACACTTAAGCCTTTACCATATTATCAAGCCTTTACCATATTATCACTTAGTAACTCCACCGGTTTACATGCGTCATTCTCTCCCATAGCCTCTATTTGACCACCAAGAGGACTGAGGACATTGCCCTGAGGGTCACCACCCTACGCCAGGCCTTCACAGTGAGTCAACCACCCTTTCTCTGTGCTTTCTCTCTTCTGTCAGATGGTGTCTCACTATTTTTCCCCCCTTTACCAGACCCTGCGCAGTTCCACCCAGAGCAAGAACCAGCTGTACGTGGCTGGGAAGGTCCTGCTGGGAGCACTGGTTCAGGCCAATCACAAGGTAAGACATTGGCTTCCTCCAACAGAGTGAATTATCAAGAGAAAATGTAACAACCGTTTACTGACATTGTCTCTCTTGTTCTGTATAGGACGAGGCACAGTTCATCCGTGCCTATGATGACCTTGTTGGGTACCTGAGTGATCCCTCCAAACAGGGTGACATTGAGATGGAGCTGGCAGAACATCAGGTTAGTTCATTCACTTCAGTAGTCTCACATTGATTACCTGTGCCTGTATTGGGTCCTTCTTTTTAATATCATTGCTATTTTGTTGTAAATGTTTTTGTCTTTTGTTAGATTAGCCATGTCAACCTCATAGACATCCTCTATGAGCTGGTTCTGTTTGGGGTGATGGTGGGGAGGCCCCTGGTGGTGGTGAGTACTGTTCTTATACTGAAGACTGTTACAGGGTGACTTTGTTGACAAGTTCATATGACTCTCTGCTCTCTCCTCCTATGTTTGCTGTTAGCAACCTGGTGGTTTTGTGGAGCGTCTGTACTCTCTCCTACACTCCTGCCTGCCTGCCAGCAACATGAAACCAGAGGCTGAGAGATGCCTGCTGCACCTGAAGGTACAGACAAGTTCTGATGTTGTTACTGTTCCTTCTCTCTAGTATTTAGCATCCAATCTATTGTTCAGTTTAAATGAGTACTGTGAACTAGCAGTAACTCAGAGCCTTACCTCAGGGCGGGCTGATGATGCTTCTGGACAACATGTTTGGTCAGGAGGTTCCCTGGTACTTCAACACGGAGTCTCTGGTCGTTGGAGTCTCGAGCCTCCTGGAGCACCACCTTCAGCTTCTCATGGCGTCCTTCTGAGGGGGCACGCACACACACACACACACGCTATTAAGTAATCGGAATAAGTCATTTTAAATGATTGGAAGTAATTTTATTCTTACCACTAAAGTTGCACTCCCCCTCCCCCTCTCTTTCTCTTTTTTTCTGTCTTTCTTTTTTAGGAATTCCACAGGGTCAAACTCCATCAGTAACCGCAAAGGATACTTCAGTGAAATCCAATAAGTATTCTAGTTAAAGTTTAAATAATAACCTCACATGCCTTCTTGTTATGTCCCCCCCTCTCTCCCTTTCCCCTCTCTCTCTCTGATATGCAGGGCCACAGGAGTCTCATTGTCTTTACTTACAGACACTTATTACATATATTTGCAAATAAATGAGTGATGGAGTATCTCAAATTGATTTAATGTCTCTGTGTTTTCTTTTCTTTTGGTGACACTTAACACTAAGGTTTCCTTTTATAATGGGTTTATAATTCAGTTTGCACATTATAAGCATGTGTTGCATTTACAGCATTAGTAACAGTGCAGCCACATATTTTCAAATTATTTGAATTGTCACTATCTATGAATGAATCATTAAAGAGAAGCTACGGGATATGGCAATAACTATTTCTGTATTATTTAACCTCTTATTTTGTGTCTGAATTATCAATGCATAGTTTGTACAAATATAATCAATTGAATCACTGTTTTATCTCATTCAGCCACAGACTCCCTAGTTTATCATCGCCAACTTTAGAAGCAGCATTACTGTTAAGTGTGTCGATGTCACTGGTCTACGTGGAGTCCACACACATACGCACCACACTGAGGGCATGTAACAGGGACCCGTTTCCAACTCATTAGCGCTACATTGAGAACTGTAGGCTGAGATTATAGAAATTATCTCGTAGAATCACTTTAATAGTCAAGAAACTACTCAGAAATCATACCACAATTAAACTTGAAAAAGTTCCAGAAGAAACATTGTTTCTCTTTAACAGAGCAATATCCAAGACTGCGTAAAGAGGGAGAAAAATATCTTTCTTCAAGATCAGATTTTAGTAAATAGATATTATTGCACACAATTGGGCTATAAGAATCTCAAAGACAGAATCAAACATTTCACTCTCTATAGTAGTGATTTTGGTGTCTAGTGTCAGAGGAACATATTTCATCCCCACATTAAGTAAACACAACTAAACTAATTCATATGTAATGTCCTCCAACTTTACATCAAGAATAAAGACACACTGTGTACTCTGTACCAGTATAGTAACACTACTACTAGAATATATGGACTTGCAATGGAATTTGGCCTTGGAGGGCTACAGGTCCTAGGCCCCCCATTCCCGAGCATCTGATTTCATGTCTCTGCATTGTGTACTGGTTATGGCATGGTACCACTAGGTGAAAGGTCGAGAGGCACATAGAATATTGTACAATTCCAACAGTCCCCTCTTTGATTATTTTAAACAAAGTATAATAATCAAGAATTACCAAAATGAATAATAAAAACATGAAAAAATATAAAAGTAACAACAGGAAATATAAAAGAACCACTTTCCTCATCTTACTAGTGAGTGAGATCTGCTTGTCCTATTTCACACATACAATACGTTGAGTTGACACCATGAGCATGCAGGACTGAGTGAGCGCTGCAAAACATGTTTGTCTACTGATGCTGTATCTTGAACCGTCATCTGCGTTTAACTCACTCACTGCCAAAGAATTCCGGTACACTCACCACCTGGAGTGCCAAGTGTTTTATGTGGTATTCACCTAGCAATAATACTTGGATTGGCTACAAAATGAAGAAGTCGCCCTTGGTGCTCTAGAATGTTGACAATTTGGGTCTCTGGGACTTTATTCCTGGTCCTCTGTGGCTCAGTTGGTAGAGCATGGCGCAAACAACGCTTAGGTTGTGGGTTAGATTTCTGCTGGGACCATACATACTGAAAAAAGTATGCACTCACTGCAATGTAAGTCGCTTTGGATAAAAGCGGTAGCTAAATTGCATATATTATTATATATTAGTCTAATTTCCCAACATTTCTCGTGATTACGTAGTACCATTAGCCAATTTATCCATCTCCTCTGCCAAAGTCCTGATATCAGTCAGGGCATAGTAAACACCTACAGGAGCTACAACAGAGAGAAGAACATGTTGAATACCTGTAGTGTGAGACAGTTTGAATATTACATCAGTCTTAAGTAAACGTCTAGTGTACTGTCCTTAGATAGCCACAAACAGAAAATAAATTAGACAGCCAAAAAATGAGACAGACACGCAAACACAAAATAAATATAACATTGAGTGCTAAAAACAACGCATTAAATGCAGAGCAGAATAATTAGTGCTATTGACAATTGTCGTTGCTAGGATTGCGTCTTTCTTGTGCCATTTCCCTAGATTCACGTGACCGTACCTGTTTTCAATTAGTGGCATTTTGGTTAATAAAATGGAGAGCACGCTCCGAAGTTAGCTCTGGCTTAGAGTTAGAGTAGTAACATAGAGTAGGCCATTAGAACACAAATCCAATAAGTGTTGTTCAATATGCTTCAGCTGGGTAGTTGAGACCTAGTGACTTTGGAGTCTGCTATTGATGTCTGTCAACATGAAATCTGTCAAGAAATCTGCCCTATTTCACTCTATGAGAAATCCCATAGGAATGGTTTTCGTCCTGTGGAGAGATAGAAATAGAAATGTAGTAAAGTGTCTTATTGGTCAATAATGGTCTGTAATGAGAGTTGGTGTCATTACAGATTCACACAAAACAAACTCAAGCAGTAGTCAGTCACCATTTCAAGTTATATTTAATAGACTAGGACAGTTCAGATTAAAATACATGTTCATCTGGGTTTAAAGATGAGAGCATAAAACCTCTTCTGATAGAGAGGGACTTCAAAAATGTAATTGGATATAGGGCCATCGCAGATTTTGTCCACAGCCACTCCCATGGCAGTCATTAAAAAACAATTAAAAAAAACATTGGTAATTATGTGAAACACCAAATTTCCTGATTCACGGCTCATTCTGAGAATTGGAATCATATACCAGCTATACACTAACTATGTATAACTTTGGTTTGTAGTCTCACTGAGGTCCAGCTCTCCACCAAGGGCACTGCAGAGGGACACAGCACGCCTCACCTCCCACAGGGACCAGGTACAGGAGCTGCAGGAGGAGGGCTTTGCTGGAGCTGAGGGGAGACAGAGGAGGGAGCGTACATTGTACAATGAGAAATCCTCCTCCCTCCTCCTCATCAGAGATCAGTGTGTCTGTCCTTACCCCAGACGGACTGTGTCTAAGTGGGATGAGCTCTGTGCTGTGTCCCTCTGCTCCTATGCTGACAGGTCCACAAAGGAGGAGCAGGAAAAATCCAGCCTGTGCTGCAGAGCCCTGAGCTGCTCTGCTGCTGCCCCCTGCTGGATGTGTGAGGCAGTGCAGCAGTGGAGGAACCTCAGCAGCAGCCTCCTGTCAACACTGCAGCAAGGGATACAGGGTCAGCTGTACCTGGTGGAAGACCTCGTTGATGAAGATGATGTTGTCCCGCCAGCCGGACAGCGTGCTGCTGTTGGAGTGGCTCTTCTCTGGCTCGGCAGGCCCGTTGGGCTCCCCCTCCTCTCCAGTCCTTCTCCTTCCCCTGGAGAATTGCACAACTTTTTTTATAGATTGGTGTTACAAATTCTTTAGCCGAGTAGTTTTACTGAGTTAATACCTATGTCTGATCTAAATTTCATGTGAATGGCTGCAATGGAAATATGTTGAATTAAACATTTGTTGATGTGTTGAATACTTATTTTCCCGCACTGTATATACACACTCACTGAGCACGTTATTAGGAACACTATACTATACTCGGTAGGGCCTCCCTTTGCTCTGAAAACAGCCTCAATTCTTTGTGGCATTGATTCCACAAGATGTTTATAACATTTCTTTGACATTCTGGTCCATGATGACATGATTGCATCACGCGATTGCTGTAGATTTTTCAGGTGCACTTCCAAGCTGTGAATCCCGTTCTACCACATCCCAAAGGTGTTCTATTTGATTCAGATCTGGTGGCTGGGAAGGCCACTGAAGAACACAGAACTCATTGTTATGTTTCTGAAACCAGTTTTAGACGACTTTTGCTTTGCGACATGGTGCATTAGCATGCTGGAAGTAGCCATTAGAAGATGGGTAAATTGTGGCCATGAAGGCATGCACATGGTCAGCAACAATACTCAAATAGGCTGTGGCATTCAAGCAATATGATTGATTGGTATTAACAGGCCCAAAGTGTGCCAAAAAAACATTCCCCACACCATTACACCACCTCCACCATGAGAATGTGTACAGGTGTTGCTAATAAAGTGTTTGTTGAATGTATATATATTATATATATATATATATATATATATATATATATATATATATATATATATATATATATATATATATATATATTTGTATTTATTATACTACAGCATGTATTATACTTCAGCACTTTCATATTTATTTGTCTCTGTGTGTGGTTTACATATGTATGTATATATAGTGTGTGATTTTCTCGAATTGTAGGTCATCAGCACTTATTACCGTCTACCTTTTTCTAAAATGTTTGTTAATATATCACAGCACTTACGCATGCCCACTTTATTATGGGGGTTTTACCTCCTTTTATGTATAATTGTCTTTTCACTATGCTTATTACTAATTTATTACATGTCCCCAGCATATATATATATATATATACTTGTTATTATCTATTTATATAGGCAGTGCTAACCCTAAGTAAGTGCATGTTTGAGACAACATCATCTGTGTGTGTGTGTGTGTGTGGTGTGTGGCGTGTGTTCGGTCCTCACCTGTACATGCGTGCTGTCCATCTCCGTGGTGAGCAGCTGCTCTGGGTCTCCTCCACCTCGTCCTAGCTGCTCTTCTCCGGCTCCATTATGAAGGTGGGCTGCTCCTGCAAGATCAACTTCCTGTACACCTTGATCACCTTGCGGGTCGCTGATGCCTCGCAGGACGGCAACAGGAAGGCCTGCAGGGGGAAGATAGAGACATCAGGAGATTTACTAGAATATACGTTATGTATTATAATGTATTATGATAATACATTATAATTATAATTATTATATAATTATAATTATATAATATAATTCCAGGAGGTTGTTCCTCTCCTTCTCCTGACTGCACACACACATGATCTCTATTTTCATCCTGAGAATGAGTGTGTTGGAGTCAAATTTCTAAGAATGTGTCTTCGATGGAGTGATACAGTCCGTCCACTAGAGGACAGTCCAATAGAACTCATCTCATAGGGTCATTCAGATCAATACTACATTCAAAAGCAAGTGGTGACCGTGAGGAAATCAAATGAGCATTAAACGTACGGTAATGCTAACATATTTCTGTCATATCATATCTTTCTACAGTGAAAATACGACATGTGAATTGTAGGTTTGTTTCATTTGTTTAATCTGGTAACTCTTCTAAAACGTCTAAAAACGTTACTCTTCATATTTTTAGACAACATTAAACGATAACAACTTGAGCCCATGGTACTTCTGCACATCTGTACCTGGTGGAAGAACTTGTTGACGAAGATAATGTTGTCCTGCCAGTCGGACAGCGTGCTGCTGTTGGAGTGGCTCTTCTCTGGCTCGGCAGGCCCGTTGGGCTTCCCCTCCTCTCCAGTCCTTCTCCTTCCCCTGGAGAATTGCACATAACTTAGTCAAGTCTCACCCTCCTCCTCCTCTCCCCTCACCTAGTCAAGTCTCACCCTCCTCCTCTCTTCTCACCCTCCTCCTCCTCCTCTCCCCTTACCCAGTCAAGTCTCACCCTCCTCCTCCTCCTCCTCCTCTTCCTCTCCCCTGCACTCAAGTCTCACCCTCCTCCTCTCCCCTCATCAAGTCTGGAGTTGGTTTCTTATTGGCGAGTCCCGTTCCATCCTAAATGGCCATCATGACAAAGATTATTTTAGATTTTAAAATGAGCAGTTGGCCTACATGTGTCCAGTAATGTGATCATGAAGGTGATTCAGTGTCATTGAGTTGGTCAATAAAGGTCTTGAGAGTTGAGATTCACACAAAACAAACTCAAGTCGTAGTCAGTCACCATTTAAAGTTAAACATCTACGTTATATTTAATAGTCTAGGACAGTTCAGATTAAAATACATGTTCATCTGGGTTTAAAGATGAGAGCATAAAACCTCTTCTGATACAGAGGGACTTCAAAAATGTAACTGGATGTAGGGCCATCGCAGATTTTGTTGCCGTCATTTAAAAAAAGAAAAGAAAAAAGCATCGCAAATGATGGTTAAAACTGTTTGTAAAACACCACATTTCCTGACTCATGGCTCATTCTGAGAACTGGAATCATATACTTGAGGGCAGTCTAATGACAGTGGAAGTTTGTTTTTACTATACCTGAAAACTTTGTTTTGATTATGTCATTGATTTTATTATAACATGTGAAAAAGAGCTACTTTGAACACACATCCATCAAATGCAGCCCTTACATTACTAATTAGAGAGACAATCTACACAACACAACTCCATAGGCTCAAACACATGTGTTACAGCTTGATATGATATCACAATTATGTGATGTTCCATACGATGACATCATACATGGGTTGCCATAGGGTAGTATTGGGTATGTGAACTTCCCGGGCATCAGGTAGATGGAGAAAGACTCAGCATTGGTAAGTCCTCTGTACAACATTTTACAAACATTTCAGTCAAAAGGCCTTAATTGTTATAAAAATGTTGTCTTTGGTGTGAATTTCCATAAGTAATTAATGGTGAGCAACATGTATTTCTCTTGTTTTTGGGGTTAGGGTAATATGCATGAATTTGAAAACAAAACCAAAAAGACACTATTCACCCTCTCTATCCTACTAATTCAATCAAAAGCAATCAAAGGATCAACACGTCTAGGTTTGAGATAGCACTAAATCAGGACAAGTGGTATATTTTACGAGTGGTGTATTTCCTTGGTGTATATATCACTTGTACAAATTATGAGAACTGAAATCATCAACCTGTGAGGTGGTCTTATGGCAGTGGTAAATGGTTTCTACAGTACCCCAAACTACTTTTGGATTTAATTTGCTAATGTAATAAAAGAGCTTTTGCATAAATACTGCAATGTGAGTTCCACCAATCTCAGCCCTTGGATTAATACAGTTACAGTAACTACAGAGAAAATACCCAAACTGCATCTTTACAGGCACAAGTACAGTTTGATGTGATGTCACAATGATATGATGTCACAAACAATGCCATAGGGATAGAGTCTTGGGTATGTGAACATTCTGGTAGTCAGGTAGTTGGAGAAAGACTGACCATTGACCAAATGTTCCAAATGTTTCACTGAAAAAGCAATGATTGTTATCAAAATGATATAATGTCCTGCTAAGTTGTACAGTATTGTGCACAGAAAATATTCAAGTTTTGTCTTGGTGTGCATTAACATTAATAAATCAATTAATTGGTAAGAAGCATGTATTTAACCATTGTTAGATTTGATGCAATCTGGAATTTGTAATCATTGTTTCTGAACAACTTGCGTTAATATGCTTTTTTGAAAAAAATATCTCTAAAAAGACTTACGAGTGTTCCATGAACATTTTGTTTGCTATATAATACATTGGTAGTACAAAGAGAAAGCTGGAAAAGTGTTTGCTAACAGATAGTTGTAGATAGGGTGTGTATTTGTTTTGGGCTGACTTATGGTAAGATCTATCAATATGTGTTTGCCACTAAAATGTCAGCATTACTGAGGGCATTGGAGGTGGTTTTATTGAAGGCCGATGCAGGCCCAGCCTAGTGCATGGTTGTATACATGGCTATAGTAATTTAAAATGTTCAGCGTGGAATGAACCTGCGTGCCACTGTTACATTTCATGATGTCACAGTGACATCATCAGAGGTGCCATGGTTATTATTGCTAGGAGATGCGAGATACAGTACAACAAATATGACAGAATATGTTGTAACACAGTGATATCACACAAGTGGTGACCATTTGACGCCGGCTACCATGGTAACCTACTGTAGGTAAAATTTTAAATGGCATTACACATATAGCACACTGCTTTTACACATGCAGTTCACTATAATACTGTAGGGAATAAGCTGTTATTGGAGATGTAAATTGTTACATTGAAAGTCATATTTTCATACCTAATATTAGAGAAAAGGTACTGGGCAAATGCATGGAATGTAGACCTACACATTTTTCATTCACATTCTGAGCTGATCATCAGTTCAATGGTGCTCGTAGAGTGAGTTGCAGGTCAAACTCTTTATTATTTAGCTACTTTATTGTAGTGGGTTGATGTAAATGTACTGCTTTTGACTATGTACTGTATTTTGGAGATGTAATGTACCGTTACTTTATGCAATGTTAATGTGCTTAAATGTGTCTGATTAATATTGCCTTTATGCACCTGACACCATAAACAAAAGTACCTTCTGGAAAAATAAACTTCTTCTAATCCAAGCCAGCTCTGCGATATTCTAGAAGGTCAGAGTTGAGCAGTTAGCACAGCAACATTGTTTGCGAAGAGGTTAGATGAGTAAGTAAGATATCTTTGAATGCTTTCATATGTATCAGGCCGAAAAAAAGTATACATATGATCAGTCTTTTTTCTGATAAAATAGTTGTTGTTTTTTTGTTTAACAGTACCACTTTGTCTGTTTTTCCATTTTCTTGAAGCATCTGCACTCGATTTCCAGCCAGCATCATAGTCATGACAGTGAAAGTGTCCAAACAGGTGACATGAAAAAATATCAAAAGGGGGATGAGGAGAAGAAAGCGGATCTCCACACTGATGAAACATGGGCAGATGAGGAAGATACTAGCGAAAGAAAACAAAAACATGGAGAGGAAAAACTGTCTGTGGAGTATAAGGCAGCTATTAAAGAGATTGACAACATTTGGATGAACTTTCGTTCATCTTGGTCTAATAATGGAAATAGTCTAGTCGTGGTGTGGGCCAGGAGTGACTACAACCTATAATAAGCCTTCTTTACTTTGCTACAGCCATCGCTGGCTGACATTGTCATTCACTGCCATCAACGGAAATCAATGTTTCCCACATTATATTTCATGCCAACATCAATCAAAAGTAACCTCAAACCAAGTACTGTAACAAAGTGATGAAGGCTTATCAAAGGTTACAGATGCATAGTCTTGAACCAAAATAAGAAAAACATACAATAATGATTGAATGGGTGGACTATGGCTTTAAAAGACCCAGAAAACAACCAAAATATCGTATGACAAAAAGAAAGAGATTCCCCAGACTGATGAAGAATAATGGACAGATGCCAAAAATAGAAATGAGACATTTTTTTTTAATATACTGTGAAGAGGAGTAATAAAGGGAGTGGAGAAAACAAGGGAACAAAGCTTTAGTCACAGTGAAAAGGTAATTAGTGAACAGGAGAGAAGTGCCATCACACTTACTTGAGATTTTTTGATCATTTTGAGTTACAATTCTAGTGTTTCTTTTTTGTTCATCTGGTTCACTTTCTTACCTCTGTATCTATCTACAGTTTTCCCATCTTTTCCAAGGGTAAACAGACCCGAGTTCAATACCCAACAGCCACACTTGGCAGAGTAGACAGCGAACACAATGCAAAGGTGGGCTAATGGAAAACTGTTTTGATAGATTCAACAGTTTAGATTCATTGATAGGTTGGTTGATTGATTTACATTGAGCAGGACCTCTCTCTTTATGTTCCTTCCTCAGATGTCTATCCACAGCTGGACAATGGTAATTTGCTGAAATGAACTGTGTATTAACAGTCAGGAGAATTCAAAAGGTAAGAGGAGACTAACAGCAAAAATATGTATAAAAAGTAGCTTGAGTAGAAAAAATGTGAAACAATAAGCCTACAACAAAAACCAAGTCACCAGCGTGGCTGAAGCCATATTTATTCTGAATGGCCATACCTGAATAAAGTATTCATGCAGTAAGTTATGGTTTATAATGTTTGTAGAGCGCACACATACACTCACCGGCCTCTTTATTAGGTACACCTTGCTAGTACCGGGTTGGAATCCCTTTTGCCTTCAGAACTGCCTTAATTCTTTGTGGCATAGATTCAACAAGGTGCTGGAAACATTCCTCAGAGATTTTGGTCCATATTGACATGATAGCATCACGCAGTTGCTGCAGATTTGTAGGCTGCACCTCCATGATGTGAATCTCCCGTTTCACCACATCCCAAAGGTGCTCGATTGAATTGAGATCTGGTGGCTGTGGAGGCCATTGGAGTACAGTGTCACTCATTGTCATGTTCAAGAAACCAGTTTGAGATGATTTGAGCTTTGTGACATGTCACGTTATCCTGCTGGAAGTAGCCATCAGAAGATGGGTACACTGTGGTCATAAAGGGATGGACATGGTCAGCAGCAATACTCAGGTAGGCTGTGGCGACAAAGAAAGAAACAAACCTGTTCTGTCCTCATACATAGCTGAACACCTCTAAACACCTCCCAAGAGTCTGGAGACAGAATGTCAGTCTGACTTCAGGTTTATTGACTTAGAAAGAGTGAAACTGAGAAAGAGAAACAATAATCAATGATATGGTTTCACATCCACACATTGCCTTGCCATACATCACAGAGATGATCTAACAAAGAAATAGCGACATATAGCTACAATGTGTTGTATTAACATTGAAATATAGTATCCTCTCTTAGCTAACATAACCAAGAATACCCAATGTGTTCTTATATAATGCTAGTATGGTCTCACATGAAGAAATAAAAGGTAAGTTTACATAATCACCATGAAAGCCAATAGTACAAGCTAAACTAGCATCTTCCACAACACAAACACTTGTCTACAGTGGGATATTACTGATATCCTCGCCACAGATGTTGTATGATGCAACAATACACAGGTAAAGATAATTTTATGCCACGTCCTACACATTTGGGGTAGTCAATGGTCCGAGGAGAAGCACACCTGTTACCCATCTCAATGCCTCTCCTTTCAGTCATAGAAGTCTGCAGCACTGTGTGACTGCAGCCTTTTAGGAAGTGAATAGGTTGGTTTCACATACACTAAAATATGTGTACTTAACCCTCCTATTATGTTAGGGGTCAATTTGACCCGATTCAATGTTTACTGTCTCTAAAAACATGGTTAACATACTTTTTTCAGCTATTGATTTATTTAAACTGTTGAGCCCCTTCATTGATCGCAGATCTGAAATGATGATATGCTGCCCTCTTGTAGACAGACAAGATTACTTTAACCCTCCTATTATGTTCAAATAAACTTACAACTTTGATGTTTCGGGTCAATTTGACAATTGTAAACATGCAGAAAATGATTTTAACTGAAAGTTTTAACCAAGTTTCTCTCTCAGCTACTTTAGGCCTTTCTACTGACCATCTTTATAGCCCAGTAAATAATACATGACTGCCCCCAACCTCCCCTTATACATCAAGTATTGATTGTATATGACAATTGCGAAATATGCAAATCACTGTACTCTCATTCATTGACCTAAAATGAAAAACAAATTATGTTTTGGTGTTTGCAGGGCTTTATGTTGATATTAAGTGCTCATTAAAGAGTTCAAATGCAGATTGTATGTCTTGTATATGACTGCTAGCATATCTGGTGGGGCCTGGAACCATTTTGTTGACATTAGCTGCAGTCAGTCTACCCTGTCTTGTAACTGGGGATCCAGACCATAGGAGCTTTCCATTTTTGGATGTCATGTTTCTTGGTGGTTGAGATATGACAAGGGGGTTTATTTGTGTTTGAGAAACCACAGGAGGGTCAGAATGTCCTATCTCACTGGCGTCATTCTCGTCAGAGGAGGATGCCGCATAATCAGGGTCCTCAACATTATCCTCTGTCTCAGACACATCCTCATCTATATCACTTCCATCCTGAAAGATCTGTGACAGAACCTCAGTGGCAGCAAATCTTTTCCTCTGTCTGGTGGTCATTTTCAAAATGTTTAGTTGAGGCACAAATGCAAAGAGAATGGTTTAGAGGGCTGTGTGTGCAGCCCTTATTATAAGGTTGTCCCCGCCCCCATGTTGCATGAATTATCAAAGTTCTCGCAAGAACTATGTTTGCCCCATCCCATATACTGCAAGAATTATCAGTGTTGTTGTGAGAACTTCGTTTGCCCCACCCCACATACTTGCGAGAATTATCAGAGTTGTTATGAGAACTGTCATAGTTGTTATGAGTCCTGTCAGAGTTCTCGCGGGAAATATGTCCTCCCTCTCTCATTGCTTCTTGAATGATCAGAGATCTCGTGGGAACTATGTTTTCTCCTCACAGACACAGACACAGACACACACACACACACACACACACACACACGGATGGACACACACACAGACACACACACACACACACACACAAGGAAAGACACACACACACACACACGGATGGACACACACACACACACACAGACACACACACACAAGGAAAGACACACACACAGACACACACACACACACACACACAAATGAACGTGTCGGTGCCCTCAGTATCATCCAACACAACAAAAACGAGATGGAAATCAGGGTTTTATAGAACAATAGTGCTAGGGGTCAAAATGACCCCAACACGACCGATGCGTACAAAATGTGTACAGGACATGTTTTTAATTTTTTGGGGTTAATTTCATGTTTGCCATGTTTACCTCATCAAGTTAGGAAAAGTCATAAAAAATCTAGCTGAAAAAAGTATGTTAACCATGTTTTTAGAGACAGTAAACATTGAATCGGGTCAAATTAATCTATTGTTAAAGTTGAAGGGTTCTCCCTCGCCAGACTCTCTCTCAATGTGAAGAATTACTTTGATGTATTTGAAAATAATCTTCTACATGCAGATGCATCATTTACTACTATGTAGTAGTTGTCATTCACTCATGGCCTGTCTGAAGGCAACAGGAAGGACTGCAGGGGGAAGATAAAGACATGAGGAGATTTACTAGAATATGTGTTATGTATTATAATATATTAAGATAATACATCATAATTATCATTATTATAGAATTATAATTATATAATATAATTCCAGGAGATTGTCCCTCTCCTTCTCCTGACTGCACACACACAATCTCTATTTTCATCCTGAGAATGAGTGTGTTCAGTCAAATTTCTCAGAATGTGTCTTCGATGGAATGATACTGTCCGTCCACTAGAGGGCAGTCCAATGCAACTCATCTCATCTCATAGGGTCATTCAGATCAACACTGCATTCAAAAGCAAGTGGTGACCGTGAGGAAATCAAATAAGCATTACACTATGTATGTATATGTATTTCTATCATATCTTTCTCCAGTGAAAATACAACATATGAATTGTAGGTTTGTTTCGTTTGTTTAATCTGGTCCTTATCGTGTAAAAACGTTACTCTTCATACTTTTAGACAACATTAAACAATAACAACACCGAGCCCATGGTACTTCTGCACATCTGTATCTGGTGGAAGACCTTGTTGACGAAGATGATGTTGTCCCGCCAGTTGGACAGCGTGCTGCTGTTGGAATGGCTCTTCTCTGTCTCGGCTCTTCTCTGTCCCCCTCCTCCCCAGTCCTTCTCCTTCTCCCTGAGAATTGCACATAACTTGATTTATAGATTGGAGTGTTACAATTTCTATTGTGGCTTCTTTTAACAACATAACGAAATAACAAAAACACTCCTTTCAAATAGCCACTGTCGAAGCTGGAGTGGGGTTAATAACACACAATCCAAGATAGAGAAAAAAGCGGAGATCAAAAGTTAGAATTCAAACCAAAATAGCATTTATTATGCATTAACGTTCAACAAAAATATTCTCTGTGGCTCTTCAATGCCATAAATAAAATATATTGACCCCGAATTGTTTCTTTCAATTTGTGACAATAACTTTTGTTAGTTTGCAGTAGCTTGTGGTGATTGTTTGTGGTCAAAAAGCTATTCCACTTCCCCGTCTAACTCGGATTCTCTCCAAAAACAGGTGCCGCGGCTTTCCACCAATTAAATAGACACCTCCCATAGCGGACCCAGAATCGAAGAAAAAAATAAAGAAAATAATAGAAAAAATAATTCACAGGTTCTTGACAGAACAAAAGCATAGATGTAGAGTAGTAGACCGTACATGAAGAGTTTGACTGTAAGACTGTAAGGTTATGGTACAGTATAGCACCGTGCTTTGTTAGTCTACTGGGGTAGGCCAGGGCAGTGAACTCACAGGTCCTCAGGGCCTCCTCTGCGTCAGGTTCCTGGTGGTTGACGGCGATGCCCTGGTGTGACCTCTCCTGGAGGAAGGGTAGTCTGTCTACCAGCTCGCCCTCTAGGAAGGCTCCTTCTTCCACCTCATCCTCCTCCTTTTTCTCCACCACCACCTCCTTCAAATCTTCCTCCTCTCCCCTATCTGGCAATGGCAACTCTTCCTCCTCCTCTGATTTTGGAATGGATTGGACCCTGTGGGCGGGGCTTGCAGACCCAGAGAGGAAGTGACTTCTTTTTCTAAGGGACACAAAGATGTTGGTGGAATCTATGTTCTTTCAGAAGTCAGAATTAAAGCTCATACCTTCAGAGAGGGGTTCACAACCTTAAAACATTGTAAAATGTAAAAATCAAAATGAGAAGTGTACGGTACAATGAATTAATTCAAATGCAGTATTTTCTCTCTGCGCTAAAACACATTTCATTCATGTCAACGTACCGATTGTCTTGTCTTTGTTGACCTTCCAGGAGAGAGGTCCCTCATGCACCATCTTCCTCTTGGTGAGATCCATATTCGACAGGAGAATGTGAATCATCAAATCATCATCAAAACTTTAGTTTCTTCTTTTCTTTTTCTGAACATTTTTGGCTTTTACAGAGTATCAATCATAATGCCAAACAAGAATACAAGGCTACGGATAACAGACGCAAGGGAATAATTTACAGAAATTCAAAATAATCAAACAGGAACCTTAAAGGGAAACTTTCTGATTAGAAGTGAATGGGAGAGTAGTGGAGCGCCTCCTCACCTTGAACTATGAGATCATGGGGTTCTCACTCTGCTTCAGTAAGGACAGGTCTAACCGTCTCTGGTAGTCCTCTAGTCCCTGTAAGGATAGGAACGTGCACACACACACACACACACACACACACACACACACACACACACACACACACACACACACACACACACACACACACACACACTTATGAGCACTGAACAATCACACATGTTATCCTGTGGTAAATCATGAATCATTATATTACTAACCAAAACATTGAACATACCACAAAAATAATGACAGGTGCTTGCTAATATGCATTCTGACCAACTTGTGCAGCTCAGTGGCATTCTAAACGACCTGCTCCTTCATTTTAAGCATTTAAATCACAGTCCTGGTTGTCCGATCACAAGTATTATCCGATTACCAGTATCAAGTCCTAACTTACGGAAACAAGTAATATGAGATCGGCACACCCCTCAGCGGCATGTGACCACCAATGTTGGGTCTAATCAATGGCGTCTATTCACACGGTCCTGGTTACCTGTTTGTTCTCTGCCTCTTTGACGGCCTGGTTAACATAGTTGAGTATCTTCCTGCAGCAGTCTCCTGTCCTCTTTACCTTGTCCCTCTCCATCTCCTCTAGGGGTCAAAAACAACAACCAAACGTCAACCAGTCATCCATCAACTCATCATCTCATTGTTAATGTGGGCCGATAAGTGCACTACACCAGAAAGTGAGCAAGTGTTTTGAGCTGGAGGGGGTGGGTTGGGGGGTGTTAGGTAAAGGGGGCGGAGGTGCAAAAAAGGGAGGTGAAAGAGAAAGCAGTTTTAAAAAGACAAGGTTTAAAAAGTGTGCAGGTGAGGCGAAAAACACATAGGGGGCTTATAGGAGAACCTCACCACAGGAACATACATGAATTGTAGTCGTTGTGAAATCGTAGTAGTCTATGGTACGTGTGTACTTGGCTATGCTCTCAAGCAGTAGAGGATACTTGGTCAGCCTCTGCATCTCCACAGGAATGATGTCCTTCAGCTGCAGTCGGCGACAGAGAGGCGGTCGAAATCCACATCAACCTGCTCAGACAATAAAACTATAGGACACTGGTTAGAAGACCCTAGCCTACCTAACTTGCGGTTACTTTCCTGATTCAACTTTGTGTCTACCTTCTTGATTCAACTTGCTTTACCTTCCCTGGCTCCCCCTTCCCCCTTCCTCTTTCATCGTTAGCTGCTCCGCCTTTTTCTTGTTGTGACCGTCTAATTGTCACCGCAGCCGCAACAGCAGCCCAGCGTAGATCCGGGGGTCTGTTCAGCACAAGTCTGAAGAGACGATTATCAGGGTTGCCTTTTATACAGTTTAAACATAATGGTAGGCGCCGCCAAGGCTATCGGCTGATGGGCTTGTGCTTACATGAGAGAGGGCGGGAGAGAATGAACAATGGGGAGACTTTCTTACTGATCAATCAGCGCTTTCTTACTGATCAATCGGCATTCAACATTTCACACCTATCGGCAAGATATGTCTGTTCCCCCATTACTGTGCTCCCTCACCACTCCCTCCGAAATCACCGCTGTTCATATGGTAAATTATACAGTGCTTCTCAGAACAATGGCTATAGAACTTTAGAGGTGTGGCAAGAGAAAATGTAATCACAGTATTTACACAAGTTGTATCATATGAAAGTGTATAACCTGAAAACAGTTAAATCAATGTATTTGGTAAAAAAAAAAGCTCCTTCTTCGAGCCGGATTTGAACCAGCGACCTAAGGATTACTGTTATTGAACATACAGTCCTGTGCTTTACCAACTGCACCAGGGCTGGAGAAGACAAGTTTGTCTGTTAAGGGGGGGTAAGAAGGTGTGAAAAAGAGGGAAAAGAAAGAGAGAGAGAGAAATTGAGGCTTCTTTTCCATTATCTACTAGTTTATTTGTCAGTATGTAGTCTAAACGATTAAAGAAAAAGAAAAAATGACGCCTTTTCCGTTTTTTGAATAGGGGGAAGAGTGGATTCGAAGGTCACCGGTTCGAATCCCACCAGCACCAGAAATAAAAACAGGCAAAGTTTCCCAAAGTGTTGTTTTGTGTAAATTCAAGATCCCTTGAGCCAATATGTTGCTTCTTGTGACATAACAAACAGACGTTTATGTACACTCGCTGTTGTTTGACTGCTATGGGCTTACAGGTCTGTTACTTGTGTGTGTGTGTAACTTTGTTTATGCATCTGAAATTATCAGTTATAAAATTATCAGACCTCTGTTTCTTTCTCTTATGGACTGCATCACTCGCTATTAGCAATGTGTCAAATTGATTGAATAAAACTCAGATAAAAGATTTATATTTGAAAATAGAATTTTTTTTATTGAAATAAACACAAAAAACCTGTGAGCTGCCTCCTACACATTGGGCAGCACACCCTGACCTTCCACAGATGGTAGGGCATCCTCGCCAGGAGCCTGTGGGTGAAGAAGTGCTCTGGTGTTGGGGCCTGGTTGTAAATG
The DNA here is from genome assembly GCF_951799395.1 of Argentina silus. NCBI lineage: Eukaryota > Metazoa > Chordata > Actinopteri > Argentiniformes > Argentinidae > Argentina > Argentina silus. The sequence goes on along the minus strand of NC_139673.1, from coordinate 17,592,032 downwards.
AGCACTGGTATCGGTGCTCGTACCAGAGCTTCAAGTTTGGCCGCAGCCTCTGGTTCTCCCACAGAGTGGAGGCAATCATTGGCTGGCTGCTGAAGACATACAGATACAACAACAATCGATACCACTGATAATGGGATCCTTTTTCAGCATGACAAATATGCTCAATGTCATGGCATATACAACCTACCTTATATCTGTTTAATCTGTTGGTGTATTTCTCAGACAAACTTCACCTTCTGGTAGAGAGCATACCACCTCTTCTGACTGGGGGCTGGCCTGTCCTCTACATCAGAGGGCCAAACCCCAGTGGTGGCAGAGGTCTTGAGGCGAGACAGCCACTCACTGTCCTGTCCCCCATGGCCCTGTGCTTCTTGGTCGCCATCTGAGGCCAACAAGAGGAAGAATGTCAATCTAACTGTCAAAGTCTGTCATGGGACTAGGAGCAATATATCTAACTGTGAAAGTCTGTCATGGGACTAGTATAATCAATGAAATCTGTCTACCTGTCATCAATCATAAGCCTTTATCACCATACACTTAATTGTCAATAAAAATGGTTATGAATCAAATCAATCTGTCTAGAATGGATCACTCTCTGCACTTAACGGTAAAATGAAAAGACACAGCGGACAGTTTCAACATTTCGGCAGCAAACAAGTGACAAAACACATATTTCATCATCGGAGATCTTATCTTAGTGATTCAACTAATATAAGGAAGTTATTCAAGTTGGTTTTAGTGACTTGACACAGATTTTCAGCAATCGTACAGCTAGCTTACCTTAGGTAGCACTCGAACTCGCTCGTATCCGTCTCTCGTTAACAGCGAACTCATAGTGTGTTGTTATAAACTGATTAAAGTATTAATTCAGCATAACATTTCCATTGATCAAATCAATATATCATTCAATCAAGTTTTCAGCGAACGTAGAACTAGCGTCTGTCTCTCGTCAACAAACAACGAGAAGTGCTGCAAGTGTGTTGCTATGAACTGATAAGACAAGAAAGTATTAATATATATAAACAATTCCATTGATCAAATCAATATATCAAGCCAGGTTACCGGTGTGATCTGAGCAGTGTGACAAAAGCCCACAGTTAGCCAAACGTCACCCGCCCACAAAATGGCGCACAAATGGAATGGAGCGCTGCGATTGGCTCTGCTAATGGGCAGTAATGGCGCACTAACGGAATGCGGCGTTGCGATTGGCTCTGCTAATGGACACTAATGGCGCACTAATGGAATGGGGCGCTGCGATTGGCTCTGCTAATGGAGCTAATAGAAAATTTATCAGCCTTACGTGCTCTGTTTAGCGCCAGCCGGGCCACTTGGTATTGTCGAGAGCCTCCTTGAGACCGAGGATTATTGGAATAATCCCCCTTCTGAAGCTCTGAGTGACATTCCCAGGTGGAAATGCAGGTCGGGAGAGGGCCAGACTTTCGACAGGGGACATAGCAGAGAGGGAGAGAATAGAGATTAGTGTTGGCATGCCAGAGACCACTCAGTACACCAGATGAATTAGTCTGACCCTCTGGTGTCTTTAAACTCAGGATGCCACTACCTACCAGTCAATAAAAAAAAATAAAAAAAAACATCAAATCAAATCAAATCAAATCAAATCTACTTAACCACAGAGTTGGAGAGCAGTGTTGGGATTCATTTATTTTTTAAAACATGCACAACGTTAAATTAGCGCCAATAGGCGGGCAAAAATATTTTCGGTTGAGTGGAGATAACGATCATCAGCTAGCAATAGCAAAACATCTTTTCATATACATTTACATTCATGTTTTTAAAATGCTTTTTAACAGCCAATTAGAAGGCTTGATATTAACAGCCAATAAGAGGGCTGTATTTAACAGCCAATCAGAAGGCTCGATATTCACAGCCAATCAGGGGGCTGTATTTAACAACCAATCAGAAGGCTTGATATTAACAGCCAATCAGGGGGCTCTATTTAACAGCCAATCAGAGGGCTCTATTTAACAGACAATAAAGCTATTATACTGTATTTAACAGCCAATCAGAAGGCTCGATATTACAGCCAATCAGAGGGCTCGATATTAACAGCCAATCAGAAGGCTCGATATTAACAGCCAATCAGGGGGCTCTATTTAACAGCCAATCAGACTGCTTTATTTAACAGCCAATCAGACTGCTGTATTTAACAGCCAATCAAAAGGCTCGATATTAACAGCCAATCAGGGGGCTGTATTTAACAGCCACCCCCACCAGAGCTTCAAGTTTGGCCGCAGCCTCTGGTTCTCCCACAGAGTGGAGGCAATCATTGGCTGGCTGCTGAAGACATACAGATACAACAACAATCGATACCACTGATAATGGGATCCTTTTTCAGCATGACAAATATGCTCAATGTCATGGCATATACAACCTACCTTATATCTGTTTAATCTGTTGGTGTATTTCTCAGACAAACTTCACCTTCTGGTAGAGAGCATACCACCTCTTCTGACTGGGGGCTGGCCTGTCCTCTACATCAGAGGGCCAAACCCCAGTGGTGGCAGAGGTCTTGAGGCGAGACAGCCACTCACTGTCCTGTCCCCCATGGCCCTGTGCTTCTTGGTCGCCATCTGAGGCCAACAAGAGGAAGAATGTCAATCTAACTGTCAAAGTCTGTCATGGGACTAGGAGCAATATATCTAACTGTGAAAGTCTGTCATGGGACTAGTATAATCAATGAAATCTGTCTACCTGTCATCAATCATAAGCCTTTATCACCATACACTTAATTGTCAATAAAAATGGTTATGAATCAAATCAATCTGTCTAGAATGGATCACTCTCTGCACTTAACGGTAAAATGAAAAGACACAGCGGACAGTTTCAACATTTCGGCAGCAAACAAGTGACAAAACACATATTTCATCATCGGAGATCTTATCTTAGTGATTCAACTAATATAAGGAAGTTATTCAAGTTGGTTTTAGTGACTTGACACAGATTTTCAGCAATCGTACAGCTAGCTTACCTTAGGTAGCACTCGAACTCGCTCGTATCCGTCTCTCGTTAACAGCGAACTCATAGTGTGTTGTTATAAACTGATTAAAGTATTAATTCAGCATAACATTTCCATTGATCAAATCAATATATCATTCAATCAAGTTTTCAGCGAACGTAGAACTAGCGTCTGTCTCTCGTCAACAAACAACGAGAAGTGCTGCAAGTGTGTTGCTATGAACTGATAAGACAAGAAAGTATTAATATATATAAACAATTCCATTGATCAAATCAATATATCAAGCCAGGTTACCGGTGTGATCTGAGCAGTGTGACAAAAGCCCACAGTTAGCCAAACGTCACCCGCCCACAAAATGGCGCACAAATGGAATGGAGCGCTGCGATTGGCTCTGCTAATGGGCAGTAATGGCGCACTAACGGAATGCGGCGTTGCGATTGGCTCTGCTAATGGACACTAATGGCGCACTAATGGAATGGGGCGCTGCGATTGGCTCTGCTAATGGAGCTAATAGAAAATTTATCAGCCTTACGTGCTCTGTTTAGCGCCAGCCGGGCCACTTGGTATTGTCGAGAGCCTCCTTGAGACCGAGGATTATTGGAATAATCCCCCTTCTGAAGCTCTGAGTGACATTCCCAGGTGGAAATGCAGGTCGGGAGAGGGCCAGACTTTCGACAGGGGACATAGCAGAGAGGGAGAGAATAGAGATTAGTGTTGGCATGCCAGAGACCACTCAGTACACCAGATGAATTAGTCTGACCCTCTGGTGTCTTTAAACTCAGGATGCCACTACCTACCAGTCAATAAAAAAAAATAAAAAAAAACATCAAATCAAATCAAATCAAATCAAATCTACTTAACCACAGAGTTGGAGAGCAGTGTTGGGATTCATTTATTTTTTAAAACATGCACAACGTTAAATTAGCGCCAATAGGCGGGCAAAAATATTTTCGGTTGAGTGGAGATAACGATCATCAGCTAGCAATAGCAAAACATCTTTTCATATACATTTACATTCATGTTTTTAAAATGCTTTTTAACAGCCAATTAGAAGGCTTGATATTAACAGCCAATAAGAGGGCTGTATTTAACAGCCAATCAGAAGGCTCGATATTCACAGCCAATCAGGGGGCTGTATTTAACAACCAATCAGAAGGCTTGATATTAACAGCCAATCAGGGGGCTCTATTTAACAGCCAATCAGAGGGCTCTATTTAACAGACAATAAAGCTATTATACTGTATTTAACAGCCAATCAGAAGGCTCGATATTACAGCCAATCAGAGGGCTCGATATTAACAGCCAATCAGAAGGCTCGATATTAACAGCCAATCAGGGGGCTCTATTTAACAGCCAATCAGACTGCTTTATTTAACAGCCAATCAGACTGCTGTATTTAACAGCCAATCAAAAGGCTCGATATTAACAGCCAATCAGGGGGCTGTATTTAACAGCCACCCCCACCAGAGCTTCAAGTTTGGCCGCAGCCTCTGGTTCTCCCACAGAGTGGAGGCAATCATTGGCTGGCTGCTGAAGACATACAGATACAACAACAATCGATACCACTGATAATGGGATCCTTTTTCAGCATGACAAATATGCTCAATGTCATGGCATATACAACCTACCTTATATCTGTTTAATCTGTTGGTGTATTTCTCAGACAAACTTCACCTTCTGGTAGAGAGCATACCACCTCTTCTGACTGGGGGCTGGCCTGTCCTCTACATCAGAGGGCCAAACCCCAGTGGTGGCAGAGGTCTTGAGGCGAGACAGCCACTCACTGTCCTGTCCCCCATGGCCCTGTGCTTCTTGGTCGCCATCTGAGGCCAACAAGAGGAAGAATGTCAATCTAACTGTCAAAGTCTGTCATGGGACTAGGAGCAATATATCTAACTGTGAAAGTCTGTCATGGGACTAGTATAATCAATGAAATCTGTCTACCTGTCATCAATCATAAGCCTTTATCACCATACACTTAATTGTCAATAAAAATGGTTATGAATCAAATCAATCTGTCTAGAATGGATCACTCTCTGCACTTAACGGTAAAATGAAAAGACACAGCGGACAGTTTCAACATTTCGGCAGCAAACAAGTGACAAAACACATATTTCATCATCGGAGATCTTATCTTAGTGATTCAACTAATATAAGGAAGTTATTCAAGTTGGTTTTAGTGACTTGACACAGATTTTCAGCAATCGTACAGCTAGCTTACCTTAGGTAGCACTCGAACTCGCTCGTATCCGTCTCTCGTTAACAGCGAACTCATAGTGTGTTGTTATAAACTGATTAAAGTATTAATTCAGCATAACATTTCCATTGATCAAATCAATATATCATTCAATCAAGTTTTCAGCGAACGTAGAACTAGCGTCTGTCTCTCGTCAACAAACAACGAGAAGTGCTGCAAGTGTGTTGCTATGAACTGATAAGACAAGAAAGTATTAATATATATAAACAATTCCATTGATCAAATCAATATATCAAGCCAGGTTACCGGTGTGATCTGAGCAGTGTGACAAAAGCCCACAGTTAGCCAAACGTCACCCGCCCACAAAATGGCGCACAAATGGAATGGAGCGCTGCGATTGGCTCTGCTAATGGGCAGTAATGGCGCACTAACGGAATGCGGCGTTGCGATTGGCTCTGCTAATGGACACTAATGGCGCACTAATGGAATGGGGCGCTGCGATTGGCTCTGCTAATGGAGCTAATAGAAAATTTATCAGCCTTACGTGCTCTGTTTAGCGCCAGCCGGGCCACTTGGTATTGTCGAGAGCCTCCTTGAGACCGAGGATTATTGGAATAATCCCCCTTCTGAAGCTCTGAGTGACATTCCCAGGTGGAAATGCAGGTCGGGAGAGGGCCAGACTTTCGACAGGGGACATAGCAGAGAGGGAGAGAATAGAGATTAGTGTTGGCATGCCAGAGACCACTCAGTACACCAGATGAATTAGTCTGACCCTCTGGTGTCTTTAAACTCAGGATGCCACTACCTACCAGTCAATAAAAAAAAAAAAAAAAAAACATCAAATCTAATCAAATCAAATCAAATCTACTTAACCACAGAGTTGGAGAGCAGTGTTGGGATTCATTTATTTTTTAAAACATGCACAACGTTAAATTAGCGCCAATAGGCGGGCAAAAATATTTTCGGTTGAGTGGAGATAACGATCATCAGCTAGCAATAGCAAAACATCTTTTCATATACATTTACATTCATGTTTTTAAAATGCTTTTTAACAGCCAATTAGAAGGCTTGATATTAACAGCCAATAAGAGGGCTGTATTTAACAGCCAATCAGAAGGCTCGATATTCACAGCCAATCAGGGGGCTGTATTTAACAACCAATCAGAAGGCTTGATATTAACAGCCAATCAGGGGGCTCTATTTAACAGCCAATCAGAGGGCTCTATTTAACAGACAATAAAGCTATTATACTGTATTTAACAGCCAATCAGAAGGCTCGATATTACAGCCAATCAGAGGGCTCGATATTAACAGCCAATCAGAAGGCTCGATATTAACAGCCAATCAGGGGGCTCTATTTAACAGCCAATCAGACTGCTTTATTTAACAGCCAATCAGACTGCTGTATTTAACAGCCAATCAGAAGGCTCGATATTAACAGCCAATCAGGGGGCTGTATTTAACAGCCAATCAGACTGCTCTACTTAACAGCCAATCAGAGGGCTCTATTTAACAGCCAATAAAGCTATTATACTGTATTTAACAGCCAATCAGAAGGCTCGATATTACAGCCAATCAGAGGGCTGTATTTAACAGCCAATCAGAAGGCTCGATATTACAGCCAATCAGAGGGCCCGATATTACAGCCAATCAGAGTGCTGTATTTAACAACCAATCAGAAGGCTCGATATTAACAGCCAATCAGGGGGCTCTATTTAACAGCCAATCAGAGGGCTCTATTTAACAGCCAATAAAGCTATTATACTGTATTTAACAGCCAATCAGAAGGCTTGATATTAACAGCCAATCAGAATGCTCGATATTACAGCCAATCAGAGTGCTGTATTTAACAGCCAATAAGGGAGCTGTATTTAACAACCAATCAGAAGGCTTGATATTAACAGCCAATCAGGGGGCTCTATTTAACAGCCAATCAGAGGGCTCTATTTAACAGACAATAAAGCTATTATACTGTATTTAACAGCCAATCAGAAGGCTCGATATTACAGCCAATCAGAGGGCTCGATATTAACAGCCAATCAGGGGGCTCTATTTAACAGCCAATCAGAGGGCTCTATTTAACAGCCAATCAGAGGGCTGTATTTAACAGCCAATCAGGGGGCTCTATTTAACAGCCAATCAGAGGGCTGTATTGAATAGCCAATCAGAAGGCTCGATATTACAGCCAATCAGAGTGCTGTATTTAACAGCCAATCAGAGGGCTGTATTTAACAGCCAATCAGAAGGCTCGATATTCACAGCCAATCAGGGAGCTGTATTTAACAACCAATCAGAAGGCTTGATATTAACAGCCAATCAGGGGGCTCTATTTAACAGCCAATCAGAGGGCTCTATTTAACAGACAATAAAGCTATTATACTGTATTTAACAGCCAATCAGAAGGCTCGATATTACAGCCAATCAGAGGGCTCGATATTAACAGCCAATCAGGGGGCTCTATTTAACAGCCAATCAGGGGGCTCGATATTAACAGCCAATCAGGGGGCTCTATTTAACAGCCAATCAGACTGCTTTATTTAACAGCCAATCAGACTGCTGTATTTAACAGCCAATCAGAAGGCTCGATATTAACAGCCAATCAGGGGGCTGTATTTAACAGCCAATCAGACTGCTCTACTTAACAGCCAATCAGAGGGCTCTATTTAACAGCCAATCAGAAGGCTCGATATTAACAGCCAATCAGGGGGCTCTATTTAACAGCCAATCAGAGTGCTGTATTTAACAGCCAATCAGAGTGCTGTATTTAACAGCCAATCAGAAGGCTCGATATTCACAGCCAATCAGGGAGCTGTATTTAACAGGGCTCTATTTAACAGACAATCAGAGGGCTGTATTTAACAACCAATCAGAAGGCTCGATATTAACAGCCAATCAGGGGGCTCTATTTAACAGCCAATCAGAGGGCTCTATTTAACAGACAATAAAGCTATTATACTGTATTTAACAGCCAATCAGAAGGCTCGATATTAACAGCCAATCAGGGGTCTCTATTTAACAGCCAATCAGAAGGCTCGATATTAACAGCCAATCAGGGGGCTGTATTTAACAGCCAATCAGAAGGCTCGATATTAAAAGCCAATCAGGGGGCTGTATTTAACAGCCAATCAGAGGGCTGTATTTAACAGCCAATCAGAAGGCTCGATATAATATATACCTTACAAAGGACCACCACTGGAACAACTCCAGATGGAACTAAAGCAGTACATGAAACAACTAACTGAGATACATAAAGTTATATATTCACAGGAAAAAGACAAGCAGCCGGAGCCGGAGCCACCCCTGCCCAATCCGATAACTCCAGGAGACCAGGTGTACATCAAAGTCTTCCGGAGGAAGTGGAACGAGCCAAGGAGAGAGGGACCGTACGAGGTAGTGCGAGCCACCCCCACTGCAATACAAGTCCGAGGGAGTCTAACCTGGTACCACTTGAACCACTGCACCAGGGGTCCCGAGGCAAGAAGAAAAAGCAAACCAGAGAAGAAGACGAAGGAACGGGTAAGATCGTACAGGAGCACAGAGGAAATGAAGGAACAGGTACAGAGGCTGAACAGGGGCCGGAAATCCAGCCCCCAGACGAACGGGAAGGACAGTAGAGCCTGGGGGATCCTGGGGAAGTGACTAGTGATATATAAAGTAATAATACTAATCTATATGCTGTCCCAAATAGAACAGGCCCTGCCTAGAGAATTGAGTCAGGAAGTGAAGCAAACACAGGTTGAAACCAAAAGAGATAGGGACAGAGAATATAAGGTAAATACATTATGGGAACAGGCAAAGCAAAATTATTGGTATAAATGGGGAGAGTTTACAGCCCAGTCAGTAACAGAAGGAGATTGCCTCATGTGTTGTCCATCACCACTTAAAAAAACTACGAGTTGTACCTAACTCACACACATACCAGGCATGTGCACAGTTATGTAAAAAGTCCTGTCCCATAGAAGAATCAAAACGACCATATTGTCCAGCCGAATGTTTGGGTATCTTAAGCAACACCAGATACCAACCGTTTTATGATCAAACTTTTAGAGACCAATGCAGAAAAATAGATGTGAGAATAGATGAGAAAAAGAGGGAGATCCCCGGATTCAATTGATTGGAAGCAAAAGTTTGAATGCTTCGACAAACCACTTAACACAACATATGGCACCGCAAACCTGGGGAAATTTAAAGGGGACTGTCACGTCACGTGGCGTATTGTACCTTGGAATATGGAACAACCTAGGCCAAAAGTACCTTATAACCAAGCAATATACCAATGCGACCCGTAAGGTAGTACTTCCCCCTAACATGTTTGAGACAGAAGAAGAAGTATCCAATGAGAGGCGCAGGATAAAACAAGATAGGCAAAGAAACTGTTCTGGACCACTGGTACTGAGATTAGGGGCTCCTGGGGCACCAGGAGGCATACCTCTAATCGATATATATCTTAGCCAGAATGAGCCAGTGGCAGATTACTAGTGGGTATGTGGAGAAGGAAGGCTAATGGCGGCATTACCCGCTGATTGGTCAGGAATATGTGCTAGGGTTCGGAATCGGAATAAATATCATGACTTTAAAATACCTCTCCGCACGTTTTAAAGTTTGATTAGTCTAAATAGCTTGAACGCTGTAGGAGGAGTAGCATACCAAAAAAACGGAAGAATTGGAATAATAATGATAAGAAAAAGAAGAATAAGTATGAGCAATAACAATAGTTAGACTCTCTCTGAACCACTCAATATTTGTTGTGAAACAACACAGCACAAGTCCAAAATGCATGTAGGTGACTAGCAAGCTAGCTAGTTCAAGCTAAAGCTAACAATGCTACCATTGCTACTAACTGACAAATAGTCATGCCATTACCCAGATACATTTGTTGACTGTGTCTACTACTGTAAAATGTAATTAAACGTCACATACCCGCTTTGAAGTCGCTCTCGCTGTCCTCCCAACGGGAGCCCTGCAAAAAAGAAAAACAACAACAACAACCTGTCGTAGAAACGGCTGCCCCAGTCCACGCACAGCCAATCCTGAAAAACACGAAGGCATTTTTCAGGCCTTCCTTGCTAATGCTAATGTCGTAGACTTTAAGTTATAATACTTAAAAATAAAATACCGTTAACCAGAGCTGTTGATTCATTCAAAGACTTTATTCCCGCAGAACATGTAGCCGACCCCGTTATCTCCTCAGTCACCTGTCTTTATAGATTTCACACAGGTTAACGCCTTCTATTCAACGTGTTTCTGATTCCTGTCTACATACACCAATAACATTCAAGAACTACATTTCATCATCAAGTTGTCTAATCAGGCCTTTTGCCTTTTGACTTTGTTTATTACTTAATAGTCTTAGTCTTGAATGTTAGTCTTGGTTGCGATAAAAGTTTCCTCTGCACAGCCTCAGCTTTTAACCCACTAACAAAACGGTCACGGAGTGCATCATTAAGATGTGCACCAAACTCACAATGAGTTGAAAGTTGCTTCAAAGCTACTATGTAATCAGACAGACTCACCGTCTTGTTGATTTTTTTTTTGGAAAACGGAAACGTTCCGCGATGACAAGCGGTTTCGACTTGTAATGCTCACTGAGCGACTCGCTTAGCTCCTCGTAGGTTTGTGTGCTAGGTTTTTCAGGACTGACTAAATTCTTTAAAAGTCTGTAGGCATCCGCTCCGATTACCGACAGAAACACGCTGACCTTTTTGTCAGTGTCCACCTCGTTTGCGATCATCCACTGTTCCAGTCTTTCCAAGTAAGATTCGAAATCTTCCTGTCCTTCTTTGTATTCAGCTAACGCACCGATTTGGAAACTAGCTATCTTGCTAGCTTGTAGTCGCCTTTAGCTACTTAGCTTCCGTTTGCTAGCCTCTTTCTTTCGAGCTACAAAGTTCGTTTATTGTGTTCTACTTGCTGCAAAGTTGTCTCTCGTCACTGGGATCATCTTTCATTAGATATCCCATCCTCGTCGCCAAATTGTAATATATTTAGAGTTATATATATTCACGGTTTCAATAACGGAGACCGAACATTACGTGGATGCTCGTTTACTGATCAATTTTAAGACAGAGTACAGCGCATGTGCACAACAGCTAAGGACTCTTACACAGCCAATAGGGAAAGCCCTTATTAATACATTGGAAACACAAAGTTGTAATAATGCCAATACATTACAGTGACGTATTTTTGTGTTGAAAATACATGTCATGCATCATTATTACAGAATAATTAGTGCTACTGACAATTGTTGCTAGGATTGCGTCTTTCTTGTGCCATTTCCCCAGCAACGTGTGTGTAAGACTAGAGTGGTAGGTTAGAACAGAGCCAAATAAGGTGTAATTAAGCCATTACAACAACAACAATCAAATGACCACACAAACCTGACATCACTGTCCTGCCCTCCCATCAGGCAGAATATCTAGCATGTGTGTGTGTGTGAGTGTTGTACATAGTCAGAAGGTAGTCCTAGATGATGTACCAGGAAGAACGAAACCCAGATAACAATTCCCAAACCTATCACTAGGTAACATAGAGTAGGCCATTAGAACACAAATCCAATGAGTGTTGTTCAATATGCTTAAGCTGGGTAGTTGAGACCTAGTGACTTTGGAGTCTGCTATTGATGTCTGTCAACATGAAATCTGTCAAGAAATCTGCCTTATTTCACTCTATGGGAAATCCCATAGGAATGATTTTCGTCCAGTGGAGAGATAGAAATAGAAATTCAGTAAAGTGTCTTATTGGTCAATAATGGTCTGTAATGAGAGTTGGTGTCATTACAGATTCACACAAAACAAACTCAAGCAGTAGTCAGTCACCATTTCAAGTTATATTTAATAGTCTAGGACAGTTCAGATTAAAATACATGTTCATCTGGGTTTAAAGGTGAGAGCATAAAACCTCTTCTGATAGAGAGGGACTTCAGAAATGTAATTGGATATAGGGCCATCGCAGATTTTGTCCACAGCCACTCCCATGGCAGTCATAAAAAACAATTAAAAAAAACATTGCTAATGCTTATATGTGAAACACCAAATTTCCTGATTCATGGCTCATTCTGAGAATTGGAATCATATACCAGCTATACACTAACTATGTATAACTTTGGTTTGTAGTCTCACTGAGGTCCAGCTCTCCACCAAGGGCACTGCAGAGGGACACAGCACGCCTCACCTCCCACAGGGACCAGGTACAGGAGCTGCAGGAGGAGGGCTTTGCTGGAGCTGAGGGGAGACAGAGGAGGGAGCGTACATTGTACAATGAGAAATCCTCCTCCCTCCTCCTCATCAGAGATCAGTGTGTCTGTCCTTACCCCAGACGGACTGTGTCTAAGTGGGATGAGCTCTGTGCTGTGTCCCTCTGCTCCTATGCTGACAGGTCCACAAAGGAGGAGCAGGAAAAATCCAGCCTGTGCTGCAGAGCCCTGAGCTGCTCTGCTGCTGCCCCCTGCTGGATGTGTGAGGCAGTGCAGCAGTGGAGGAACCTCAGCAGCAGCCTCCTGTCAACACTGCAGCAAGGGATACAGGGTCAGTTGCACCTGGTGGAAGACCTCGTTGATGAAGATGATGTTGTCCCGCCAGCCGGACAGCGTGCTGCTGTTGGAGTGGCTCTTCTCTGGCTCGGCAGGCCCGTTGGGCTCCCCCTCCTCTCCAGTCCTTCTCCTTCCCCTGGAGAATTGCACAACTTTTTTTTATAGATTGGTGTTACAAATTCTTTAGCTGAGTAGTTTTACTGAGTTAATACCTATGTCTGATCTAAATTTCATGTGAATGGCTGCAATGGAAATATGTTGAATTAAACATTTGTTGATGTGTTGAATACTTATTTTCCCGCACTGTATATACACACTCACTGAGCACGTTATTAGGAACACTATACTATACTCGGTAGGGCCTCCCTTTGCTCTGAAAACAGCCTCAATTCTTTGTGGCATTGATTCCACAAGATGTTTATAACATTTCTTTGACATTCTGGTCCATGATGACATGATTGCATCACGCGATTGCTGTAGATTTTTCAGGTGCACTTCCAAGCTGTGAATCTCCCGTTCTACCACATCCCAAAGGTGTTCTATTTGATTCAGATCTGGTGGCTGGGAAGGCCACTGAAGAACACAGAACTCATTGTTATGTTTCTGAAACCAGTTTGAGACGACTTTTGCTTTGCGACATGGTGCATTATCATGCTGGAAGTAGCCATTAGAAGATGGGTAAATTGTGGCCATGAAGGCATGCACATGGTCAGCAACAATACTCAAATAGGCTGTGGCATTCAAGCAATATGATTGATTGGTATTAACAGGCCCAAAGAGTGCCAAATAAACATTCCCCACACCATTACACCACCTCCACCATGAGAATGTGTACAGGTGTTCCTAATAAAGTGTTTGTTGATTGTATATATAATATATATATATATATATATATTTGTATTTATTATACTACAGCATGTATTATACTTCATCACTTTCATATTTATTTGTGTCTCTGTGTGTGGTTTACATATGTATGTATATATAGTGTGTGATTTTCTCGAATTGTAGGACATCAGCACTTATTACCGTCTACCTTTTTCTAAAATGTTTGTTAATATATCACAACACTTACGCATGGCCACTTTATTATGGGGGTTTTACGTCCTGTTATCTCTAATTGTCTTATCACTATGCGTATTACTAATTTATTACATGTCCCCATCATTTTCTTTTTATCTTAAAATTGTTATTATCTATTTATATAGGGAGGCCTATATTTGCACTTTCGCCCACGTAGCACTTAATCTCCTAAAGACCATTTGGGATGACGTGATATCTGCACCCTAAGATCTAAGTGTCATTTCGATGAGGTCTGTAGCTGAGGCCATAAAGCACAGCAAACAAATAATCATGTGTTTAAATATCCTTGTCGTTTTGAAAAATGACCATTGTCACCTGCACAGGAATGCCATGCGGCCAACATTGAAGAAATGTGCTTCTCGAATCTATCATTAACGACTGTTTCCACACGCTTTTTTCATTGCATTGCCATATTATCAGTTGGTCATTGATGCGTCACGAATAACGACAATGCGTCGAAAATTAAAGAAATGTAAACATGAATTATGTTATAAGCATCGAAAAGCTGTATGCGTAAAGGCGTCTCACAGTGGCTTGCCTGAAAAAAAAAAAAAGGAATTTGTAGCGCCCCTTTGCTGGTCTGGGCAATTAATAGGGGTGGCTAACCTGAATTCTTTAAATAAAATGTTATCTCTAACTATTATTGTATTTTTACTTTGTCTGTTCACATTAACACAGTCCCACCAATTACTTGTCTTTTGTTATTTTATTCAAATCAGTCCTCTTTCATTTATATTAAATCCCCAAAATAGAGTACATGAAATGAAATACAATAACTCTTAACATGCACATACAAATATCCAAATGTAAATGGTAAACACTGTAAACCTCAATGAAAAGAAATAAAACCTATTCTAAAGCCGGCAATGATAACTACGACAACAATACCAAAGTCCAGTGCGTTGCAGGCCTGGCGCGTGTAGCTTGCGTGCGTTGTAGCTCACCTAAAATGGCGGCTCCTTCACTCTCACGAGCTAGACGACAAAAACCAAACTCCCAGTTCCTTAAGCCGGCAGCCTCGCGAAGCTCCTCTCTCGGCAACCGGGGTAGTTTTCTCAAACGGCAGGAATCTTTGGTGCTACTGTCTCTCCCGGTGGCTATCGACGTTTTGAACTCCCGTGTTGGTCGAACACACAGCCCATAAGCCTCCGAAGAAAAACTAGCTCTCTCACTGTAGGCTAGGCTAAGCCAGGTGGTTGACCGTCGGAACGGTTACTCCTCTGCAGAGAAATTGTTCCAAAACAGGTCATACGCCGAACGTAATAATTTATAAGATGCACGGGTTGTGCACTCGCATTATTACCTTGTTCTAAACACAGAAATAAGTGGGCTACCTATTTCCACAATATTAACCAGCACAGCAGCATATTCCATGCGTTCTCTTCGTTCGCCATCCCGAATCTAACTTCTCCTTCTCATCCACCTGACACCTGACCTTCATCTCACTTTTTCATTGGCTCATGAAAATAAACAAAATGCACAAACTTTACATTTGAATCTTTTCTCACAGAAATCAAAAATAAATTCCTTTACAATATTGCCAGCATTGTGAACACAGTATTTAAGAAAACAAAATACATTTTACATCAGGTAAATAATTCAATACATGAACTTAACCCATGAAACTCTATTCAATATCAAACATAGTAATAGTTTTACCCTTTTTAAGTCCTATGAATTCTATTAATGAACTTATTCTATTTATACTATTTATTAGTTCCTATTTATTAATCAAAGAACTTTTAATAGTTAGGCCTAATTTTCCATAGGGCTACAAATTGGAGACACATGTGCTTACAGGGGCGTCGAACCGGCGGCTCCCCTTGATGGAGCAAAGTTGTTACATTGACAAAGACAAGCTCCGCGCTCATGGGCAATTTATAGGGGGCAACTGTGCTGCGAGTATCTAAGCAGTCGTATTGACTGGATGAAATGCAATGTTTCAAACAGATCTGATGAATTCACCTGCTTTGAAAAAGTGTGCGTCAGGGAGTGCTTTTGACACGAAGCAAAAATCTACAGTCAAGCGTCCTTCAGCAGACAGCCTTGTGTTCTTTAGTCATGAGACTTGTCAAAACGGCAGAAAAAAATGGTCACAAACGAAATATTGTTTCTACACTTAAAATGAACAAAGAAAAAATGAGCTAGCCTGATATAACTCATGTTCATGACGATGCAAATGTAAAGAGATTTCGAACTGTTCTGTTGCACACGTTGTGACTCATTTTATTTTTCTACAAGAATCATTTACCATGACGGGAATCGAACCCGGGCCGCCCTGCGTTAAAAGGCAGATTCCTATCCGCTAGACCATTTGGGAAGACTTGATATGTACACCCTAAGATATCTAAGTGTCACTTCGATGAGGTCTGTAGCCGAGGCCATAGAGCATACCAAACAAATAATCAGGTGTTTAAATATCCTTGTCGTTTTGAAAAATGATTGAAGAAATGTGCTTCTCAAATCTGTCATTATAGTAAATTTAAAGACAAATACTAGCCTTAGTAATCCCACACCTAGGGGAAAAGGTCACAAGGACACCAGATGGTCCTGGAACATCTCAGAGGGGTGAGATCACTTAGGTGGGGGCTGACTAGGGGGTATGGATGCTTTGAAGTAGAGTGGTATACAGCTGTGTAAACATCATCAGGTGATCTGGGGACAGGATGGATGGGTGATAAACACAGTTGTAAACAGCCAAGACAAAAGGGCTTTAGAAAACAGCCTAGGTCAATTGATCTCTACAGTAGACTGATCGGCGCCAAGCCAAAGGGGGCGTAGCCCCGGCATGACGAAATGTAGTTCTTGAATATTATTGGTGTATGTAAACAGGAAGTAGACGTTTGTTGAATGAAGGTTGTTGACCTATGTGAAGTCTATAAAAAGACAGGTAACGGAAGTGAAAAGTGTTTTCAACTTTGCAAACCTGACCCGGCTTTGTTCTCTGTGAATAAAGTCTCTGAATGAATCAACAGCTCTGGTTAACGGTATGTTATTTCAAAATACCATGATTTAAATTCCACTACATATTTGGCGTCACGAACAGGATGGATAAATAAGGCTCGCATCGTGAACTATCGTTGAGAAGGGGACCGGACAATTTATACAAATTTAATGAGCTCAAAAACAAAGTAAGCAGAATTCGTGCTTTTAGTATAGAAAATTTGTATAGATCGCCCTGGACCTTTGGCCTCCGCGGTGGAACACGTACATGAGTCTTACCCATAAAGACATAGACACATAGACATAATTATACCAATATAGACACATACTCATTCATACATTGTCATACATACAACCACATTCTCAAACACATATACATACATGCAAGTACATAAGTTGTTGGTTATATCTATATTTGATTCCCAAGGTGTAAGACACCAATTGTGATTAGGATATCTCAAGTTGAGTCCAAAGTGGTTGCCTAACATATTTCTTTAATTATACAGTAGAATCCTAGATAACCAATAATACAATATTGTTCTCTTTTGAAAAATTACAGAAAAGAGTGAAAAGTAAGACATTTTACAATAACCCTAAAAAATAATTACTGCAAAAGGAAAAATGGAGAAAGGGATTACCCTGGTAACTCCAGTAGAAATATTAGAGAATAAAAACCCTCTTTTAAATAACCAAATAAAAGAGCTGTCAGAAAAATGGGAAAAACTAACCAGTAAGAATTACTGTGGCCAAAAGAAGGGACATTTGATGTTGCAGTGGGTAAGGAAATGGGAACACTGATAAGAAACCCCAAAACTCGAGTAAAGTCAAGAAAGAGAGAAATAGATATGTTAAAATTGTTCAAAACAGAAGGAGAAGCAATGTTAAAAGAAGAGAAGGGAAGTGAAGTGAGAAGGGGATCTAGAAGCCCCATAGAGCTGGATTGTTATGCAAAATTAGAAAAAGGTGTGTGGAGGTCAGAGTCAAGGCAAGAGAAGAGGACTAAACCATTGGAAGCCGGAGTAAGAGAGAAATATTAGGAGAAGACATGAGGAAAGATCCAGGAATACTGAACGAGAGTTGAGGAATAGGGAAAAGATAGGTCACCCAGATAGATATCATTGCCCCATCCTGATAAAAGGAAATCAAGGACACTATGTGCCCTGGGGTATGCAGGATGTGCAGGGAATAGTTAGCGGATTACTTAACATACATGATGGAGCAGGTAAAGGGATTAGAAGCCTTGAGGAAGAGACTGCAGGGAAACTGCTGGCGGTGGGAGACCTCATAGCCCTGTTGGCCAAGGTACTGGGGGAGGCAAAGATGGAAGACGTTCTCATAAGCTGTGGACTGAAAGAAGCAAAGGACAATACCAGAGCCGATGGGATGTCATTTGACCAGACCAGAAATGAGAGGTGGACAACCCTGAGAGAAGAATATCCACAAAGGATGGATATTAAGACCCTGAAGGGAGACCCACTGGGAGAGACTGAGGATCCTGCCACATACCTGCACCAGCAACCAAAGAAGTGGAAACTAGAGACTGAAGTAGACCCAGAGGGAGACCCACTGATGACAACTCTGTTCAGAACCGCAGTGGTAGATGCCATGTCCCCTCCGGTGAAAAGCAGGTTAGAGGATGTGGTGGGACTCACGTCCAAAACACACAAGGATGAGTCAAGGCTAAAGGAGCAAGAAAAGGGGGACCAGAGAAGGTTAACACAGCTCCAGCTGGGGGAACTCACAAAACGAAAACAAGGCGTAATGGGCGCCGAAACCAAGAAACCAGTTCCATACAGAGCCATACCAGAACCACTTCCAGTGCTGAGACCTCAGGGACAAGAGCAACCCACCGTACTTGTAGTTCAGGTGCATACGCAGCAGCCCCAGCAGTTTAAGCCAGGGAAGGGCAGAAAGAGACCCCAAGGACGGTTCCAAAGAACAAACCCAAAAGGTCCATCTGACATGTGCTGGACATTTCCAAAGGGATTGTACTAATCCGAAATCGAGGGAGAATAGTAAACAGGGCTATAGTCAGCAACAGCAGAGGCCTCCACAAGGACCGGCCAATCCATATAGGGGACTAAATTATGGTTACTAGCTTCCAGTATTAACCACAGAAGCTGATCAAGAACCAATGCTGTAGGTTCAAATAGAAGATAGGAGATAGAGCCACAACCCTGCCCATACTGATCTCTGACCGGACTCCGGTGAATCTCTTGGGGAGGGATGCAATATGCATGCTGGGGATGAAAATATGGTGTTCCCCAGAAGGTGTATATGTAGATAATATGGTAATAAAGATACAAGAAATACCAATAACTGCAAGCGCAAATGTTTACTGGTTAAGGGAAATAAATTATGAAATAGAGCAAAATTGGTTAAGATGGAGAAAATGTATTGAAGCCCAATTGCCAGATGCAAGGAGACCACGATTTGACTTAAATTGCAACTCCTGCCAAGAACAAATCTGGCAGGAGCAAACCAAAAATCTGGTTGTCCCATTAATGTCACAATATATTATAGGGGAAAACAGGGAGCAGCTATACAAATAGATGAATTAGAATTCGTACAAAAGTGGTATAATAGACCTAATGCTGCTCATCATGGGTCATAAATGGTAAATAAAGGGTATAGAGCAAGAGTCTTGGGACCAATGATGAGAACCACATTAAAAAGTATTTGGAAAGAAACAAGTAACCCATTGGTAAAACATTTTGCGGATAAGGAATTCATAAAAATAATATATACCACAGGAAGTAGCCATATTGGTTGAACAACAGGTTCAGATGAAAGAAAAGTCAGATAATCAATTAAATAGAACCAATAACGCAACTAGAGGATATGATACGCATGCATCGGATTGCAGGGCCATTTGAGCAATCCATGTGGCTCTGAAGGGGGGCAAAGGTGGACTCTACAGGATTGTGGAGATCATATGAGGGTACTATAGTAGCGCCTACTGGGCTACTGGGGATTTTTGATCACTGGTGCGCATGGCTTTGACCATTGCGCAAGGGGGGAAGTTGTGAGAAAGATAAAAATCCAAGGGTATTGGGCACCCTATGTACAGGCAATGGTAGAAAATGCATTTAAACTTATAGGTTAATTTATTAAAAACATTTAAATTACAAATTTGGTAATGGAATATGGAGACATGATAAAAAAGGTAATTGGGAAGAGATACATGCTTGTTGATATAGATAGATTCAGAAGATGGGCAGAAGCAGGGAACAGGGGTTAAATTTCTAACAAGAGAAGAAATACCCAGATTTGGAATAACTAATGAGATTAGCTCAGATAATGGTGCAGTATTTATTCAGAAAACTGTGAAACAAGTCATACAGCAGTTAAGAATAATGCAAAGATTGGGTTGTGTCTACCATTCACAATCACAAGGAATGGTAGAATGAATAAATGGTACCCTCAAAACAAAGCTGAATAAGATATGTGCCAGCGCAAAGCTTAATTGTGTAAATGGCTTGCCACTTGTATTAATGAACTATCGCATGCAGACTAACAGAAACACGAATTTAACACCGCATGAAATGCTTACGGGTCGACCCATGCCATTGCCATGCAACAATAAGAGGACCTTACAAAGGACCACCGCTTGAACAACGCCAGATAGAATTGATACAATATATGAATTGATTAACTGAGATACACAAAGTTATATGTTCACAGGAAAAAGACAAGCAGCTGGAGCCGGAGACACCCCTGCCCAATCCGAGAACTCCAGGAGACCAGGTGTACATCAAAGTCTTCAGAAGGAAGTGGAACGAGCCAAGGAGAGAGGGACTGTAGTGAGAGCCACCCCCACTGCAATACAAGATCGAGGGAGCCTAACCTGGTACCACTAGAACCACAGCACCAGGGTCCCGAGGCAAGAACTCAGGCAAACCAGAGAAGAAGACAAAGGAATGGGTGAGATTGTACAGGAGCACAGAAGGAATGAGGGCACAGACTTTGGGAAATTAGACTGGTTTGACAACATCCTAGGATCATGGGGAGGAATGTTGGCGAAAATGGGAATAATGGTTGTGATAGTGATTGTAGTGTTAGGACTGTTATTTTGTTGTATAATGCCTGTTTTGAGATCCTTTTTTATACAGAGCACAATTAAGCAGATGAGTGTAACCAGAGGGATAGCTCCAATGGCACTCAACAGAATGGGAGGCCAACTAGACCTATATCCTGTTCTCGACTGGGGAGGCAGCAGTGAGTCTTCTGCCCCCTCATCCGATGATTACGAGATCGTCTACACTCCCAGCCAGGACTAGCCAGCGCTAACAGCTACACCTACATGGGAGAAGCATTGCTACAATCCTCAAGAAAGACGAAACCCTGGCCATACAAGGACTATATTCCCTTTGGGAATATTGACAATTTGAATGGACATTGACGTGTTTTAAAGTCTTATGTGTGACAATTATTGTGTGTAGTACTGATAGAATGACCATGTTGAATGTATGCATAGAGACACAATGGGATGGCTATGGATCAGAGACAGGGGATGGTCCCCTGTGTTGGACATAAAGTCCCATTATAGGTTGATGTGTTGTGTGTTGTTTTATTTTTATTAACAATTTGTGTAATCATTTATATGTAGTTTAGTTGTTGCTCATGGGGACGGGTGCTCGTTTGCAGACCTGTAAAGTGGTTGCTCAATGATTGGATATGGTGAGAACCGTGGGGGAATTTTCCCTAATGAAAGAATGGGTTTTTCGCCCCCACCTGTAAAGGAGGCGTGTCCCCAGGAGCTAATAGAATGTCATGCTGTTGATGTCATACAGGTTATGTTTACTTCTGTGAGTCGCCTATGTATGTTGTCTTGAAATCACTTATATGTTTTATTGCTGTGTCATTGATGTGGGACTATTAAGTCCCAAAGGGGGGAATATATAGTAAATATAAAGACAAATACTAGCCTTAGTAATCCCACACCTAGGGGAAAAGGTCACAAGGACACCAGATGGTCCTGGAACATCTCAGAGGGGTGAGATCACTTAGGTGGGGGCTGACTAGGGGGTATGGATGCTTTGAAGTAGAGTGGTATACAGCTGTGTAAACATGATCAGGTGATCTGGGGACAGGATGGATGGGTGATAAACACAGTTGTAAACAGCCAAGACAAAAGGGCTTTAGAAAACAGCCTAGATCAATTGATCTCTACAGTAGACTGATCGGCGCCAAGCCAAAGGGGGCGTAGCCCCGGGATGACGAAATGTAGTTCTTGAATATTATTGGTGTATGTAAACAGGAAGTAGACGTTTGTTGAATGAAGGTTGTTGACCTATGTGAAGTCTATAAAAAGACAGGTAACGGAAGTGAAAAGTGTGTTCAACTTTGCAAACCTGACCCGGCTTTGTTCTCTGTGAATAAAGTCTCTGAATGAATCAACAGCTCTGGTTAACGGTATGTTATTTCAAAATACCATGATTTAAATTCCACTACATCATTAACGACTGTTTTCCACACGCTTTTTTCATTGCATTGCCAGATAATCAATTGGTCATTGATGCGTCACGAATAACGACAATGCGTCGAAAATTAAAGAAATGTAAACATGAATTATGTCATTACTGTCTAAGCATCACAAAGCTGTATGCGTAAAGGCGTCAGGAAGACATTCTCGAGACTGCACCTGTAGTGTGTTCACTGTATGTCCACAGGAGTGTAAAGAGGATCAGGCTGCCCTGATGATGGAGGCAGCAGGACCGGCAGCTTTCGCAGCCTACACCCCACTCCCACAGAGGACATCAAGACGGGCCAGGCACACGAGAGAGAGGGCCAGAGTGGCTAAAGAAAGAAAGGAAGAGAAGGAGGGTTGGAGGAGGGAGATGGAGGAGAGAGCGGAAGAGGTGGAGGGAGCCCAAAACCTTCTGCATAAGGTGAAGGAGCACACCGATGCAGAGAAGGAGAGGCTGAAGGAGGAGAGAGAGAGGGTGGACAAGGACAGAGAAATGGTGGACAAGGACAGAGAAATGGTGGAGAGGAAGAGGAAGATAGTCAACCATCTTAAAGATAATATGGAGAGGAAGAGGAAAGTGTTGGATAGAGACACTGAGAAAGTGAATGAATGCAATGCAATACTCAGTCGCATTCAAAAGACGCAGGAAAATAACAAAAAGGATTTGGAGGAGAGGATTGTCCAGTTGGAAATAAAGGCGAAAGAGGTGGAGGAGGTGGAGAAAGTGACAAAGGAGATGGAGGAGACTTTCCAGAGGGAGATGGAAAAAACAAGAAATGAGATGAAGAGGAGAGAGAAGGAGGTGGAGGAGAGAGAGAGGGTGGTGCAGGAGAGAGAGAAGGAGGTAAAGAAGAGCGAAGAGAGATTAAAGATGAGTGAGAAGGAGACCGAAACAATGGAGGTGATGAAGAGAAGGGTAGAAGAGGTCGACAGAGAGATGGAGAGAATCCTAGAGGAGAAAGAAATGGAGGTGAAACAAGTGACAGAGAGGATGGAGGTGATGAAATGGGCAGAGGAGGAGAGAGAAAAAGACAGGAATGAGAAGAAGAAAGAAAAGGATATTGAATGGATGAGAAAGGAGTTGGAGGCGATGAAGAGAGTAGAGGAG
This sequence comes from Argentina silus, assembly GCF_951799395.1. Taxonomy (NCBI): domain Eukaryota; kingdom Metazoa; phylum Chordata; class Actinopteri; order Argentiniformes; family Argentinidae; genus Argentina; species Argentina silus. The sequence goes on along the minus strand of NC_139673.1, from coordinate 17,568,726 downwards.
GTGGAGAGAGAGAAGGAGAAAATCCTGGAGGAGAAAGAATGCGACGTTAAACGTGTGAGAGAAGAGATGGATGTGATGATAAAGAATATGGTGGAAAGGAGGGAGAGGGAAGTGAAAGAGGAGATGAGGATGAAGACAGAGATGGAGAGAGAGAGGGAGAAGATTGAAAAGGAGAAAGAAAAGGTTATTGAATGGATGAGAAAGGAGATGGAGGCGGGTATGAAGAGAGAAGAAGAGATGGAGAGAGAGATGGAGAGAATCCTGGAGGAGAAAGAAAGGGAGGTGAAACAAGTGAAAGAGAGGATGGAGGTGATGAAATGGGCAGAGGAGGAGAGAGAGAGAAACAGGAGTGAGAAGGAGAAAGAAAAGGATTTTGAATGGATGAGAAAGGAGTTGGAGGCGATGAAGAGAGTCGAAGAGATGGAGAGAGAGATGGAGAGAATCCTGGAGGAGAAAGAATGTGACGTTAAACACGTGAGAGAAGAGATGGATGTGATAAAGAATATGTTGGAAAGGAGGGAGAGTGAAGTGGAAGAGGAGATGAGAAAGATTACAGAAGATGTCGTGAAGTGGATGAAGACAGAGATGGAGAGGGAGAAGGAGAAGATTGAGAAGGAGAAAGAAAACGATATTGAATGGATGAGAAAGGAGATGGAGGCGGGTATGAAGACAGTAGAAGAGATGGAGAGAATCCTGGAGGAGAAAGAAATGGAGGTGAAACAAGTGAAAGAGAGGATGGAGGTGATGAAATGGGCAGAGGAGGAGAGAGAGAGAAACAGGAGTGAGAAGGAGAAAGAAAAGGATTTTGAATGGATGAGAAAGGAGTTGGAGGCGATGAAGAGAGTAGAGGAGGCCGAGAAAGAGATGGAGAGAATCCTGGAGGAGAAAGAAATGGAGGTGAAACAAGTGAAAGAGAGGATGGAGGTGATGAAATGGGCAGAGGAGGAGAGACAGAGAAACAGGAATGAACAGGAGAAAGAAAAGGATATTGAATGGGTGAAAAAGGAGTTGGAGGCAATTAAGAGAGTAGAAGTGGTCGAGAAAGAGATGGAGAAAATCCTGAAGGAGAAAGAAGATGACGTTAAACGCATGAGAGAAGAGATGGATGGGATGATAAATAATATGGTGGAAAGGAGGGAGAGGGAAGTGAAAGAGTTGATGACAAAGATTACAGAAGATGTCGTGAAGAGGATGAAGACAGAAATGGAGAGAGAGAAGCAGAAGACTGAAAAGAAAAGAGTAATGGCGGCGAACCTGGAGTTTGCCAGAGAGAGCATGGAGAGGGCTTTCCATAAAGGGAAACAAAATACAGGTATGCCCTCCATTATCTGCTTACAGTGCATTCTAAGCATGATCATTTTGGCTTCTCAAATCACCTCAAAATAATTTAGATTTTATCTATACAAATGATAAGACAATTTTTCTCTTTCAGATATTTCAACACAGAGACAATTCTGGAAATCCACAACTATCCCAAACTTACTACCACAATAACTACCCTGCATACTACCACTATAACTACACTTGCCGTTTCAATTCTCTTTCATTAAAGTCATATTCAAAGGCAAACTGTGTGTCATGTTTGAAATGCTGTATTTTACAAGTTGCATAGCTGTAAACTATGTTGAGTGATGATGAGTTTAGGAAGAAAAGGTATGTAAAAAATGAATACTCCTGCACACACGATTGTTACCTCTGCTTATTTATTGTGTCGACGTTTCGGTTTATGACCTTTATCAAAACATTTTTATCTGTGAGGTCTGTATTCCTAACACCACAAAAAGACAAAGTGGTGGTGTTTGTGTTTTTTACATTTACAAGTTGAGGAAGAAAAAACATGGCACATGTATGCACATGGGTTAGATTAGAAACAATCTGGGTAAACCTTAATTTGAAGAGGTATGCATGAGGTCTGTTATGTTTTTCTCTATATGCCATAATATTGATTACAATGATCAACATATTTGTACCCTGAAAAGAACCCAAACTGAACAAGTTCCCCATTATAAGTACCTGGGCATTTACATAGATGATACACTTTTAAAATACATGTTGAAAAAGTGATCAAGAGTTTGTGAGTTAGACTTGTACTTGTTTTGTAAAGAAATGTCTTGCTTCACCTTTGATAATAGGAGGAAGATTGTCTTGGCAATGCTCCTCCCTGTCCGTGATTATGGTGACACAATTTAAAATCACACGACAGCCTCAATTCTTAAACCACTAGACCCGATTTATCACTCTGCTCTGCAGTTCATTTGTAGGCATGTTTTCTGTACCCACCATTGTCTTTTGTATCAGTCTGTGGGTTGGGATTCTTTGACGTTGAGAAGGGCTTATCATTGGATTTCATCTGTATATGAAGCAGTTCTTTTAAAACTCCCATTTTACCTCACATCATTGCTTTTATGGCGACTTAGTGGCGATCAAACTTGCAGCTTGTTACTATTTAATGTGCTACAAGTGATTACAGAATTGAGAAGAACTTTTTAGCTGCTGTGCTCCTCAGATATGGAATGATCTTCAGGCTAGACTGAGGTTGGAGCACTTGGTCCCTTACACTTGTACCGTCATCTGCTTTTTAGTGGACAATATATGCAATAAATACCTTTTTTACACAAACATCTTGAATCAGAATGGGTCAGCCCTAGCCTCTTACACAAACAGGGTCACAGTCAATGGGTACAAAACTGGAGCAAACGTGTGTATACCAAGATACTGTACCTCGACTCCTTTCCATTCCAAAAGAAATGTGTCCCTTTCCCTTCACTCAAATGTTGTGGATGACATGTACATAAAGCTACACACTGGTGCAGGTGTGATGTTATGAGAGCTTTAGCATTTAGCATTTCCTGTGTCCAGGCGTTCTATTCACTTCTAATAGGACAAATGAAGGTACACTTGCCTCATAAGGCTCATTCTTGTTTCATTTGTCCTATTAGCTCCTACTGACCTCACTTTACACAGACACAGAGGAGGAGAGACTCAGACTCATTAGAAGTTTATTACTGGATCAGTTTACAAAACAAAACAAAACTGCATGGAGCGTACAGTACAGCAGCGCTTGGAGTACCAGACATGAACACACACCTCACATGCACACACACATCGGAGCTGTCACAGTGGTATACCTTGGATCACACACAGACACACACACACACACACACACACACACACACACACACACACACACACACACACACACACTCACTCTCTCTCAGGGCTGCATGCGGATAGCTCCATCCAGTTTGATGACCTCTCCATTGATCATGGGGTTCTCAGCCAGTGATGTCACCAGGTGGGAAAACTCTGCAGGGTCTCCCAGGCGCGAGGGGAAGAGCACTTGGCAGGCCAGGAATGAACGCACCTTCTCAGGTTAACCCGCCAGGAGAGGAGTGGAGAACAGAACCTAAGGAGAGGGAGAGAGAGGTTGTCTGATATGGAGAGGAAGGGGGGGGGGAGGAGTGTGTGAAAGAGTGCGTATGTATGTGTGTGTGTTTACTGACTGGGTGCGATGGTGACCACACAGATGTCCATGGGTGCCAGGTCTCGGGCGATGGGTAGAGTCATCCCAACAATACCCCCCTTAGAGGCTGAATACGCAGCCTGACCCACCTACAGAGAGAGAGAGTGAGAGTGAAGGAAGGGGCTGTTGAGACAGTGTTTGTGTGTGTGTGTGTGTGTGTGTGTGTGTGTGTGTGTGTGTGTGTGTGTGTGTGTGTGTGTGTGTGTGTGTGTGTGCGTGCGTGCATGGTGCAATGGAGGTCTTGGCGATCTGTTGGTTCTTGTGTGTGATTGGCTGACGGTACTGCAGCATGTTGACCTCTTCCTCACTGCAGGGTCTACTACAGTTGGAGCAGTCAGAGAGCACAGCCTGGGCCCCTGCAACCAAACATACACCCTGAAATATGGTTTGGACAAAGCATCCCAATGTCAAGATAATATTGCTGTAGGGAAGCTACTCTATGACACAATACCATGTGGAAATGTCAATGATTTTCTAAAGATGAGTGGATAGTGGATAGTGGATAGTGGATAGTGGATAGTGCCTGGTGGGGTCGCAGACTTCAGGCAGATTGTTGACCTAATACGAAACATTAGTACTTTATTTGGACATTATATGATACTTTTGAAGCCCTGAAATAGTGGGAGTATGTTTACAAATGTTTTTTTAAAGTTGAGAATCTCTACTTTGACCCCATAATATTTGTTTGATTTCAAATCCAAGTGTAGAGCTAAAAGAACAGAAAATGCTTCCTCTTTCCAATACTTATGAAGAGCACTGTATTCATGTTAATCAGTTGCTTCATTACTGTAATATGTGATGTGTTTTGAACTAGTATTTTGAAATACTGTTTTTAGGAGCCAATGATATAAAACAAGTGCATACATGTAAAGAACATAACACATTTTTAGAGGAGTTCAAATATTTAAAATTCAGTATTACTCGAAAGAAAATATTTGCCCAAAAATATTTGCCCCATAGTCCTTCTTGAATCAATGGGTCTGCAAACTATTAAAACCTGATAGGGATCAAACAGGCAGCAACTATTAGCAGGATGTTAAGATAAAGGCCGACAATAACATCACTGAGTGTTGCCCTCTGCGCAGGGATCCCCTTTCAATCATTCACTAGCCATGGCTTCAACATCACCTCTCACATACTCTTTCGCCTGTGTTTCATGATCTGAAACACAGGTGTCATGACGGGATAAAATAATCACTTCAGCAGACGTGTCCGGGGTTACTCAGAAGAAGCGATTGAACCTGTAAAGATGGGTTACCTTCCGTACTTCTCCACCGAGACATGAACTCTCCTTGCCTTACTCATCACTCTGATCGTAGTGTAAGAAGTTTTAATAAAACATATTATTTGTTAGTTAGTTAGTTGTGATAATACATACAAATGATAGTATTGATAATTACAGTTATCTAACAGTTTCAATGATACCTATGACTTGATCGTTTTGCTTTTGTTTCAAGTCAGATTGTTGATTTATATTTGTTCTGACCAGGTATGGATACTGGCCATATGGAATATTAAAAAAACTAGGCATTCCTTGTCTCAAACCCATCACTTTCCTCGGGACGATGATGGGATATAAGAAGGTTTGTAGAGATTAAGCCCATAAACAACAACATTGTAGACTCATCCATGATGTGTGTTGTTGTGGTGAAAGCCATGGGAGCTGAATATGAATTGTTTTACCCAGAAAAATGGGCAATAAAGCTTTTGAACGAAAACGAAAAGAGAGGAGTGGGAGCCGGTCTGTAGTGGAAAAGGGCCATCATAAACTAAGCCACAGTTCAGGTTTATGACAAGCATTTATGATCTGGCTATTTTTTTGTTTTGTTTTTTGTTCCCAGGGTGGTTTCACCAATTCTGACACAGAGAGCTTCCAGAAATATGGGAAACTGTGGGGCTGAGTCTGCTAAACTGATCCTGGTTATTGTTAACTATGATGGATATATGTATCTCTCAGTGTCTACAGTATACACTCTTAAACCAGGCGGACACCGTGCGATTTTCACAAACACAGACGATCCAACCGACGAAATGGTCTCGTACACCAAGACAAATGATCTGTCTTGATGCAATGTACACTGCCCAAGCAACAATTTCATGCTTCCACATTAATAATTTGAATCTGTTATTGAGCGATTTAAGTTTTAAGCTTTTAAGTATTCTGTAGTATGGTCCCTGTGGGGGGACATGCAGCGTTCGGCCTGTAGAGGGAGCTACAGGACCGTGGCCAGGGTGACGTCGGCGAGGCTCCGTTGCACACCTGTTGCAAATGAAGCCTCGTTGACTAGATGGTTTAAGATGTGTGTGCCTCGGCGTTCGAGGGAGAAGGAGGGCGACTGGAAAGTCGCCGAGTGGCGTGTTACGAACATTGAAATTATTACGAACATTGGAATTATTACTAACATTTTATGAAAATAAACGGGATACTCCCAGAAAACAGTACCTCGACTCCGCCTCTGTGTCACAGACTTGTTACAGTGGCGCCCAACGTGGGGCACAGCAAAGGCGGAGAAAAAAAGGGAATGGAGGCGTTAAGCGCGGCTATCGGAAGGATGGCCCTTATACTGGAGCAGCAGGCCCACCTCCAGCAGGAGCACCAGACCGCGGTGAGGGAGATGGTGACGGCAAGGGCTGAGGACCGTACCCTCCTCCTGGAGCTCGTCAGGGCCCTGATGATGGAGGAGGGGAGCCGGCCCTTTGCCTACGCCCAGCAGCTGCGGGACAGCGCGCGGCGGTGGCTGGACCCAGGGAACAGCTCGTCGGAGGAGGTCGGGGACCGGGTGGTGTTGGAGCAATTCCCCACGGGGCTCCCGGCCCGGACCGCCGCCTGGGTCCAGTACCACCGGCCCCAGGATCTAGCGGCCGCCGTTACCTTGGTGGAGGACCATTTCTCCTTCCCGCCGCAGGAGCCCCGATGACCAACCCCGGCCCCGCGCCAGGGGGCGGGGGTCCGGCGCCCGGAAGGAGCCATGGTGACGGAGGAGGAGAGACCGGCGCCCGCCCCGAGGACGAGATGGCAGGGGCAGGCATGTCGAGAACCAGCCCTGGCCCCACAGGAAGCACCCCGAGCGACAGGGGGGGTGTGTTGGCGATGCGGACGGCCGGGCCATGTACAGGCGGAGTGCCCAGTGAGGGAGGTGGGGCAGGTCGTCCGCATCGGCGACATACCGGGCCCTCCCCCCGGACCAGGAGCGGCGTATCGTGTTCCGGTAAGGATACAACATGATATGCACCAGGCCTTCTTGGATTCGGGCTGCATGCAGTCCATGATCCAGGAGCGCCTGGTTCGACCGGGGGCATTGTTAAAGGCATCGAGGGTGTTGGTGAAGTGTGTGCATGGGGACATTCACGAATATCCCGTGGTCACGATCAAGATTCATTTTGAAGGGAAAAAGCATAGTGTACAGGCGGCGGTTAGCCCGCGCCTCACGCATCCCCTTATTCTGGGTGTAGATTGGGAGGGGTTTCCTCAAGCGGTAAGCAGGGCTACCGGGGTGCGTGCACGACAGAGAGGGAGGTGTGAGGCGGGTAATGTGTTCTGTGCTGAGGCGGCGCCTCGCGACACTGCCGAGGAGCCGGAGCCGGGCGGGGGGGTCTCAACCCGAGATTCCCCCGCCGAACTATCCGTTGCTAGGTGACTTCCCCCTCGAGCAGTCTCGTGACGAGACCCTACGATCGGCCTATGACCAAGTGATAGCGATTGATGGTACTTTGGTACGGCCAGACGCAGTACACGCCCACCCCTATTTCGCGATTATCAGCGACAGGTTGTACCGAGTAAGTCGTGACTCACATAGCCAGGAGGAAGTAACCCAGTTGTTGGTTCCCCGTAGCCACTGGGAAATGGTCTTCCAGGCGGCTCATTTCAACCCCATGGCGGGCCATTTAGGTTATGATAAGACACTAAACCGTATAATGGCTCGATTTTATTGGCCGGGAATTCGGGCAGAGGTGCGTAGGTGGTGCGCGAATGTCAGTTGGTAAATCCCATTCCACGGGCCCCCTTGCGGCCCTTACCATTGGTCGAGAACCCATTCGACCGCATTGCGATGGATATTATCGGGCCATTTGATCGGTGTACACAGGGATATCGATTTGTGTTGGTCTTGATAGATTACGCAACCCAATACCCCGAGGCAATACCGCTGCGCAATATCTCTGCCAGGAGTGTAGCGCAGGCATTGTTTCAAGTAATCTCCCACGTGGGAATCCCGAAAGAGATTCTCACCGATCAGGGCACTAATTTTATGTCACGCACCCTCAAGGAACTGTATGGCTTGTTGAACATCAAGGCGATTCGAACCAGTGTTTACCACCCGGCCACTGATGGCCTTTGTGAGCGGTTCAATCGGACCTTGAAGTCAATGATCCGGAAGTACGTACACGAAGACAGTCAGAATTGGCATAAATGGCTAGATTCCCTGTTGTTTGCGGTACGGGAAGTCCCCCAAGCTTCCACCGGGTTTTCCCCGTTTGAATTACTCTACGGGCGTAAGCCTCGGGGTGTCCTAGACCTTCTTAAAGAAAATTGGGAGGAAGGGTCTAGCGACAGTAAAAATGAGATTCAATACGTCCTGGACTTGCGCACAAAGCTCCACGCCCTAGGGGTTATCTCACGCGAGCATTTGCTGCAAGCCCAGGAGCGTCAAAAGTGACTGTACGACAGGGGAACTAACCTGCGAGAATTTACACCGGGAGATAAGGTGCTCGTACTGTTACCCACCTCCAGCACGAAATTACTAGCGAAGTGGCAAGGGCCGTTTGTGGTCACACGTCGCATGGGGGACGTGGATTACGAGGTAGTACGCTCGGACCAGGGGGATAGCTTGCAGGTGTATCACGTAAATCTCCTAAAAAAATGGAACGACGTGGTCACTGTTGCTCTGGCTACAATAATTCCAGAGAGAGATGAGTTCGTTCCGGAAGTCCCAAAATCAAAAGTTAGCACTCCGGTCGGTATTGATAACCATCTTTCTGCTAGCCAGGCCACGGACGTTGCAGATTTGCAAGCTAAGTTCGCGGACGTGTTCTCTCCCTTGCCCGGTCGGACTACGCTTATCGACCACCACATAGAAACGCAGCCGGGTTTAACGGTACGCACGCGTCCCTATAGGTTGCCGGTACACAAACGAGACATTGTGTGCAGGGAATTGGAAGCCATGCTGGAGCTGGGTGTGGTCGAGGAGTCCCGCAGTGACTGGTGTAGCCCCATCGTGCTTGTCAACAAGCCGGATGGGGCTATACGGTTCTGTGTGGATTATAGACGGGTTAATGCGGTCTCCAAGTTCGATGCCTACGCGATGCCCCGGGTTGACGAGCTCTTGGACCGGCTTGGCACGGCCAAGTATTTCACGACGTTGGATTTCACGAAGGGATACTGGCAGATTCCACTCTCGCTGGTATCCCGGGAGAAAACTGCATTCTCCACTCCGCTCGGGCTATTCCAGTTCACGGTGCTCCCTTTCGGGTTGTTCGGAGCCCCAGCCACTTTTCAGCGCCTCATGGACCCTGAGGTCCCTGAGGCAGGCGGGGCTGACGGCCAACCCGAAGAAGTGCGTGATCGGGCGGAGGGAGATCCGGTATCTGGGGTACCACTTGGGTCGGGGGGAGGTGCGGCCACAGATTGAAAAGACTGCGGCCATCGCAGCCACTCCGCGGCCCAAGACAAAGAAGGAGGTGAGGGCCTTCCTGGGGCTGGCTGGCTATTACCGGCAGTTCGTGCCGGGGTTTTCAGAGCTGGCCAGTCCCTTGACGGACCTCACCCGGAAGGGTGCCCCAGATCCGGTCCAATGGTCGGGCCAGTGCCAGGGGTCGTTCGAGGCCCTTAAGGGAGCTCTTTGTGGAGAAACGGTCCTGTATGCGCCTGATTTTAACCTCCCTTTCTCCCTACAGACGGACGCGTCGGATAGAGGCCTGGGAGCAGTGCTGACCCAGCGGGTGGAGGGGGCTGACCGGCCGGTGCTGTACCTGAGCCGCAAACTATCGGAGAGGGAGGGCCGGTACAGCACGGTGGAGAAGGAGTGCCTGGCCATCAAGTGGGCGGTCGGCGCCCTCCGCTACTATCTGCTGGGTCGCGCTTTCACCCTCTACTCCGACCATGCTCCCCTCCAGTGGCTCCACCGGTGGTATCTCGCGTTGCAGCCCTTCAACTTTTCGGTCGTGCACAGACCGGGGGCGCAGATGGTCGTGGCAGACTTCCTCTCCCGTGCAGGGGGGGGGGGGAGTAGGTTGTCAGCCGTCGTGTCCCCGGCCTGTGTCGGGTGGTGGGGGTATGTGGGGGGACATGCAGCGTTCGGCCTGTAGAGGGAGCTACAGGACCGTGGCCAGGGTGACGTCGGCGAGGCTCCGTTGCACACCTGTTGCAAATGAAGCCTCGTTGACTAGATGGTTTAAGATGTGTGTGCCTCGGCGTTCGAGGGAGAAGGAGGGCGACTGGAAAGTCGCCGAGTGGCGTGTTACGAACATTGAAATTATTACGAACATTGGAATTATTACTAACATTTTATGAAAATAAACGGGATACTCCCAGAAAACAGTACCTCGACTCCGCCTCTGTGTCACGGACTTGTTACAGTCCCAAACACAACTTGTGCGTTGCCAATGTTTGACAACATCCTGGATTCTCATTGGTTGAGGCTCCTATATTGCCTCTGAGCACGTCTCAAACTGCATGAATAAAGAGGAGCCACGACACGTCAGAATTCAAATCGGAAGTGATTGTGTCTTCCCTCCATGTCATTGAAAGGGCAAAAATGTAATTAAAAAAATAAAGAAAAAAAGGGTTCTAAAAGGATTCTTTGGTTGAATAACTCTTATGGGTTCCATTTGCAGTGCCCTGCGTAAGTAATGGGACAAGCATTTTTTCTTCTTTTGCATTATGCAAATGTCCAAATTAAGCACTCATGTTTAGTATTTGGTCCCCAATCCTTTGTATGCAAAAGTGCAAAAGTCTGTGACCCATTGACCCAACCAGACGCTGGGTATCTTCTCTGGTAATGCTCTGCCAGACCTATATTGTAGCGATTGTTGTTTGTTTTTTTAGGATGTTTTGTCCTCCTCTTCAGCAAATTAAATGCATGTTCTATAGGATTCTATAGGATTCACTTTTTGGCCCTGAATAATTTCCTAGTTGCTATGGCAGTATGTTTTGGGTCATTGTCCTGCTGTATGGTGAAATGCCGTCCAATGAGTTTGGAGCAATTAACTTGTACTTGGACTGACAAGATGTTTCTGAACACTTCCGAATTCATCCTCATCAAAGGAGACGTGAGCCAGTTCCAGTGGAAGCCATACATGCCCAAGGCATAACACCCCCTCCCCCATATTTCACAGATGATGTGGTATGCTGTGAATATTGGGCAGTTCCTTTTTTTCTCCACACTTTCTCCGGTACATGTTTTTCCAGAACTCTGCAGGCTCTTTTAGGTACTTTTTAGCAAACCGTAACCTGGCCAGCCTGTTTTTGTGGCTGAGTAGTGGTTTGCACCTTGCAGTGTAGCCTCTGTAGTTCTGCTGGTGAAGTCTTCTGCGGATGGTAGTCTCTGACTCATTGACGCCTACCTCCTGGAGAGTGTTCCTAATCTATGGGGCAGTTGTTGTTGTTTTTTTGTTTTTTTATTATGGTGAGCATTCTTTGGTTATCCACTGGAAGTCTTCCTTGCCATTTGCGATTTCTTAGCTCACCAGTGCTTTCTTTCCTTTTAATGAAGTTCCAAACTGTTGATGTTGGTAGGTTTAAGGTTTTAATGTTTCATTTTTTTCTGATATTTCAGCATCATAATGGCTTCCCTGACTTTCAATAACATCTCTTTGGTCCTCATGTTGACAAGACACCAATAGCAGACTGCACAAATTATGTGACGGAACACACCTGACGAACACACCTGTCAAGCCAATTGTCCCATCACTTTTGTGTAGCCTGAAATAGGGGGATTATGCATAAAAGTGTTGTAATTTCTGAATGATAAACCAATATGTACACAAATAACATCAAATAAAAGATGAGAATCTCTACGTTCTCATTTCAACTCCAAAAAGAAGAAAAAATGCTTCACTGTCCCATTACTTTCGCACGGTACTGTATAACCTTCTGTGGAAAAGGGTTCTACATGGAACCCAAAAGGTTTCTTCAAAGGGAGAGTGGAAGAAGAACCCTTTTTGGTTCTAGGTAGCACTTTTTTTCTAAGAGTGCAGGATCTGTGATGGGTCTGTCTGTCTCTATCTACGGTATATTCGCTTGAATGCCACAGCCTATTTGAGTATTGTTGCTGACCATGTGCATCCCTTCATGGCCACAATTGACCCATCTTCTAATGGCTACTTCCAGTATGATAATGTCAGCATGATAATGTCACAAAGCAAAAGTTGTCTTAAACTGGTTTCATGAACATGACAATGAGTTCAGTGTTCTTCAGTGGCCTTCCCAGGATCTGAATCCAATAGAACACCTTTGGGATGTGGTAGAACGGGAGATTCACATCTTGAAAGTGAACCTGAAAAATCTGCAGGAATTGAGTGATGCAATCATGTCATCATGGACCAGAATCTCAAAGGAATGTTTCCAACATCTTGTGGAATCAATGCCACGAAGAATTGAGGCTATCTTTGTTTTTGCTGGTCTGTAGGATCTATGATGGCCGTCAGCCCATCCTGTGTATCATGGACACAGCCATGATCAAAACCATCCTCATCAAGGAATGCAACTCCCTTTTCACTAACAGGAGGGTAATACGCTAAATTGAAGTTGTTGTATGGGGGAAAAAACATAAGGGCTCCATAAATAGATAATATCATTGTTATTATAGCATTATTAATAGTAGGTTAATCTTGCAGTTTATAATTATTATTATTTTTCTAGAATATCTATCTCAACGGGCCTCTGTATGACGCCGTGTTTATCGCTGAGGATGATGCATGGAGACGGATCCGCAGTGTCCTGTCTCCCTCCTTCACCAGTGGGCGGATCAAAGAGGTACAGTCCCATCTCTCCTCTCCTTCTTTCATTCATTCCTTTATACAACACAAATAAATGAATGACTGACAACTCTGACGCGCGCGCGCGCGTGTGTGTGTGTGTGTGTGTGTGTGTGTGAGAGTGTGTGTGTGATTTGTACTATGTGTATAGTGTGTATTCATTGTTGTTTGTTGTTGTGTGAAGCAGCAACTTTAATTAATTAATCCAAGACAAATTTTCATCCGGGACAATAAAGTATATTTGATCTTATCTTCGATAAGTTCAGTGGTCAGATGACAGACTATAGAATAATAGTTCATCTTTGGAGTCACTTATTTTTTGACTATATACATAATGTATCCTGTATGGATGTATATTCTCAGGCTATATAAACATTAAAATAATTCCTGTTTCAAACATGATATTAATATATGTTTTGCACATATTAATCCACGTATCAATCATGATATTTTTCCATGTATCCTTCCCAACTCAGATGCTCAGGATCATGAAGCAGCACTCTGGTAACTTGGTCAGCAATCTGAAGAAGACGGCTGATAACGATGAGCCCATTGAACTAAAGGAGTGAGTATTTATCTCCGAGACGATAAGGTGAATTTGTAATTTCAGTGAACTCCCCCTTTAATTTTGTGGTTGTGATTCTGGTGGTCAGAGATTGTGTGGTTGTGTTCAAGGTTCTTTGGACCATACAGTATGGATGTGGTCGTCAGTACTTCATTCAGTGTCGACATCGACTCCCTCCAAAACCCCTCCGACCCCTTTGTGACCAACATCAAGAAAATGCTCAAGTTTGACATCTTCAGCCCACTGTTCCTCACAGTCGGTACAACTGCCCCCATATAGCTTTCAGTCATTTTGTGCTTAATAAATGAAGCTATCGATTTTATTGATTAGACTGACATAAACCACACTGCCAATGGTTTGCGCTCTACTCATTTGACAAACACATGGGCCCTGTCCAGAACCAACCTCTAGTTCCTAAATGCTGGACACTTGGAGATCTGAGTGGACTGGATACAGAAGTGTCTAGGGATAGAGCCTAGTAGTTGTTTCTGGACAGGGCTGTGCATTGAATAGGATTGGAGTCACGTATCATGGTATTTCCTGTTCCTGTTTGTAACCGTGGCATTTCCTGTCCGTCCAGCATTCTTCCCCTTCATGGGTCCTGTTATGGCAAACATGGAGGTATCCCTATTCCCTGCCTCGGTCACAGATTTCTTCTACGCTGTCTTTCAGAAGATCAAGTCCAATCGCGTGGCTAGCACCAGGAAGGTATGTAAATATAACTGATCAAATATACGATCTTCAGCCAGTATTGTGTAATACAATTGTAGAGATTTGGTAGCATCTGGTAGTTCTCATGTGATTTTGATCTGACGTAAGCCTGCTTCCAGAGTCGGGTAGATTTCCTGCAGCTGATGATAGACTCACAGAAAGACAGCAACTCAAAGGGAGAGGAGCAGAGTAAAGGTGCCTGCCTTAAACACACACACACACACACACACACACACACACACACACACACACACACACACACACACACACACACACACACACACACACACATACACACTGTATACTAGCATCTAACACACACACATACAGTACCTGCCTCAAACACCTATACCTACAAACACACCGTGGAAATACTCTACTTCGTCCCTTTCTCACACCTACCACCCCATTTCTCCCATCATCATAGGATTGAGTGACCATGAGATCTTATCCCAGGCAATGATGTTCATCTTTGCTGGCTATGAGACCACCAGTAGCTCTCTGTCCTTCCTGGCCTACAATCTGGCAACCAACCCTCACATCATGACCAAGCTGCAGGAGGAGATAGACACTGTGTTTCCCAACAAGGTAACCCCTCTGCAGACTCCTATATAGTACTATTCATGTGGAACAGGAAATATGATAGTGACAGTGTTTTAGAGGGTACTGATGAGTGTGTAACCCCTGACTTCTACAGATGGTTAGATAGGTGACAGTATTTTGCAGTGTGCTAATGTGTCTGTAGCATCCCTGTGCAGACTTCTGCCCAGTATTATTCATTTGAAACAGGAAGTAGATAGGTGTTGTTGGAATCTTCAGAATAGTTAAAAGGCCAGTACCTGAGGACCTGAGGGATCTACAGGGTATATACCTTAAAAGCATGTCTGACATGCAGTGGTGTGCATGACCATAGAGTGATTTCTAAACTAATACAATTATCTTAAAATAAATTATAAAACTAACAGGTAATCAGTGCAGAGACTTGTGTGATATGTGCTCTCCATCTGACACGTGCTGCTGCATTTTGTATCATTTGCCAAGAGCTTTCTTTGGTCGACCAGACAGGAGAGTGTTACAGTAATCAAGGCTGCTAGTAATACAAGCATGCATTCGTCTCTCAGTGTCAGCCTGGGAGAGGAAAGGTTGCACCTTTACAGCTGTGTTCTGTAAAGGTCCATGTAATATTCAAGCTTTCTAAAAGCTTCCTAACGGTTGTAATGACTATCTTTAATCGGTAGCGATCAGGGAACAAGATCCCTTATAATAAATCCCTTATGAATAAATATTTCATTTACGAACGCTGTTTTGGTTCGGAAAACACGCTTTTTAAAATGCAGTGTCCTACCTGACATTCGGTTTGCATATAAACATGTTGTTAGTGCCAGGGGTGTTCTAGGGGAGTAGACTGACCTTTCTCTGGTGGCTGCCTCTCCCAATCGTGTGCGCATGCAGAAACACAACAGCTAATGTCCAACACTGCAAGTTCATTTCGGGGGGATATATTATTATTAGGGAGGATGTTGTTGTTTGGACAACTTCAGACAGAATTTCTCCACGATGGCAGATTTCCGACAAACTTACTTACTCTTCTTTAAGTGATACAAATATGTTTTAGTCACATTCTTGATATGGGTTTCAAAATTAAGATCTGAGTCAATGGTGACACCTTGTTTTGCCTGGTGCTTAGTGTTACTGTAAGTAGTGTCTTTAAGTGTGCAGACAGTTTCTCTCTTTCGGCTTTTGCTCGAATGACTAGTACCTCTGTCTTATCTTGGTTGAGCTGTATGAAGTTCTGTGACATCCATATTTCACCAGGAAATCAATCAAACTGAAATTGTTGGGTGATACAGAAATGTACAGCTGGGTGTCATCTTCGTAACTGCAGTAATTAATATTGTGCTTCCTGATGACACTGACGAGGAGTACAGGCCCTAAAATTCAACTTTGAGGAACCCCACAGGTGTGGTCACCAATGGGAAACAAAATGGCCAGTTAGGTTGGTCCTACACCAGTTAAGAACTGGACCAGAGAGGCCAACCCACTTCTCAAGTCTATCAATAAGGATATCATGGTCCACAGTATCAAAAGCTGCACTCAGGTCCAGCAGGACAAGGACAAAGAGCATTTTGGCATCAGCATTAATTAATTAATTCTAAGGTCATTAAGAACCTAGTTAATAACTTAACAACATAGTGCTATCTCAGTGCTATGATCGGCACAAAAGCCAGATTGGAACATGTCAAATGGGAATAAGGAGATTATTTAACAGTTTGAACACCTTTTTTTCAAGAATTATTATTTTTTTGCTTAAAAAGGGAAGGTTGGAGATTGGCCTAAAATCGCTAAGGACTGAAGAGTCTAAGTTACTTTTCTTCAGGAGGGGTTTCACCATGGTAGTTTTAGGTGCAGATGAACAGACCCCCACTTTGCTGAGCATTTCTGTATGACCACTGCAAAAGAGTTCATAGTGCTTCCGTGTGGTGGAAGGTGGGGTAACAAGTCATCAAACACATCTTCAGGTCTTGCCTGAGTGATCCTCCTCACCTAATATTGGTTCTCTTATCTCAGAAGTATGTTGCAAATTCCTCACATTTGTAGGTGGAGAGCAGATCACCAGGTGTCTTGTGGGCGGGATTTATAAGGCTGTCAATCGTTGAAAAGAGCACTGTTTGAGTTGTTATGATTCATTATCAATTTTGAGAAATGATCCCGTCTGTCTTGGCGTTTTTTTATTGCCTTATTAAAAGCAGAAAGATGCTCTCGAAGAATATCAAGGTGGACCTGCAGTTTTTGTCCGCTCAGACTTTCTGCAAATTCTTTTAAATTTGGCCACAGCCTTTTTCAGTTTGACTGGTGCTACAGAGTCGATAGTTGCCCTTAGTTTGGTGTTGAAGCTGGTTGCTAAATCATTATCACAGGAGGAAGCTGTTGATGGTGTACTATTCATATTCATATTCATCATGAAATTCTCATCTGCTCAGCGACATGGCTAGATAAATAATAGAGTGAAAATATATTTTTCCCCACTTCTAATAGACTGACATGCATTCATGTTTAGCCAGGTTTCAGATAAAAACATTACAGTGCAGCTTTCGCTCTGAGATAAGATCAATAAAGGTTTTGCCAGATAGGGACCTAATATTCAAAAGCACCATGGTAATGTTCTCTGGGCTGTTCGGTGCTGCCCGGCCACAGTTAATGGAATGGATACCAAGTTATTCACATTTGAACCACCTGACAGTTTCCTTGTAGTCTGTCGACTGTGATAGGAAATAATAGACTATAGCACATTCAGTATTCCAAGCAGTCAATCCACTAAAAGCAGCCCAGTTTAGTGGCATTTTGACTTCTGATTGATCCTTGTGTACATCTATCATTTACATTGTTCAGTGGAATCTAAATGTATTTTCTTCTAACTATCAAGATAACATTATTTAGCGATTTTTTTGTTTATTCATGTATAACAAAAAAGCAAGACACTATTACAAATGTACATTGAAAGTAATGGCGTTCTGTATGCGGGTGTCATGAAATTAGGCTATGCAGATTAGAATAAGTATAGTACTGTGTTCATTTCCCCCCAAAAAAACACAAAAAACTAACAGCTCTTCAGATTTGCGACGAAAAAGAGTTAGTTCTGGGCTACGGCTACGTGAACGACCAATCACTAGTGCTCATGTGAGTGTAATATCCCTGTGCAGGCTCCTATCCAGTACGAGGCTCTGATGCAGATGGACTATCTAGACAGCGTTATCAACGAGTCTCTCAGGTTGTACCCCATCGACTTGAAAGAGTCGCCAAGAAATCTGTTGAGATCTGCGGCATCACCATCCCCAAGGGTATGGTCATCATGATACCCATCTGGACCTTGCACCGTGACCCCGATGTGTGGGAAGACCCAGAGGAGTTCAAACCAGAGAGGTAATGGGCCACATCTTAACCACAACCACAATATCAATCACAACAGCAACGATAAGAGCAGTGTTCCACAAACAACCATAAAACAAACCTAAATGCGACGACCAAACACAAACAGGTTTCTTCAACCATGTATAACCATCATATTACTGTGATTTAATTGATATGTTCTTTAACCCCTCCTCCTCTGAACTCTCCGTGTGTAGGTTCAGTAAGGAGAACAAGGAGAGCATCGACCCATACACCTACATGCCGTTCGGGTTGGGCCCACGGAACTGTATCGGGATGCGATTCGCTCTGGTATTGATGAAACTGGCGATGGTGGAGATTCTACAGAGGTTCAACTTCACCGTCTGCAAAGAGACAGAGGTGAGACAAAATAATGATACAATGATTGTAAATATAATTTTGTACCTATGACTTTGTTGCGTTTCTATATGTAGCAGAGGTGATTTTGGAATCACACTCGCGTGATGAGGTAGCCCTGCCTGAGACATGTAAACTGAAGTGTCGCCCTCAGACCTTGAGGATGTCCTCTTGGCTTAATAGTAGCGTTTGTGTCTTCCACATGGGAGACCCGGGTTTGAACCCCCATACTACAATTCTGTACTTGCGTACTGCATGAGTATGTACTCCCCATTTAATTTCCCAGATTGCATTTTTCAGTACTAGGCGCCAATCATCCTCAGTATAGGCTACCTACTAAATGATGGAAGTGTGAGATTTAAAAAAAAGCTATTTGTATTTCTGCAAAACTCCCTCGAGACTTCATAGGGCCATTTTAATGTATGTCGACCCAAGAGAGGTTGTCCAGGAGTTTGAGTTTATTTGAATTTATAGTGCAATGCTACCCGAACGTAACAGTGACACTGTATTAGGTAACATTCATAGTGTAACGCTGACATCTGTTTTACTCGTTCCTTCATACTTTAACTGTGTGTCAACTCTCACCAGATCCCCATTGAGATGGACCTACAGAACACTCTGATGCCCATACGGCCCATCAAACTCAAGCTGCTGTTCCGCTGCCAGGAGTCCAACGACAACCAGCTCAAAGCAGACAGCCAGTGATGAGGACCTGCCCTGCTGCAGGTCTCTCAGTTATTATGTTACACATAGATCTAGGATCAGCCCCAACACTGGCTACTTTCAAAAATGGGCTTAAAAAAAAAAAGGGCTTCGCTTTTGCCTTAAATTGAAACTAAATTGGCGCTAATAATTGCACTGTGACCCTAAAATGCACTGTGACTTTTATTCTTTTTTTATGTCTTTTATGCGTTTTTATTCAAAAAAAAATGTCATGCTGTTTCCTTTTTATCTATTTTACGTAAAGCACTTTGAATTGCCTCTGTGTATGAAATGTGCTATATAAATAAACTTGCCTTGCCTTGCCTCGCCTTGCCTCTGGGCTCTGCTGCTACTGTATGCTGCTCTCTTTGTATCTGTCTAATAGTGGAGGTCCAGGACTAGTTGTACAGAGACAGTTGTTGTCTGTCGTCTGCAGGGCAGGGATTTGCATGTGACTTGTGCATGTTTTGTACTCGTCTGGTAGTGGGTCTCTATCATCACGCTAAAAACGTGTGTATAATCACAAACTAAATCATAACATGAGAATGAACAACATGCCATCAAAACATGACAATAAATAGGTGTTAGATTAGATTCAACTTTATTGTCATTGTGCAGAGTACAAGTACAGAGACAACGAAATGCAGTTAGCGTCTAACCAGAAGTGCAAAAAAGCAGAAAAGTGCAATGTGAACAATATATACAGGTAGAGCAGTATAAGCAATATATGAGCAGTATAAGTAGTGCAGTATAAGCAGTATATGAGCAGTATAAGCAGTATATGAGCAGTATAAGTAGTGCAGTATAAGCAATATATGTATTAACAGTAACATTATAAGCAGAATAAATATAGAATGCAGTATGAACAGTATAAGCAGTATATGAGCTGTATAAGTAGTGCAGTTACCAATGTATTGGGTCTATCTATGGGTATCGTAGTGCAGCAGTAGTCAAAATGTACCTGCATTTTATCGGTTGAAGTGCCATCTCATCTGTCATAAGATTTGACTTGTAAAACTGAAAAGTAGGATACAACTAATAGCCTAAATGTATAAACACAGACCACAACCAAAAAACAACATGGGAAAATCGTTTACGCATCCTCTGCAGCAGGAACAGTGCAGAGAAAAAGTATGTACAGTAAACCCCATAACTGAATACACTTCATACGCTTCAGCGCGACACAGAACGCCTATACTGCAACAAAGTAAAAAGATGAGACAGACACGTGTCTTCAATAACTTGCATGTTTAATCAAAATACAAGCATTCGGCACATCGTTAACTTGTAGGAAAGTTTAATCAGGTTTTATCAATTGTATTATTTTAAATGTGAAATAAATATCATCAGTGCAGAGGCTATAACACACTACAAAAGTCACATTAAATCACGGAAAGTAGGCTAGGCTAATTAACGGAACTATATGAATATACAGCCCGAGCCCAGTCCAGGGTTCTGAAAGCGACAAGTAACAAGTGTGCCCATCAACTGTCTAGATATTAGGCCTATACGTAACATTTAGTCCTCCACTTTATATCACAGGTAGTATAACGTTTAAAATGACTACAAAACAAAAGCAATATAGTCTACAGTGAACGGCGCATTGTCCATTTGTCATACATGTCCAAACAGACCTGCTCACTTGAATAGGAAAGTAGCGCGGCGGTTCGTTGCTTCAGCAAACCTCTCGATGACTTTACTGTTGAAATCCATCTGTCCCTGGATCAATGCATTTTCAATGGAAATCATGTCAAGGCCGTTCAGTCGCTGGTGTCTGTTCTGTTCTGACAGATGTATAATGTCTTTGAATCCAGCCGATGCCCAAATAGTCTCCACTAAAAATCATACATGGGAAACAGAACAGCGCATGTTTCGAGGTGGTAGCGGTTAGCCATCTCTTTTTGTCAAACCATTCCTGTTGGCCCTAAACGTTTTATCTCCAACTTCTCTTCCAAAGGCAATGTACTAAACCGCATGGTCAACAAATAATCTACACGATTCATTGTGAAAACTTTAGCTAGCTAGCATTAGCGATAGACGTACAGTAGATGAACTGAATTGCTTTATGATTATTTCCTGTCATGTCAGACCACGTTAACGACATTAGCGTTTAATAGTTTTTCGCCACCTGTTGCTAGGCAGAATTCATACCCAATATAATTTGCGTGAGGTTTTTCCTGCTTACGCCAAACACGCTCACGTTGTTCCCCTCGCAACGATGGGGCAAGAGTGCTCCGCTGCCCCACAGCAGAAAGACGGGACAGGGAGCGCAGTCCGCACACACTAGTAATTACTAGTAATTAGTAATTACTCCAAAAACAGCACTATACGGATTATGAGTCAAGTTTTATATATTTATACACACCAATTTCACCATTTAATCTATTTTGTATTAAATATAAAATACTTATTATTATTACTAATAAAAAATATGACTAATAATTGTTTCGTATTTGTAATGTACTTTATGAGACTTTATGTTTGTAATGTACTTTATAAAGAAAAAAAACCTGTATATCCCCAAATTTGATTCTATGCAATATGTTTTTTCAAATGTTGTATTTGTCTTGTAGGCTACTTTTGTGTAAGCCGTATATTGTGGGTAAAATGCACTATAAATTCAAATGAACTTAAACTTAAATGTGTATTGCAGTGGAATCCGATCCGCGTGTAAATCGAATCAATTTCCCATTGACATGAATGCAAGATTTACGCGCGCGGATTTGGAGTTAGGATTCCACCCAAAATGCGTTGCCATTGGTATCATTATGACGTTGATATGTACACAGAATTGAGAATGTTCTGCAATAATACACAAAGTTCTTGAACTTTTAGTTCAGTGGCATAACGAGCTAAGACGCAACCTGAACCTGTGCAATCAGTATTACCAGAGTGAGATATAAAGAGATTATAACCGGATGATTCGGCGCTTATACACAGCCTACTGACTGAGGTAGGCTAATGTAGGCCAGAGATGTAGTATAGTTGACATATAGTATAGTTTTATAACACTTGTATTTGTAAATACTTGAGACGGCATAGGCCGACTACCTTTACAGCATTTGGACAAGGGACGCGTAAAAATGTCACTGAGAGATATCTGTCACTAGGAGATGATATTCCCATTAAGTCGAATTCAGCGTTGGATATTTCTATATGCCTAAAAACTCACATCTTTAGAAAGGCCTTCCTTTAGGTCCTGTCCTCTTGTTGTTGTTAGTGTTTTGTTTGTGTTTTTGTTCGTGTGTCTATTGCACTCAACTGCACAGGCTTTGAAATTGTCAGCTCCAAATGAAAAACACATTCCAAATAAAATATATTTTTTATTATTATTATGAGAGACCTAAATGACCTAACCCAGACCTAACCCATGAATTGAATTAGGGCTATTTTAATTTTGCCGAGGTCTTCTGCTTATTAGCCTATAGGCTCCTACCTGTACCAGGCCGATTCCAGTTAATAAAATGTGCCCATTATATGGCCACTGATATTTGACCTGTTGGCCACAATTGTAGGCTATATTTCAAGGCGTGTCAACAAACATAGCCAGCCAACCCACACTGGAAGCTTTTGCTGACTCTAACATAGGCCTCTGACAGGACCAAGTCACTTCGAACCATTGCATCGAACGCTGATAAGAGTTGTTAGGCAGTGAATTACCATGATAGTCATTCCAAACCCATTATGACGCCAGCCGAACGCACATTATAGATAATAACATTTCTTTGCTGCCAATCGGTGTATTGGTATTTGTTGACTGATTCAGGAGGGCAAACTCAAAGATTGTTATCCCATTCTCATTTGGGGAATCTTTCTGACATTCCTGTTGCATTATAGTATGGGTGTGTGGAGATTATTTCAATAATTTTTGTTTGTGTTCTATCTACTGTAGGTGCATAAAAACAATGGAGGTGAAAATATATATGAGTATTGAGGATATCAGGAAGGAGCATGAGAGGATTAAGACAGAGAAGGCAGAGTTTGAGAAAAAGATAGAGGAATATGAGAAACAAAAGAGAAGGGACCAGAAAGTTAGGCAGAGGGAGGAGGAGATCCTGGCCAGAAAGGCAGAAAGACTGCAGGAGGACAGGAATGAGTTCAATAGGGAGAGGGAGGAGATGGACAGTGGGATCAAGATCCTCATGATGGAGATTGAGAAAGAGAAGGAGTCCTCAAAGGAGATACTTAGAAAGGCTGAGAAGGCAGAGGCAGAGTTAAATATGATGAGGAAGGAGAGCGTGAAAATCCAAAGAGACGGGCAGAAGGTGGAGCAAGAAATGCTCAGGATGTAGAAGGAGAAGGAGACATTTCTCAAGGCCAAGAAACAGATGGAGAAAGAGATGGAGAAAAATATGGTGGCAGTCAAGAGGAGAGAGGCCCTGGTGATGGAGGCCGAAGAAAGACTTAAACTGAGCAAGGAAAAAGAGAAGGAAGAGCAGGAGAAGGAGACCTCAAAGGAGATGCTTAGAAAGACAGAGAAGGTCGGAGCAGAGTTGCAAATGATAAAGAAGGAGTGGATGAAAATCAAAAGAGACGGGCAGAAGGTGGAGCAAGAAATGCTCGGGATGTGGAAGGAGAAGGAGACATTTCTCAAGGCCAAGAAACAGATGGAAAAAGAAATGGAGGCAGTCAAGAGGAGAGAGGCCCTGGTGATGGAGGCCGAAGAAAGACTTAAACTGAGCCAGGAAAAGGAGAAGCTAGAACAGGAGAGGGAGACATTGAAGAAGGTGAGCATGGTGACGATTAGAGAGATGGTAGAGAACCTATAGACTAAGTAGATGAAGGTGATTGTTGCTAGTTTTACTATAGCATTTAGTCCATGACCTTCAACTCTCAGTTGAATTTGTCCAATTCTTGTCTCACCTTGCACTCCCCTCTGATGTTACTTTTTTAATTTCAGATGAACGATGGCTCCAGATATGCCCCAACCCTCATGTTCTCGTTGAGAGCGACTCCTCTGATGGCTCAGCTGGTACACAATCAGGCAAACCAGGGGACGAGCCTTTCTGTCAAAAGCCTTGTTGATGTGGCCCTGGCTGAGAGCGTGTGGGGGTGCAGAGATAAGACAGGGGACTGCACATGCCGACACCGTTAGCCTGGAAACCTCAACACAATTGGCCGCTATTTAGGGATACATAGCAAATCAAGTTATATAGTTGTCTTAAGTTCAATAAATTAAGTTGAACATTAAATTAAATTGACTTCCTTTCTCTACCACTGTGACTGCTTGTGGCATTTATTATTATAGAAAGTCTTACTTGTGATGACCGTGATGTATGTAGCTGAAGATGAATGTAGCTATTTATTTTAAGTCGCTCTGGATAAGAGCTTCTGCTAAATTACTCAAACGTAGGCCAGGTACATCCGTAAAATAATGTATCCATTTCCTGTTAACCATCTCTAAACCCTAGATGGCAGTATTTACTCTTACACCAGAAACGTGACCAGTTTCACGTGTGGATGCAGAAGAAATAGCCTCCCAATCTGTTTCTGCAAGGAACTTCTAATTTATGGATTCTGTACATGGATTCTGTCTAGTCAAGTCTGAATATCTTAGAGTTGGGGTTTGTCCTCTACCTCCAAATATAAACGAGGACAATCACTTTGTTTTTCATACAGGTACCACTATTGTATGTATTTCTATAATCTATGTTTCTATTACTTTACCATACTATGAAACTAATTGAATATGTTTTTAAGCGTCCAAAAAGCATTGATACCATTTCCAAGCACTCCAAGAATCATTTTGCGTTGCTGCTGCAGCAGCCGCGCAATGTCAACACTTTAGACACGCACTGGTGTAGCATGTAACATTAAAATCCATCAACTTCATATCACACCATTGATGATTGGTGAACTTGTTGGATCAGTTAAGGCCTGTGCCAGAAATCAGTACACACACCAATCACACAATGGGACTATAACAGGCACATACAGTGCATTCTGAAAGTATTCAGACCCCTTCACTTTTTCCGTATTATGTTATGTTACAGCCTTATTCAAAAATAGATGAAATTATTTTTTTTCCTCATTAATCTACACACAATACGCAATAAGGTGCTTCAACAAAAAACGTAAAGGGTCTGAATACGTATGTAAAGGTGATATTTCAGTTTTTTATTTTGAATAAATTAGCAACAATTTCTAAAAACCTGTTTTTGCTTTGTCATTATGGGGTATTGTGTGTAGATTGATGAGGAAAAAGGCTGTAACATCACAAAATGTGGAAAAAGTGAAGGGGTATGAATACTTTCCGAGAGCACTGTATTTACATCTTGATTCACATAATCACACCTCGTACACACTTGCAAGTGATAGCAACGCCTATCACCTGTCCCAATAAAGGGATGCTACAAGCGCGCCATTTCATCCTTTCCACTCTTCACTCTCTGACTGTCTGAAGTGTACTGTAGTTGTGTTGTTGTAGCTGGGTACACCTCAGCCTATGATTCTCATGGGGCGTTAGTTTGAAAAGTGTACTGTAGTTGTGTTGTTGTAGCTGGCTACACCTCAGCCTATGATTCTCACGGGGCGTTAGGTTGAAAAGTGTACTGTAGTTGTGTTGTTGTAGCTGGCTACACCTCAGCCCATGATTCTCATGGGGCATGAGGTTGAAAAGTGTACTGTAGTTGTATTGTTGTAGCTGGCTACACCTCAGCCTATGATTCTCACGGGGCGTTAGATTGTCTCTGATAGAATCTTACGGTTCAGCTCAACGACGATTTTCACCTTCTGAGCACCTGTTAACTCTCTGAGCTAGCAGGCTAACCTGTGAGCTCTCAATTCTTTGTTATTGTTGAACCCTAGCTCGACGATAATTCCTCAGGTTATTATTAGAACTTGCAAGGTCACATGTGTAGGCTACAGCTAGCACTTGGGACGGACGGCTAACTAAGTTACTTGTTGTTTCCGGACAGCTGAGAACCTTGGCTAGCTTTGACAAGGTAATATTGAGAAATATTAGCACCCTGTTTGCAGGAGGGTTGGTCAGCTTGTGTTTGTAGCCCTAGGACTACTGAGCACTTTCTAGTAATTAATAATTTACTAGCTAGTTACCTCGTATAATGATCTGGAACATACCAGTTCTCTCTGGTGTGGGACCAGCACCATATCTAACTATGCGGGTACCAGTTCCCTGTGGTAGCACGTGGGTGTAGCAATGCTGAGGTGTGCTGATATTGTACCTGTTTGTTGCATCGTGCGTTGTATCTAAACTAACCCCACAACTAAGTCAACTAATAAACATGGGCTACGCATATCTTAAACATGCCTGTGTGTGTGTGTGTGTGTGTGTGTGTGTGTGTGCGTGCGTGCGTGCGTGCGTGCGTGTGTGCTTGCGTACATGTGTTTTTTCGGGGATGCAGAGAAAGTCTTCCAGCTGTTCCAATGAGTACATCCATCCATCCATCCATCCATACATAGACCTATGCATTTAATTCTGGTTTGTTTATAACTAAGAGGAAGACACATTTATCATCTGATAGAAATTATTTTTATAAAAACAGTTTATTATTGCTATAATAAAAATACATTACTGCAGTGTGCTAAATTTACTAATGTGATGGCCTGTTGACAAATGAGCGATGGATCAAGCATTAGTCCCATAGTACATTGAATTAATACATGGAGAGGTTAAGCCAGGTCATCAAGAAAGATGTTGCAACACACGCTTACACAAAGAGCTATAGTGGAATAGTACCAGGCTAGGGAGGATAGGCTAGGGAGGACATACCAGAGTAGGTGTCTTATCTCTTACAGAGTGCTGACTCCGCAGATAGGACAATGGTGTGACCAGCCCGTGAACAACAAGGGATGCCAAGTCTAAACCATGGTTCCTCCCCAACCAAATAGCCAATCACAATCATTTTGTATACTGTAAATACTTTGTTTGACTGTTTGAATGCATCCATTTTTGGAGGGTTGGTTACAGATTAACAGCTTGCTGACTGTGATTTTCATCGCCAAAAGTGGTCCTTGTACAAGCCTAGAATTCTGACATGTAAATAAATAGCTAAAAGTAAGAAGTAGTTTGTCTTCTCTTCAAATAAAGAACACGTTTTCTCACACATCAAAAACCACTAGTTATCATCAAAAAGGATGGTCACAGTTTGCTAAAAAAGAGTACCTAAAAAGCCTGCAGAGGTCTCGTAAAAGGTATTGTGGACAGATAAGATGAATATTATCATGGACTAGAGTGACAAAAGTTTGGAGAAAAAAGGATCTGCCCAAGATTTACAGCATACCACCTCATCTGTGAAACATGGTGCAGGGGGTGTTAGGTTTGGGCATGTATAGTTGCCATTAGAACTTGCTAACTTGTCTTAATTGATGATTGTACCTGCTGACGGCAGCAGCAGAATGTATTCTGAAGTGCACAGAAACATCTTGTCTGCTTGAGTGCAAGCAAATGCCTCCAAATGCATTGGATGGAGCCACACCATACAATAAAACAATGACCCAAAACACTGCCATAGCAACTAGTGGAAAGATCTTGATTGGCCAAGTCAATCTTCAGATTAAAATTCAATTGAACATGCATTACATTTCCCTAATGATAAGAATTTAGGCAAAAAGACCTCAAAACAAACAACAACTAAAGATGGCTGCAGTACAGGCCTAGCAGAGCATCACCAAAGAAGATGCCCAGCGTCTGGTGAGGTTAGTGGGTTGCAGACTTCAGGCAGTTATTGTCCACTAAATACTAGTGGATTGTCCACTAAATACTAAACATGACTGCTTCATTTGGACATTTGATAAGTCTGTCCCATTACTTTTGGGTACACTGAAATAGGGGGATTATGCATAAAAAGTGGGGTAATTTCTAAATGGTGAAACGAATGTGTATACAAATACCATCAAATAAAAGCTGAGAATCTCTACTTTAACCTTGTAGTAATTGTTTAATTTCAAATCCAAACGTTTGATAAAGTTCTTCATAACCAACATCAGGGAGATGTGACCAGAGAGTGGATCCTGGCTATAAGGGCACACTCTTGCCAACACACATTCTGGTGTGACATGTGGGATGTCTTATTGATCTATGTTGCTTTGGCTGTCTCCATGTGTGGATCATTGTAATCAGGGGTGGGGCTGGCCTGTTAAACACCTGTGCTTTGTTTCATTCAGGGAAAACAAAGAGATTTTTAACATTTCTTTTAAAGAGACAACACACATTTTCTGCCATGCCTCTGTCAATTGATTTGGCTTTAATCAATGGTTTCTTCTTGATGTTGTGTACATGTTTTCATGCCTATGTCACCTTTCAGAGGAAATCAAGGAACCTATCCAGATCTGATGTCGTATTAGATGAGTCAAACCCTGTCAGAACATAGTTTGCTTTTGCTAGATTATTTTCTTTTCTTTTGTCTAGTATTGGTATACATGGTCGAAATGATGCACTCATATTTAGTATTTGGTCCGTCTGGGACCCATTGACCCCACCAGGTGCTGGGTATTTTCTCTGGTGATATTCTGCCAGGCCAGCCATCTTCAGTTTTTTAGGTCTTTTTGCCCATAATCTTACCATCAGAAAATGAAATGCATGTTCAATAGGATTTAAATCCAAAGATTGACATGGCCAGTCAAGAACTTTCCACTTTTTCGCCCTGAAAATCTCCCTAGTTCCAATGGCAGTATGTTTTGGGTCATTGTCTTACTGTATGACGAAGCGCCATCCAATGAATTTGGAAGCATTGCTTTTACTCGACCAGACAAGATATTTCTGTACACTTCAGAATACATTCTGCTGCTGCTGTCAGCAGTAACATCATCAATTATGATACGTTAGCAAGTTCTAGTGGCAGCTATACATGCCCAAACCATAGCATCCCCTCCACCATGTTTCACAGATGAGATGGTATGCTGTAAACCTTGGGCAGATCCTTTTTTCTCCAAACTTTCCTCTTGCAATCACTCTGATAATATTCATCTTATCTGTCCACAAGACTTTTTTCCACACCTCTGCAGGCTTTTTAGGTACTTCTTAGCAAACTGTAACCTGACTATCCTTTTTAAGGATAACTAGTGGTTTGCATCTTGCAGTAAAGCCTCAGCCATTTGCGATTGCTGAGCTCATCAGTGCTTGATTTTGGCAAGCCTAAGGTTTTGACTATGTTTCAGATTTTTCAGCTTTCACCATTTGTCAATTGCTTTGCTATTGTAATGTATCTCACACCTTGTCCTTTGTTGGGAATGATATTTAAGGAGAGGGACAGCGAGATATTCTTTGAGTTTTGGGTTAGGCCCATCACGGGCCTCCAAAAATAAATCTCTACGTTTTTATTTCAAATCCAAAAAGAAGAAAAAATGCTTCACTGTCCCATTACTTACGCACGGTACTGTATAACCTTTTGTGGAAAGGGTTCTACATGGAACCCAAAAGGTTTCTTCAAAGGGACAGTGGAAGAAGAACCCTTTTTGGTTCTAGGTAGCACTTTTTTTCTAAGAGTGCAGGATCTGTGATGGGTCTGTCTGTCTCTATCCACGGTATATTTGCTTGAATGCCACAGCCTATTTAAGTATTGTTGCTGACCATGTGCATCCCTTCATGGCCACAATTTACCCACCTTCTAATGGCTACTTCCAGCATGATAATGCACCATGTCACAAAGCAAAACTCGTCTTAAACTGGTTTCATGAACATGACAATGAGTTCAGTGTTCTTCAGTGGCCTTCCCAGTCACCGGACCTGAATCCAATAGAACACCTTTTGGATGTGGCAGAACGGGAGATTCACATCTTGAAAGTGCACCTGAAAAATGTACAGGAATTGCGTGATGCAATCATGTCATCATGGACCAGAATCTCAAAGGAATCAATGTCACAAAGAATTGAGGCTGTTTTGAGAGCAAAGGGAGGCTCTACCCAGTATTAGTATAGTGTTCCTAATAAAGTGTTGGGTGAGTGTGTATCTAACTATCTTTGTTTTTGCTGGTCTGTAGGATCTATGATGGCTGTCAGCCCGTCCTGTGTATCATGGACACAGCCATGATCTAAACCATCCTCATCAAGGAATGCTACCATCTTTTCAGTAACAGGAGGGTAATACGCTAAATTGAAGTTGTTGTATGGGGAAAAAAACATAAGGGCTTCTTAAATAGATAATATCCTTGTTATTATAGCATTATTAATATTAGGTTAATCTTGCAGTATATAATAATTATTATTTTTCTAGAATTTCTATCTCAACGGGCCTCTGTATGACGCCGTGTTTATCGCTGAGGATGATACATGGAGACGGATCCGCAGTGTCCTGTCTCCCTCCTTCACCAGTGGGCGGATCAAAGAGGTACAGTCCCATCTCTCCTCTCCTTCTTTTATTCATTCCAACAACACAAATAAATGAATGACTAACAACTCTGACGTGTGTGTGTGTTTATGTGATTTGTACTATGTGTATAGTGTGCATTCATTGTTGTTTGTTGTTGTGTGAAGCAGCAACTTTAATTGTCCAAGACAAATTTCTATCCGGGACAATAAAGCATATTTAATCTTATCTTAGATAAGTTCAGTGGTCAGATGACAGAGTATAGAATAATAGTTCATCTTTGGAGTCACTTATTCCTTGACTATATACATAATGTATCCTGTATGAATGTATATTCTCAGGCTATATAAATATTAAAATAATTCCTGTTTCAAACATGATATTAACCCATGTTTTGCACATATTAATCCATGTATCAATCATCATGTTTTTCCATGTATCCTTCCCAACTCAGATGTTCGGGATCATGAAGCAGCACTCTGGTAATTTGGTCAGCAATCTGAAGAAGACGTCCGATAACGAAGAGCCCATTGAACTAAAAGAGTGAGTATTTCTCTCCGAGAAGATAAGGTGAATTTGTAATTTCAGTGAACTCCCCCTTTAATTTTGTGGTTGTGGTTCTGGTGGTCAAAGATTGTGTGGTTGTGTTCCAGGGTCTTTGGACCATACAGTATGGATGTGGTCGTCAGCACTTCATTCAGTGTCGACATCGACTCAGTCCACAACCCCTCTGACCCCTTTATGACCAACATCAAGAAAATGCTCAAGTTTGACATCTTCAACCCACTGTTCCTCACAGTCGGTAAAACTGCCCCCATATAGCTTTCAGTCTAAATCATTTTGTGCTTAATAAATGAAGCTATCGATTTCATTGATTAGACTGACATACACTGTGGAAACACTCTAATAAGTCCCTTTCTCACACCTACCACCCCATTTCTCCCACTCTCTCCATCGTCATAGGATTGAGCGATCATGAGATCTTGTCCCAGGCGATGATTTTCATCTTTGCTGGCTATGAGACCACCAGTAGCTCTCTGTCCTTCCTGGCCTACAATCTGGCAACCAACCCTCACATCATGACCAAGCTGCAGGAGATAAACACTGTGTTTCCCAACAAGGTAACCCCTCTGCAGACTCCTATATAGTACTATTCATGTGGAACAGGAAATATGATAGTGACAGTATTTTAGAGGGTACTGATGAGTGTGTAACCCCTGTGCACTGCAGACTCCTACAGTATATATTACTGTTGCTTTGGAACAGATGGTTAGATAGGTGACAGTATTTTGCAGTGTGCTAATGTGTCTGTAGCATCCCTGTGCAGACTTCTGCCCAGTGCTATTCATTTGAAACACGAAGTAGATAGGTGTTGTTGGAATCTTCAGAATAGTTAAAAGGCCAGTACCTGAGGACCTGAGGGATCTACAGGGTATATACCTTAAAAGCATGTCTGACATGCAGTGGTGTGCGTGACCATAGACTCTAGAATCTAGATCAAGAGAAGGCTGAGTGAGTCACCAATTCTTAGCAGGTGGTTTTGGAGCAAATTGGATAAACTGTTCAAAACAGCAATATGAAACTGGAGCTGTGTTCACACTACAGCACTGTTATAACTACAGTGGTGATACAATAGTACACCCTACTGGTCGAAATGAGGAAAAGCTTACGGCACCGGATCCTCAACCGACCAATGGTTGAGCGCCGTTGAGCAAAGTTGAGCGCTAACCCACCAATGACTTTGTCTTTTCTATTCCTAAATGAACCAGCTGATCAGGTTTTTTTGTTGAATTGAAAGATGTTTTAATATTTTGTAGCGCTCAACTCACCAATCATTGAGCGAGGAATTTCAAACGTCATCTAATTTATACGGCTCCGGAGGCCACTATCGGTGAATCTCATGTACGACGTTACTGTTACTCAGGTAAGTTTTATCCTCTTCATCCTTCGCTAGTTAGACATTTGTTAGGCATGTATAAAGCTGTGCCGATTTTGTCAAAAGATAAAAGATTGTCTGGAAATCAGCAACTGACCATACCATCGTTGACATATGCGGGATTTGGCTTGTTAATGTGTAATGACAACGTA
This sequence comes from Argentina silus, assembly GCF_951799395.1. Taxonomy (NCBI): domain Eukaryota; kingdom Metazoa; phylum Chordata; class Actinopteri; order Argentiniformes; family Argentinidae; genus Argentina; species Argentina silus. Next base: position 17,536,614 of record NC_139673.1, on the reverse strand, counting down.
TTGACAACCTGTCAGTAGGCTAGCTGGCTAGCGCTAGCAGCTAACGGGTCTGGTGACACGGAGTTGAGAACGAACAAACATCCCATAAAAAGTGTACCCACACACTTAGAACAAGCGCATGGCGAGAGGTCTCATTGCCCGGTTTCGACGTGCCAATGCTCCTGCGCCAAAAGTCTTATATGCAGACAACAACTGCTGTCGGTAAGTTTAATAACAATTCCATTGAAACCTATGATGAAATTGATAATCCAAGTGATGTACATATCAGTTAACTTCATATAATTTTTTTGCAAGACACACATGGATAACACAGTTATAAAAACATGTAGCACACGTACACAAAATGTTGATATAATTTCAGCGGTTCATCCTTCCTGGAGAATCTGTTTGGTGACTGGGTGCAGAGGGGTACTGTGGTCAGACTGGACATCCGACCCTGGCTGCACCGCTGGGATGCTGTTGTCATCAAACAGAGCCACGCCAAGTACGGGGTGTTCATGAGTGCCTTGGCAGGTGCGGTGCTCGCCTACAACAAGGCGGACATGATGCTCCTAGTCCAGGCGGTCAGGAGCGGCAACCAAGAGCTGTACGCCAGGTATTCGGACGAGGAGATTATGGCCTTCCTCAAGCCTCACCAGGTCAGGTCGTATGTCAGGCGCATTACCTGTGGGGTTGTGGTAAGTGTGATATTGATCCATGTATGAATTTCATGAATAAGAAGCAAACATACTTGCTTATTTGTCAATATGGATTCAACTGTACTGGACTAAGGTGTCACTCAGATCTAGTTTTGAAAATAAATGTAAGATCATTAGGAGTAACGACTGATTTAACACTGTGACGGCCCGCTGGCCTGTGCCTTTCCCTTCACCATATTTAACCCTCTGTTTGTCCTCGTTGTTTCTGTGAGTGTTCCAGGTGTGCAGTTTGCCTGATTGGAGGTGACAAGCCTTAATTGGGTGCACCCGGCGCGCAGGTTCACCTGACTGTTTAAAAGCTCTGGCTCCTCCTCCTCCTTCGGCAGACTCTACCTGCAGCAGACACTGCCTACGCCGCTGGTCTTGGCCCAGCATTGGCGTGTCATGCTGTTTCCTTTGTTTTGCCTTTGCTATCTTTTGTCTTTGTCATTTGGATTTGGTGCAGACGTTTTGTGCATTTGTTTGTTTGATAATTGCACCATATGGGAAAATAAAGCCAGTTTTGTTATTGGTAAAACCTACTCCGTCCATCAGTTGTGTTACACTCATTCTAGTTGTGACAACACTCAAAGCTGAGAATATACATGTTACAGGAGACCGCTTTGGTGATTGAGTCCATCATTGCCGAGTTCAGGGGACCAGCAGGCCTTGACATTGACGGAATCCACCTGTTCAAGTCGACAGAGGCAGTTGATGCTCACTGGGCAACTGTAAGCAAGCATCTCAGTTGCATGCAGGTGGGTTAATGTCTTTGCAGTCATCTTGTGTCATTATAAAACCATTCAAACTTGTATGGCAACATTTCAAAGGACACCAGAATAAATAAGGAACTTGCAATTCGTTGTGCTTTACAGGATCCCCCTGGCATACAGCTGTATGTTTCTGTGAAGGTGGTGGTGCTGAATGGCGTTCGGCTGAACAAGCACAGGTGCCGGCGAGGCAGTAACTCTTTGGAGGGGTTGCACGCACACCTGTACAATGCCATTCCTTCACAGAGATGTGGGATTATGCCATTCCAAGTGAGTAATTAAAAAAAAAAAACACTTCGATATAGCGTAGTTTCAATGATGCATTTTATTTCACAGCTTTAGTCATCACTTCTAAGCATATCCAATAACAGTCAAAATGGTCATGTGTTTCAGGTATACCTGATGGCCTTTGCTGTGCAGTGGAACAACCACCCGCTGTGTCGGCAGCACCCGTACTCCTGGTTCTTCCTGCACAGCCACAGGCTCCCTCCATCATATTTCGTGGGCCATCATGCAGTCAGAGCTTTGTACCTGTGGCACAGCCCCCTGCACCAACAACCAAGCCATACATGCCTAATAAGTCCTTGCGGCCATGTGGGGCTTGCCAAGTGCCTCAGTGTGGTGGGCAGCGTAAGAGGTACACACCCTCCAAAGACAAAGCAGCTGGAAGCTTCCAGAAAATCTTCTCCTATTGCCCGGCAACTAGAAAATCCACTACCTCTGGTTTTGAAGATGTTGTGTACGATAGTTTTGAACACTTCAAAAGTGTGGTGGATGAAGCATGCCGAGTTAGAAAAGAGGAAAAACTATTTAAAAATACCTGTGACTTACCTGTGTGATGCCACTTCTCCTATGCCATCTTTAAGAGAGAGAAAGAAAGAGAAAAAAAGCTTGTTTTTGTTTGTTTGTTTGAGTCAAAGTGTTTCAAAGTGTTTTAGCAAGTAGAGCAATACAGTCAGCCTATTTATTTATATTGTAGTTAAAATGCACTTTGTAGTTTAATTAAAGAATGTTCTTGTCTTTTTTTATTATTTATATTGTAGTTAAAAATGCACTTTGTAGTATCTTTTTTATACAAACATGTTCTGGTCTATGTCCAATATCCGGTCCAATCTAACCTCTGTTTCAATCTAACACAATTAATTTACATACCCTTTATTGTTAGTTTATGTTCAATTAACCTGTGTTTTTGTCATGCGTGTCCTCGTGCTGTTTGTATGTCTTTGTCAGCTTCATGTCTTTGTGATGTTTGTATGTCTTTGTCCGCTTCATGTTTAACAAAAGTTTGCCAAAAAAACACACACAAAAAATGTAACAGAGAGGAATGGCTTGAGCATTTGTTGCTTGGTGACCTGTGTCTTTGGATAATCTTGTAGTTCTTTATTGGGCTTTGGCCTGTACAAAGCTATTGTGAATTTGTATCTTATGTGTTCTCAATTATTAATGTTTTTGTGTGCATGTCCTTGTGATGTTTGTATGTCTTTGTCAGCTCCATGTTTAACTAAATGTTTGTAAATGTTTGTCTCTCGTCATCTCACTCATGGCCTGTACCTTGACGTGGTGAGTGGGCTTTCAACTAAACAGGTCTGCCTACTTGTGTTTGTGTGTCATAAAAATAATATATCTGTGCCCCATACATGGAATCTGAGTGCATATGTAGTAAATGGAAAAATGTGCATGTTGAAACCTTTACATTGGGTTCTTTGTAAATTTTGAATGCATTTTCGTTTCACAAAATGCACTGTTCTCATGTCTTATTCAGTAACTGTTGGTGACCATCTGCGGCATTTTAGCAACCACACTCTTGCAGTTCGTTGGGACGAAACACATTCTAGTTAAAGAATAAAACTGTAATGCTATTTGGTAATTTGTGAATAACATGTTTAAGTAATAATATAAATAAAAGTATTATACAAGTATTTCAAGTATTTTGGAGTCTCTGTATGCTTGGGTTTCAGAAAAAAAGAGGAGGGTGGGACATGTCAAAAATGATTGTAGGTCAAACACCTAGAGTATAAGCTTTTGCAAATGTTTGTAAAAAAATACTTTTACCAACACCCAGTTTATTAATTATGGGCTGCATGGTAAGTAGGATGGTGGGGCATATCTCATGTCACACATCATAACACGAGGTGCAAGCATTCAGAAATGGTATGGTTTGTATGATCAGTTTCCCCTTATAAAGGGGAAATACACTATGGTATTTTTTGGTCAAAGCAATGCATCAATGGTGATCAAGTATTATAGACTACAATTTACTCTGACTCCTGTGAGAAAATGTGTTCTTTATTTGAAGAGAAGACAAACTACTTCTTACTTTTAGCTATTTAATTATATGTCAGAATTCTAGGCTTGTACAAGGACCACTTTTGGCGAAGAAAATCACAGTCAGCAAGCTGTTAATCTGTAACCAACCCTCCAAAAATGGATGCATTCAAACAGTCAAACAAAGTATTTACAGTATACAAAATGATTGTGATTGGCTATTTGGTTGGGGAGGAACCGCGGTTTAGACTTGGCATCCCTTGTTGTTCACGGGCTGGTCACACCATTGTCCTATCTGCGGAGTCAGCACCCTGTAAGAGATAAGATACCTACTCTGGTATGTCCTCCCTAGCCTGTCCTCCCTAGCCTGGTATTATTCCACTATAGCTCTTTGTGTAAGCGTGTGTTGCAACATCTTTCTTGATGACCTGGCTCAACCTCTCCATGTATTAATCCAACGTACTATGGGACTAATGCTTGATCCATCGCTCATTTATCAACAGGCCATCACATTAGTAAATTTAGCACACTGCAGTAATGTATTTTTATTATAGCAATAATAAACAGTTTTTATAAAAATAATTTCTAACACTCCAATAAGATTAGTAGGTTGACCTCGAATGTAGTTTATCAACTAATAACACATGAGTAAGGCTAAGAAGGGCTACGGAGGAAAGAGATATGAATGGTGGTTTATTTAACAGTTACCAATAACCTTAAATGTGACCAAGTAAACCAAATGAAAGAAATCAAGTTACATAGGTTAAAACCAGATAAAACAGAGAAGTTGTCTTTGTGTCTTCTCCCAGACTCAGAGGTGTCAATATGCATTGCTAATTAGATTGTGCTGGCTGCACCCCCTGGGTGGTCATTACAATGAGTCGTGTGAATGGCTCAAATGTCATCCAGACAAAGTGAGAGTGCATTAAATACATTCTTACACCCTTTATGTACACTTTTCCACCTAAATATATCAATCTCATCAATCTACATCAACTCAAACTATGCAAATAATGCAAACAACATTCAGCAGCCAAGTGGATTTCAATCAATTCTTATACATGACATTTCTGTAAATAAAACTTGAGGCCAGTGAACACCAGGGGGCGTCCTTCTTTCTGATCAATTTTCGTCCGATCCCAGGTTGAGCAATAGGGACTTGGGGGGGTCATGAGCCATTCCCAGGCGGTCTCCCATCCAAGTACTAGCCCGGCCCGACTCTGCTTAGCTTTGAGAATTGAGGCTGTTTTCAGAGCAAAGGGAGGCCCTACCGAGTATAGTATAGTGTTCCTAATAACGTGCTCAGTGAGTGTGTATATACAGTGCGGGAAAATAAGTATTCAACACATCAACAAATGTTTAATTCAACATATTTCCATTGCAGCCATTCACATGAAATTTAGATCAGACATAGGTATTAACTCAGTAAAACTACTCAGCTAAAGAATTTGTAACACCAATCTATAAAAAAAAGTTGTGCAATTCTCCAGGGGAAGGAGAAGGACTGGAGAGGAGGGGGAGCCCAACGGGCCTGCCGAGCCAGAGAAGAGCCACTCCAACAGCAGCACGCTGTCCGGCTGGCGGGACAACATCATCTTCATCAACGAGGTCTTCCACCAGGTACAGCTGACCCTGTATCCCTTGCTGCAGTGTTGACAGGAGGAGCAGCTCAGGGCTCTGCAGCACAGGCTGGATTTTTCCTGCTCCTCCTTTGTGGACCTGTCAGCATAGGAGCAGAGGGACACAGCACGGAGCTCATCCCACTTAGACACAGTCCGTCTGGGGTAAGGACAGACACACTGATCTCTGATGAGGAGGAGGGAGGAGGATTTCTCATTGTACAATGTACGCTCCCTCCTCTGTCTCCCCTCAGCTCCAGCAAAGCCCTCCTCCTGCAGCTCCTGTACCTGGTCCCTGTGGGAGGTGAGGCGTGCTGTGTCCCTCTGCAGTGCCCTTGGTGGAGAGCTGGACCTCAGTGAGACTACAAACCAAAGTTATACATAGTTAGTGTATAGCTGGTATATGATTCCAATTCTCAGAATGAGCCGTGAATCAGGAAATTTGGTGTTTCACATAATTACCAATGTTTTTTTTAATTGTTTTTTAATGACTGCCATGGGAGTGGCTGTGGACAAAATCTGCGATGGCCCTATATCCAATTACATTTTTGAAGTCCCTCTCTATCAGAAGAGGTTTTATGCTCTCATCTTTAAACCCAGATGAACATGTATTTTAATCTGAACTGTCCTAGTCTATTAAATATAACTTGAAATGGTGACTGACTACTGCTTGAGTTTGTTTTGTGTGAATCTGTAATGACACCAACTCTCATTACAGACCATTATTGACCAATAAGACACTTTACTACATTTCTATTTCTATCTCTCCACAGGACGAAAACCATTCCTATGGGATTTCTCATAGAGTGAAATAGGGCAGATTTCTTGACAGATTTCATGTTGACAGACATCAATAGCAGACTCCAAAGTCACTAGGTCTCAACTACCCAGCTGAAGCATATTGAACAACACTTATTGGATTTGTGTTCTAATGGCCTACTCTATGTTACTACTCTAACTCTAAGCCAGAGCTAACTTCGGAGCGTGCTCTCCATTTTATTAACCAAAATGCCACTAATTGAAAACAGGTACGGTCACGTGAATCTAGGGAAATGGCACAAGAAAGACGCAATCCTAGCAACGACAATTGTCAATAGCACTAATTATTCTGCTCTGCATTTAATGCGTTGTTTTTAGCACTCAATGTTATATTTATTTTGTGTTTGCGTGTCTGTCAAATTTTTTGGCTGTCTAATTTATTTTCTGTTTGTGGCTATCTAAGGACAGTACACTAGACGTTTACTTAAGACTGATGTAATATTCAAACTGTCTCACACTACAGGTATTCAACATGTTCTTCTCTCTGTTGTAGCTCCTGTAGGTGTTTACTATGCCCTGACTGATATCAGGACTTTGGCAGAGAAGATGGATAAATTGGCTAATGGTACTACGTAATCACGAGAAATGTTGGGAAATGAGACTAATATATAATAATATATGCAATTTAGCTACCGCTTTTATCCAAAGCGACTTACATTGCAGTGAGTGCATACTTTTTTCAGTATGTATGGTCCCAGCAGAAATCTAACCCACAACCTAAGCGTTGTTTGCGCCATGCTCTACCAACTGAGCCACAGAGGACCAGGAATAAAGTCCCAGAGACCCAAATTGTCAACATTCTAGAGCACCAAGGGCGACTTCTTCATTTTGTAGCCAATCCAAGTATTATTGCTAGGTGAATACCACATAAAACACTTGGCACTCCAGGTGGTGAGTGTACCGGAATTCTTTGGCAGTGAGTGAGTTAAACGCAGATGACGGTTCAAGATACAGCATCAGTAGACAAACATGTTTTGCAGCGCTCACTCAGTCCCGTACATCATGCATGCTCATGGTGTCAACTCAACGTATTGTATGTGTGAAATAGGACAAGCAGATCTCACTCACTAGTAAGATGAGGAAAGTGGTTCTTTTATATTTCCTGTTGTTACTTTTATATTTTTTCATGTTTTTATTATTCATTTTGGTAATTCTTGATTATTATACTTTGTTTAAAATAATCAAAGAGGGGACTGTTGGAATTGTACAATATTCTATGTGCCTCTCGACCTTTCACCTAGTGGTACCATGCCATAACCAGTACACAATGCAGAGACATGAAATCAGATGCTAGGGAATGGGGGGCCTAGGACCTGTAGCCCTCCAAGGCCAAATTCCATTGCAAGTCCATATATTCTAGTAGTAGTGTTACTATACTGGTACAGAGTACACAGTGTGTCTTTATTCTTGATGTAAAGTTGGAGGACATTACATATGAATTAGTTTAGTTGTGTTTACTTAATGTGGGGATGAAATATGTTCCTCTGACACTAGACACCAAAATCACTACTATAGAGAGTGAAATGTTTGATTCTGTCTTTGGGATTCTTATAGCCCAATTGTGTGCAATAATATCTATTTACTAAAATCTGATCTTTAAGAAAGATATTTTTCTCCCTCTTTACGCAGTCTTGGATATTGCTCTGTTAAAGAGAAACAATGTTTCTTCTGGAACTTTTTCAAGTTTAATTGTGGTATGATTTCTGAGTAGTTTCTTGACTATTAAAGTGATTCTACGAGATAATTTCTATAATCTCAGCCTACAGTTCTCAATGTAGCGCTAATGAGTTGGAAACGGGTCCCTGTTACATGCCCTCAGTGTGGTGCGTATGTGTGTGGATTCCACGTAGACCAGTGACATCGACACACTTAACAGTAATGCTGCTTCTAAAGTTGGCGATGATAAACTAGGGAGTCTGTGGCTGAATGAGAAAACAGTGATTCAATTGATTATATTTGTACAAACTATGCATTGATAATTTAGACACAAAATAAGAGGTTAAATAATACAGAAATAGTTATTGCCATATCCCGTAGCTTCTCTTTAATGATTCATTCATAGATAGTGACAATTCAAATAATTTGAAAATATGTGGCTGCACTGTTACTAATGCTATAAATGCAACACATGCTTATAATGTGCAAACTGAATTATAAACCCATTATAAAAGGAAACCTTAGTGTTAAGTGTCACCAAAAGAAAAGAAAACACAGAGACATTAAATCAATTTGAGATACTCCATCACTCATTTATTTGCAAATATATGTAATAAGTGTCTGTAAGTAAAGACAATGAGACTCCTGTGGCCCTGCATATCAGAGAGAGAGAGGGGAAAAGGAGAGAGAGGGGACATAACAAGAAGGCATGTGAGGTTATTATTTAAACTTTAACTAGAATACTTATTGGATTTCACTGAAGTATCCTTTGCGGTTACCGATGGAGTCTGACCCTGTGGAATTCCTAAAAACGAAAGAGAGAAAAAAAGAGAAAGAGAGGGGGAGGGGGAGTGCAACTTTAGTGGTAAGAATAAAATTACTTCCAATCATTTAAAATGACTTATTCCGATTACTTAATAGCAAGTGTGTGTGTGTGTGTGTGTGTGTGCCCCCTCAGAAGGACGCCATGAGAAGCTGAAGGTGGTGCTCCAGGAGGCTCGAGACTCCAACGACCAGAGACTCCGTGTTGAAGTACCAGGGAACCTCCTGACCAAACATGTCGTCCAGAAGCATCATCAGCCCGCCCTGAGGTAAGGCTCTGAGTTACTGCTAGTTCACAGTACTCATTTAAACTGAACAATAGATTGGATGCTAAATACTAGAGAGAAGGAACAGTAACAACATCAGAACTTGTCTGTACCTTTAGGTGCAGCAGGCATCTCTCAGCCTCTGGTTTCATGTTGCTGGCAGGCAGGCAGGAGTGTAGGAGAGAGTACAGACGCTCCACAAAACCACCAGGTTGCTAACAGCAAACATAGGAGGAGAGAGCAGAGAGTCATATGAACTTGTCAACAAAGTCACCCTGTAACAGTCTTCAGTATAAGAACAGTACTCACCACCACCAGGGGCCTCCCCACCATCACCCCAAACAGAACCAGCTCATAGAGGATGCCTATGAGTTGACATGGCTAATCTAACAAAAGACAAAAACGTTTACAACAAAATAGCAATGATATTAAAAAGAAGGACCCAATACAGGCACAGGTAATCAATGTGAGACTATTGAAGTGAATGAACTAACCTGATGTTCTGCCAGCTGTCTACTGTAAAATGTAATTAAATGTCACATACCCTCTTCAAAGTCGCTGTCGCTTTCCTCTTCACGATCGCGAACCTTGCAAAAAAGAAAACACGAACAACCCGTCATCGAGACGGCAGACCGCAGTCCAGCACTCGCGCAGCCAATCCTGAAAAACACCGAGGCATTTTTCAGTCCGTTTTGCTCAGAAAATCAGCAGGTTTGTGTCGATGTGAACATCAACTGAAGTCTGTTGTTATCTGGAGCGGACTGAACATTCCATAGAATGTTGCTAATGTTCTATATTGAAAGGTTGCATAGCAACACACCATTTTGAAAATAATTCATAATAATCATAGATGACATGCATCATAAAGACTTTTCAAAAATGCGTTACCATGTGACCTCGAGAAATAGAACATGAGCAGCATTCTATGGAATGGTTGATCCAGCAACACACTTCTGTTGATGTTTACATTGAGGAGAACCCGCTGGTTTTCTGAGAGCTAGCATAACTAAGCCATGAGCATTAGCAACGAAAGGTACTGAGAAATGCCTCGGTGGTAGGTATGTCACGTTTAATTACATTTTACAGTAGACACATAGTAAACAAATGCATCTGTGTAATGGCATGACTGTTAGTCCGTCAGTAGCAACGGTGGTAGCATTGTTAGCTTTAGCTTTAACTAAGACTGTGAGGTAGAGGAGGCCAGACTAGACCAGCTATTCCACTTAGACACAGTCCGTCTGGCGTAAGGACAGACACACTGATCTCTGATGAGGAGGATTTCTCATTGTACAATGTACGCTCCCTCCTCTGTCTCTCCTCAGCTCCAGCAAAGCCCTCCTCCTGCAGCTCCTGTACCTGGTCCCTGTGAGAGGTGAGAGGGGGGCGGTGAGGCGTGCTGTGTCCTTCTGCAGTGCCCTGGGTGGAGAGCTGGACCTCAGTGAGACCACAAACCAAAGTTATACATAGTTAGTATATAGCTGGTATATGATTCCAATTCTCAGAATGAGCCATGAATCAGGAAATTTGGTGTTTCACATATAAGCATTAGCAATGTTTTTTTGAATTGTTTTTTATGACTGCCATGGGAGTGGCTGTGGACAAAATCTGCGATGGCCCTATATCCAATTACATTTCTGAAGTCCCTCTCTATCAGAAGAGGTTTTATGCTCTCACCTTTAAACCCAGATGAACATGTATTTTAATCTGAACTGTCCTAGACTATTAAATATAACTTGAAATGGTGACTGACTACTGCTTGAGTTTGTTTTGTGTGAATCTGTAATGACACCAACTCTCATTACAGACCATTATTGACCAATAAGACACTTTACTGAATTTCTATTTCTATTTCTCATAGAGTGAAATAAGGCAGATTTCTTGACAGATTTCATGTTGACAGACATCAATAGCAGACTCCAAAGTCACTAGGTCTCAACTACCCAGCTGAAGCATATTGAACAACACTTATTGGATTTGTGTTCTAATGGCCTACTCTATGTTACCTAGTGATAGGTTTGGGAATTGTTATCTGGGTTTCGTTCTTCCTGGTACATCATCTAGGACTACCTTCTGACTATGTACAACACTCACACACACATGCTAGATATTCTGCCTGATGGGAGGGCAGGACAGTGATTTGTGTGGTCATTTGATTGTTGTTGTTGTAATGGCTTAATTACACCTTATTTGGCTCTGTTCTAACCTACCACTCTAGTCTTACACACACGTTGCTGGGGAAATGGCACAAGAAACACGCAATCCTAGCAACGACAATTGTCAGTAGCACTAATTATTCTGTAATACTGATGCATGACATGTATTTTCAACACTTTTCAAAAATACGTCACTGTAATGTACACAAAAATACGTCACTGTAATGTATTGGCATTATTACAACTTTGTGTTTCCAATGTATTAATAAGGGCTTTCCCTATTGGCTGTGTAAGAGTCCTTAGCTGTTGTGCACATGCGCTGTACTCTGTCTTAAAATTGATCAGTAAACGAGCATCCACGTAATGTTCGGTCTCCGTTATTGAAACCGTGAATATATATAACTCTAAATATATTACAATTTGGCGACGAGGATGGGATATCTAATGAAAGATGATCTCAGTGACGAGAGACAACTTTGCAGCAAGTAGAACGCAATAAACGAACTTTGTAGCTCGAAAGAAAGAGGCTAGCAAACGGAAGCTAAGTAGCTAAAGGCGACTACAAGCTAGCAAGATAGCTAGTTTCCAAATCGGTGCGTTAGCTGAATACAAAGAAGGACAGGAAGATTTCGAATCTTACTTGGAAAGACTGGAACAGTGGATGATCGCAAACGAGGTGGACACTGACAAAAAGGTCAGCGTGTTTCTGTCGGTAATCGGAGCGGATGCCTACAGACTTAGCAAAGAATTTAGTCAGTCCTGAAAAACCTAGCACACAAACCTACGAGGAGCTAAGCGAGTCGCTCAGTGAGCATTACAAGTCGAAACCGCTTGTCATCGCGGAACGTTTTCAACAAGACGGTGAGTCTGTCTGATTACATAGTAGCTTTGAAGCAACTTTCAACTCATTGTGAGTTTGGTGCACATCTTAATGATGCACTCCGTGACCGTTTTGTTAGTGGGTTAAAAGCTGAGGCTGTGCAGAGGAAACTTTTATCGCAACCAAGACTAACATTCAAGACTAAGACTATTAAGTAATAAACAAAGTCAAACAGTCAGAACAAAAGGCCTGATTAGACAACTTGATGACGAAATGTAGTTCTTGAATGTTATTGGTGTATGTAGACAGGAATCAGAAACACGTTGAATAGAAGGCGTTAACCTGTGTGAAATCTATAAAGACAGGTGACTGAGGAGATAACGGGGTCAGCTACATGTTCTGCGGGAATAAAGTCTTTGAATGAATCAACAGCTCTGGTTAACGGTATTTTATTTTTAAGTATTATAACTTAAATTCTACGACACTAGCATTAGCAAGGAAGGCCTGAAAAATGCCTTCGTGTTTTTCAGGATTGGCTGTGCGTGGACAACTACGACAGGTTGTTGTTGTTGTTTTTCTTTTTTGCAGGGCTCCCGTTGGGAGGACAGCGAGAGCGACTTCGAAGCGGGTATGTGACGTTTAATTACATTTTACAGTAGTAGACACAGTCAACAAATGTATCTGGGTAATGGCATGACTATTTGTCAGTTAGTAGCAATGGTAGCATTGTTAGCTTTAGCTTGAACTAGCTAGCTTGCTAGTCACCTACATGCATTTTGGACTTGTGCTGTGTTGTTTCACAACAAATATTGAGTGGTTCAGAGAGAGTCTAACTATTGTTATTGCTCATACTTATTCTTCTTTTTCTTATTATTATTATTCCAATTCTTCCGATTTTTTGGTATGCTACTCCTCCTACAGCGTTCAAGCTATTTAGACTAATCAAACTTTAAAACGTGCGGAGAGGTATTTTAAAGTCATGATATTTATTCCGATTCCGAACCCTAGCACATATTCCTGACCAATCAGCGGGTAATGCCGCCATTAGCCTTCCTTCTCCACATACCCAATAGTAATCTGCCACTGGCTCATTCTGGCTAAAATATATATCTGTAGCCCTATGGAAATTAGGCCTAACTTAAAAGTTCATTAATTAATAAATAGTATATATAGAATAAGTTCATTAATAGAATACATAGGACTAAAAAGGGTAAAACTATTACTATGTTTGGTATTGGATATTGTGCAAAATGAATAGAGTTTCATGGGTTAAGTTCATGTGTTGAATTATTTACATGATGTGAAATGTATTTTGTTTTATTCTATACTATGTTCACAATGCTGGCAATATTGTAAAAGAATTTACTTTTGATTTCTGTGAGAAAATATTCAAATATAACGTTTGTGCATTTTGTTTATTTTCATAAGCCAATGAAAAAGTGAGTTGGAGGTCAGGTGTGAGGTGGAGGAGAAGGAGACGTGAGTTGGGAGAAGGCGAAGAAAGAGAACGGATGTAATATACTGCTGGCTGTGAAATCTAATAGTGTGGAAATAGGTAGCCCACTTATTTCTTGTTTAGAACAAGGTAATGCGAGTACACAACCCGTGAACTCTACAAAGTACTACGTTCGGCGTATGACCTGTTTAGGAACACTTTCTCTGTAGAGGAGTAACCGTTCCGACGGTCAACCAACTGGATTAGCCTAGCCTAGCTCAGAAGTGAGAGAGCTAGTTTTTCCTTCGGAGGCTTATGGGCTGTGTGTTCGACCAACAAGGGAGTTCCAAACGTCGATAGCCACCGGGAGAGACAGTAGTACCAAAGAGTCCTGCCGTTGGAGAGAACTACCCAGGTTGCCGAGAGAGGAGCTTCGCGAGGCTGCCGGCTTACGGAACTGGGAGTTTGGTGTGTCGTCTAGCTCGTGGGAGTGAAGGAGCCGCCATTTTAGGTGAGCTACAACGCACGCAAGCTACACGCGCCAGGCCTGCAACGCACTGGACTTTGGTATTGTTGTCGTAGTTATCATTGCCGGCTTTAGAATAGGTTTTATTTCTTTTAATTGAGGTTTACAGTGTTTACCATTTACATTTTGATATTTGTATGTGCATGTTAAGAGTTATTGTATTTAATTTCATGTACTCTATTTTGGGGATTTAATATAAATGAAAGAGGACTGATTTGAATAAAATAACAAAAGACAAGTAATTGGTGGGACTGTGTTAATATATAATAGACAAAGTAAACATACAATAATAGGTAGAGATACCATTTTATTTAAAGAATTCAGGTTAGCCACCCCTATTAATTGCTCAGACCAGCAAAGGGGCGCTACACTTATATATACAGTGCCCTCCATAAGTATTGGAGAGAGGAAGCATTTGTCTTCTTTTAGTATTCTATACTCCAACAGTTTGGATTTGAAACATTAATTCAATGTTTAATTTTTTAAGATTGGTTTGACCATTTAGAAATGACAACCCTTTTATGCATAGTCCCCCTATTTCAGGGCACCAAAAGTATTAATTGGCTTGACAGGTGTTTCTGGTTAGTCAGGTGTGTTCCGTCATAATTTGTGCAGGCATAAGAGAGCTGTCAATGTCTAGTCTTGATTCTCGGCTTGCATTTGTCTTTGAAGTCTGCTATTGCTGTCTGTCAACATGAGGACCAAAGAGACGTCAATGAAAAAATCTGTAAACATAGCCAAAACCTTAGACTTACCATAATCAACAGTTTGTAACTTCATTAACAAAGAATGAAAGCACTGGTGAGCTCAGCAATTGCAAGATTTTCAGCATACCACCTAATCTGTGAGCCATGGTGCTATGGTTTGGGCATGTATAGCTGCCACAAGAACTGGCTAACTTGTCTTAATTGATGATGTTACAGCAGCAGCAGAATGTATTCTGAAGTGTAAAGAAACATATTGTCTGCTCGAGTACAAACAAATGGCTCTAAAATTCATTGGATGGCACTTCATCATACAGTAAGACAATGACCCCAAACATACTGCCATAGCAAATAGGGAGGTCTTCAGGGCCAAAAAGCGGAAAGTTCTTGACTGGCCAAGTAAATCTTCAGATTTAAATCCAATTGAATATTTATTGGACATTATATGATTTTTCCAATACTTTTGAAGCCCTGAAATAGGGGGACTATGTTTAAATTGAATTAAACCTGAGAATCTCTACTTTGACCGTAGTAGTAGTAATTGTTTGATTTAAAATCCAAACTGTTGTATAAAAACTGGAATATAGAGCTAAAAGAAGACAAAATGCTTCCTCCTTCCAATACTTATGGAGGGCATTGTATATACTTATTTAAATGAAGCCCACATATTTGGGTAGGTTGGGAGCCAGTTTGAAGTCATGATAAACGGGAGAATGAGAGGCGCATAGTTTGTCTGTCTGCCTATACTGTTCGAATCACGCCTAGTACTCAGTGCCATGGGGAAAATGTGCTTTACAGAAAAGTTTTGTTTCCAAAATAAGATTTTCTCTCCTGTCCCATCCCATCTCTTGCTATCGAGGGATTGTTGCCTCTTGAAGGCCATGTTGTTGTGTTTATTTGATTCATTTGGAGCCCAGGGATAGTATTCAAGCATCAATCAATGTATATTATTTTTGTAAACCGAAGGAGCTATTAGTCATCTGTCCTACAGAGTCTGGCGTCCAGTTAACCCACATTACGTGCCCTATAAAGCTTTGATGATTTACATGACTGATTCTTTGATTTGTGTGGATGTAGTGATTTAACCTTGCTTTAATAGCATTATTTGAAATCAGCCCACAGTTTTGGGTAATATGGTAGTCATGATGAGAGCACTGTTTGTGTGAGGGACATTACTATATTCGTAGCCCATGGCTCAGCCTGTTTAATTCAGTATCAACCTTGCTTTATTTTAACATTAGGTCTACTTGAGAGGAATCCCATTGAGCCTAAGCATTTCAGGGTTAGTTTGGAGTTGAGGTGATAGCTCGACCTCATCTGCACTCATCTGTCTTGTTCCTGGTGGTCATGGGACAGATCAAAAGTAGTCAGTAGTTTAGTCAGCACTTAAGAATCATTGGAATACCACATTCTGTATTTTAAAGAGCAAATAAAAGCTTACATATTGAATATAACTTATCGACAGATATAATTGGTGTAACTGTACAGTACAAATAACACAGTAAAATGTGAAGCACCAATACTTGATAACAAGTAAAGCAGAACACAAATCTGAAGCAATAATGACATGTGCAAGAAGGTTTGTACAATTTGCTAGTGTAAAAAAAAAGAACAAAATCGCTTCTTCTTTCATTGGCTATGCGCTTTTACGCAAATGTGTCTGTCCACAGACAAATCCAGCAGCTCTTATACTCCACCATGCAAACCACATTCAAAACAAATATTGATGTTTTCTGCTTGGTTATAACAAGCAATTGAGTTATATGCAAAAGTGTTCCAAATGTCTGTAATCGTGACAAATTTGTCCATCTCCACGCGCATGGATCTCGTGCCCTTTTCTGTAGCCCATATACTGTACACACACAGGTGGGGAACAATAAGGTCTAATAGGCTGAAATGGGTAAACTGTTCATAACAGTGCCATTTAGCTGACGCTTTTATCCAAAAGCGACTTACATTGCAGTGAGTGCATACATTTCAGTATATATGGTCCCAGCAGGAATCAAACCCACAACCTAAGCATTGTTAGCACCATGCTCTACCAACTGAGCCACAGAGGACCACATTTTGGGTGGGCCATTTTGGCCATTGTAAGGACCATTTTGAAATTGTAACAACGGTATTATGTTAAAAACAGGGTAAGTCAGGGAAGGAGTGGGACATGGGTTTCACAATGACTTATTTTATTATACAGTGGGCCAGTGGTTAATCGGTTCACGCCACTATCCCAGCGGTGGTCTACCTCAATGGCGCTGCTGGAGGAGACACAAGGTTTGAAGTGCTGCCGAAAGCCACCACAAGGCGGTGACAAGAGCTTTGAAGGATGTTTTTTTAGCAGCTCATGAATTACAGAGTCGAAATGGTTAAAATATCAGGTTATTTTAATGAGGACCAAGCAATGGGACAAACTCCTATCCACTCATAACATTGTCACACATTCTCTTTCAGCACAGACAAGTTTTAGCGCAATCTGACATGAATAAGCCTGAGTCGACTTTAATAATGAAGTTAGGGATTTTCATGCCAGACAGGAGTAAAGATTTTGGGTTTCAGTGGGATTGAGACTGGATAGAAAAATTGTTGTTGAAACAGTTGTTATCATTAAAAACATCATAATACTATGTGAATTTTCAGCAAGGGCAGCCTTCTCTCGTCCACTCAATGTAATAATAATAATAACAATAATAATAATAATAATAATGCAATTATTTTGTATAGCGCTTTTCATAATACTCAAAGATACTACATTTCAAACATTTATCATAACTGGCATCATGATTTAATATTTGGCGGATATTAAATAAAAATGTACCAGCCATTGATAACTGACAAATCCACTATTGACAGTTGAAGTTAATTTTTTATACTTTTTGACTAGTCAAACAGCAGAGAGATGCACCACCGCTAGCTGCCTAAACCAGCTAACAGTAAGGGATTGCAGTAGGCCTCCCTAACATTACATGGAAAGAAACTTGCGAGCTGGCCAAGCGGATGGCTCTCTCAACTAGCAGACATTACTTTGTTGCGAACGTATGGCGACTGTATGAATTTTCCAACAGACAAATTCGCTCACCTTCCCCCACTCCACACCTTCCCCCCCTATTTTGTAATCCACTGCCCATCACCGAAATTTTAAAAGACAGTTTGTTCTGTCAGTATAAATTACAGAACCCCCATCATCCTGATTGCCCCACTTATGGCAGCAGAGATGTTTGTCATGCTTCTGTGATCTGTCTAATGTTAGCCCACGTATGTTGCCATATTACGATGCAGTTGTCATAGAGAACACAAGTCTTTCTGTCTTAGCTCACTCCTTAATATACCGATAGCAACTTGCGCTTTGATATCACACTGGTTAGACTACTCCTAAAACCCATGCTTCCAAGCTGGGTAACCTAAAAATAATTTGAAATCCATAAATGAACACAACCATTTTATTATTTCCGTGATGTAAAATGGAATTGATTACCTGTTTTCTAAAATATGCATAATTTTGCCTACAGTAAAATCAATGTTTGCATGTCAATCTTCTATGAACTAACAGAATTTGTTAAATGAAGAACATTACTGTACTCAGCATTCAAATTGTGTCTCTCAAAGACTGTCTAGTGGCTAGGTAAATTGTCACACATTTGTTTTGTTTGGGAAACGATTTGAGCTTGTTGTAAACGGAGCTCAAGGAAGCACACATAGTTTGTAGCCAATTATGATACATGATATGATGGACAGGGTCGAAAAAGAACAGCCAAATACAGACAGTAGGCAACTACAAATGACTTGTTGGATATGGGCAGTAAAACAGTGAATGTAATTTGTTAACAGATTAACAGTTGTGAGTTTTATATATAAGGCTATAGCCTACAGAATAATATGAATAAAAGCATGTCAACATGACAGCTTAATGTCCCTCACCTGCCTGTTCGACATTATCCCTTGACTTCTCAGATTTATTCTCATCATTGTAAATGGCATGTAAACATTTTTGATTGATTCATAAAAGCTCTCATTTCAATCATGTGAAATATGTTCAACGTGAACTTGCAGTGCCAGAGTGGAAAATTAATGTCACAAACTGCGCTCTTTGCTTTGTGAGCGTGCTGTGTCCATATAGCCTATAGAAATGCGCGGAATCAACTGAGAAACATTATATCGCTATGAGTTAATTAATATGCAATTTCGCAGACACACTGCCACATATATTTCATGTCTTCACATTTGATGAAGAGTTGATTGATTTATTCAAAATTAAGGTTTATCCAAGGACATAATTTCTCCGACCAGACAATAATATGCCCTTTTCCAAATTGAAACAACAACTCAAAAGCTACTCTTCACATAATTCATCAGGCGGCAATGTTTGTAAACACAGAAAGGCCTCGAAAACACACTGTAAGCATATCCATTCAAATTCCTCCTCAACGATGCCTCCTGGTGGATGTTTTGCCAAGGTTAATTACCTGAAATAAAACATGGTAAATAGTCGTCGCGTGAAGCTTTTAAACTCTGACATACTACCCTGTGGACCTCTGACGACTCGTGTTAATGACATATCCATGTTACAGGACAGCACACAATGATATTATCTTATCATAAAAATGTTAAAGGTACAAGATTGTAAAAAAATAGCACTATACAAACTACTATATATATACTAGTATATTCCAAGACAAAACACCAGTGCAAAGAAGTCATCACTGAAGCTAATGTGATACTTTTTATAATGTGAAAAAATATGATTTAGGTCTGCAATATCAATACAATATAGTATAAATATTACAAATTAAGAGGGGTTCACATAAGCAGTATGCAGGTACGCATGCATGGTCAAAATCTGAAAAGCATACTAGAAACATTGTGCACCTAAACTCCTAAAGAAGAATTGTTTTGCCATTTGTTCTGAAGATAAACTACATTGGGCAAGCACATCCAGAGACAGGAGCGACAGCTGTAGGCCTAGGATAGTTTACAATCTCAGCAAACTCTAAGTAGAAGAGTAGTAATATTATTATAGGACCAATACGTTTGACTTCTATAAGTCCCCTCGTCATTGAAACACAAACTGTAGTATAATACAAGGCACAAAAAGCAGAGCTTGCACTGACTGTTGAACTTTGGTTCTATGGAAAATAGAATCGAAGCTTTTAATGGTGAAGCAACACTATTGTCAGTATATGAACTGTTAATGTGTCTGCCATATGTGTGGTTTTAATGTATTATTTAATTTACAATAAATTAATTTAATTTATTGTGCAAACACAATTCTGACTTTTGGGATAGATACACAAATGCATTCTACAGTGCAATGTCTAGGAAATTGTGGCATGGCTATTGATAATATGTAATAGTAACTAGAGTCATTTGATCACCTGACGACCACAGTACAATGACAAAATGGTAAACTAATGCTCTCTGTACTTTTAAAATATATTTATTTTATAATAAATGATAATGCATTATATGTGTGTGTCTCATAGAAAGTGTTAGGGGTATCTATAGGATGTGTGTGTGTGTTGTAAACCCTGGCACACAACCACAGCTCTGATGAATATGTCTGAGGTCCTATGTTTGGCAGTCAGCATACCCCTCAATAGACCCTAAACAATGGCATCAGAAGGTGCCAAATGGCCAGCACAGGCCTTACATTGGGACCAGCACACATTTCAAACACACCCACCCTCCTGATGACAGGAGAAAGGCATGAAGAGTTTTTGCTCAATTTTAACAACAGAGCAGTAACCAGCTCTGCACAACTGAAGACGAAGGCAGCTTGCTCTCTACCAGGGAGAGGCCCAACCATGAAGCAAGCCCACTAATAATAATAATAATAAGTATGAGCAATAACAATAGTTTGACTTGCTGAAGCAAGCCCATTAATTCTGATCTACCATGCAACAACGGAACACTGCAACCCATTAAACATTGTTATTGGAACAACAAGAAGAGGCCACATTTTATAGGGATTCCATGAGAAAATCAATGGTTTGAGATCATTGTGTAACACATAAATTGTGATTGTAATGTGATGATATGTAGGTAATTGTCCATGTGTGAGGAGTCCTCCTCATCCTGCTGCTTCCCCTACTCATTGTTTTCCTTTTAGTTAATTGTCCTCACCTGTGTCTTGTTATTCTGCAAGCTTATAAGCCTGGTTTTTTGCTTCACCTGTCGATCAGTCGTGAACTAATGTTCCATGGATGTACCTGTACCTGTACCTGTACCTGTACCTGTACCTGTACCTGTACCTGTACCTGTACCTGTACCTGTACCTGTACCTGTGTGTGTGTCCGTCCGTCCGTCCTGTGACGGTTTAAAGTAAAGCTACATTTGAGTTTGGTAACTCTTGAGTCCTGTCTCTCTACACTTGGGTCCACCTTAAGCCATCTGTTACACCATGGACAGGATAGAGTGTGGTGAATGACTGTTTGTATTATTTCTATGTTTTACTATAATGTTTTACCTTATTGTTCTAGCCTGACAAAGAAATGAATGAAGATTAGGCATGAGATCTATTAGCTTAGGGGACAGTTAGTGTAGCCAGGGGCAACTATGTGACTAACCAAGCTATTAGTCAACTTGCTTTGGTGGCCTGCATGGCCAATTCCTCTCTCAATGTCATGCTCCAAGAAAACTGAACAGTGTAAATGTTTATATCCCTACGACCAATAACATAGAATAAGAGTGTGTTATGGTTTGGAAATGTTAGCCCTTATTCAGTGGGAATAATTATACGTGCACATGCAGCTAGAATGAAAGATTGAGTGTGTTGTCATTTGAAATGATCACGCATGTGACAACTGCTTACTCTGGTCCATGATCGAATTAAACTTCTATCAAATGTGCACTGGGAACCGCAAACTCATTCAAACCTGCACTATGGAAAGAAACATTTTCCACTCTGCAAACTGCCAAGACCAAATGAACATGTGGTTTTGGATGGACAGGATTTCTTTGCACTGTGGGTTTCCTACAGTGCTGGTTTCATTGAACAGCGTTTGACTGCTGGTGTTCCAGCCTTAGATAGCATACATGTGATCAATTAGCATTACGTAACATACAATAGAAGCGCTTTATGATTTAGAAATAATAGTATATGGTCCTGGAATGCTGTGTACTGCCCATGATTACACAACACAATTACACTCACACACACTATAAAAATATGTATGGAGCGATTTCGCAACATTAGAGGTTTTTAATGGGGAATAACTTTTAGCCAGACCTGGCAACCCTGCTGTGCGGTAAGCCACAGGCTAAAAGGCTGGAAATTAAATCAACACAAGACGTACAGCAAAGTGAGTCTATAAATGCAGATTTGTATGTGATTGTCTCACCGAAGAAAATCCCATTCATAGTGTATTCATTATTAAAAGGCCAAAAATAAAATCACATCTAAAAATTATCATTTGCCTGTACTTTGTGCACACCTCAAATTTGTTTTTTCTTTTTTTTTACTACTTTATAGAGGAGGCTTTTCATTTTGTCGTTCATTTGTATTTGTGTGTGTGCAAATCAATAAATAAAATAAAATCACACCTTGTAAGACACTTACTACACTAGTAACTTTACTCATGACTCAAAAAGTACATCCAACTTCTGAGCATAGAGAAGAGAATATTATACTGATAACTTTAAATACAAACAAAACAAAAGTATGAAAAAAATGAAATTCAAATATTTAATTTAATACACAACACTTAATAATCAACCCAATTAACAAGTCTAGACTATTCAGAGACTAAATAACCAAAACTATATTCATGCACTGGCATATCCAGATTATTACAGTTCCCACAACAAACCACATGTCCAACAGACAATTCAACACTTCAGACATTTCACTGGTCAAACACCTCCTTAGAGTAGGGGATCAAATTGAAAACAAATAGTCTCCACGCAACTGTTAGGGCTTTGAATCTAAATACATACTCTTCATTGGCACAAAGAAGGAAATTTGACATATTAATGAGTTAACTCACCCACGAAAAGACTATCCAGGGGCTGACACACTGAGAGAACTTGCCACTGAGCCTTTCAACATTCTGACAGTGAAAGATTATGGAATGTAAACTCCCCCCTGATAAATGATTAACATGCACTGAGAAAATGGTTTTGAGCAAACGCATACGTACAAATACTTTAAAGTGTTGAAACTTTATATTTTAAACTTATAAACTTTCTTTTTATTTTATTATAAACTTTCATAAGAGTATGAAAGTTTCAACACATGATAGTATGTTATGGAAGATTTTGCAACTGAGAATGCTCTTCAGCCAAAAGGGTCATGCCTTTGGCCTGGAGGGCTAACCACATAATTGACCTCCTCCTGTATGTATGACCCCACTGCCATCTCCTTGACCCTCTCCTGACTCTCTTTGACTGGCATCTGAGAGGGAGCAACCACATCGGCTAGAGATATTCCTTCTCCACGGCCTCAGATTCTCACCCTCGGAGTCACACAAACATGCACCCCAGCCAGGTCATTACACAATAACAAACTCATCCCCCTAACTGGCAACCTGGTAGCCTCATAGATCGCCTAACAGAAAGTCTAAGTTTGCTTCCTGGAGTAGTATCAAGTGTCAAATTCGTCATCAAATCATTCAAGTGTCATAAACTGCAGAATGTAAACATAACTGGAGACACTCTTAGTTCTCTCCATCTAGGCTGGACAAGGGATTCCTAAAATGGAAGGAAAGGGGTTTAGTGGTTTTGGACCAGCTGTTTGACGGAGCAGTCCTAAAATCATTTGAACAGCTCAAAGAGGAATATGATTTACCAAACCAAGACTTCTTTAGGTACTTACAAATTAGACACTATCTACAAAGTCATAAAGAATGGGAACAGCTCTGTTCCTTACCAACAAAATTGGAACACCTCTTCATATCAACAACTAAAGGAATAGTGAAGACAAAGTTCATATCACATATTTACAAGATATTGCAGGAAGAGTTAAAAGAAGATAACTTAGATATTAAAGAAAAATGGGAACTAGAAATGAACACAATAATCCCAGATGAGCAATGGGAGACTTCATGCAGACAGGGACATAGGATATCCAGTAGTCCAAACTGGAAGGAATTTGGATGGAAAATGAAAATGAGATACTTTAGAACTCCACTTATAACATCAAAATGGAGCAACACCTCAGATCATTGCTGGAGGGGTTGTGACCTGGTGGGAGATCACACACATATATTTTGGGACTGCCCAAAGATATCAGAATACTGGCAAAATGTACAAAAAGAAATAAAAAAATGTCTCCATATAGATTTACCTCTTAAACCATTACACTTTATACTAGGGGTACTGCCAACTGATCTTGAAGAGAACAGTCAAACATACTTGCTGAGAATCCTCTTTTTAATAGCGAATAAGGTAATCACAGCCTCCTGGCTGAGGCCACACCCTCCAACAATTACACAATGGAGGGAAAGAATCCAAAACGTTTACAACATGGAATATACAACAGCATTATTACAACTGAAAGTAGATGTATTCCTAAATAAATGGTCATCCATTGCCCTACATTTTCATTTGATATGATTGAAATGCAGATTATTATTATATATTTTTTTAAAGATTATTGTTACTGTTATTATTATTGTTGTTATTGTTATTATTATTGTTGTTGTTATTGTTATTGTTGATGATGATAATGGTGATAATGTTGTTGAACATTACCTTATAATTTACCAAATGTAATCTATACTGTATGTATGTGGTATTGCTGAGATAATGATCATACCTCACATATATATTGGTTAAGATGAAAGATATCCATGGACTGTTAACCTTTCTGTGGACTTACCCGCGGCACCTTACTGTACCATCAAAAAGATTTGTTGTGACATACTGTATGACTGCAATTTATAAAAGGAAATGATAATAAAAAGTTTAAAAAATAAATAAAAAAATAAAAGTGTACTGCAGTAGTATTGTTGTAGTTGGCTACACCTCAGCCTATGATTCTCATGGGGCGTTAGATTGTCTCTGATAGAATCCTACGGTTCAGCTCGACATTCAACGACGATTTTCACCTTCTGAGCTAGCAGGCTAACCTGTGAGCTCTCAATTCTTTGTTATTGTTGAACCCTAGCTCAACAATAATTCCTCAGGTTATTATTATAACTTGCTAGGTCACATGTGTAGGCTACAGCTAGCACTTGGGACAGTCGGCTAACTAAGTTACTTGTTGTTTCCGGACAGCTGAGAACCTTGGCTAGCTTTGACAAGCTAATATTGAGAAATATTAGCACCCTGTTTGCAGGAGGGTTGGCCACCTTGTGTTTGTAGCCCTAGGACTACTGAGCACTTTCTAGTTTGACATAATTCCTAGCTAGTTACCTCGTATAATGATCTAGAACATGCCAGTTCTCTCTAGTGTGGGACCAGTGCCATATCTAACTATGCGGGTACCAGTTCCCTGTGGTAGCACGATGGTATAGCAATGCTGAGGTGTATTGTACCTGCTTGTTGCATCGTGCGCTGTATCTAAACTAACCCCACAACTAAGTCAACTAATAAACATGGGCTACGCATATCTTAAACATGCCTGTGTGTGTGTGTTTGTGTGTGTGTGTGTGTGTGTGTTTGCATACATGTGTTTTTTCGGGGATGCAGAGAAAGTCTTCCAGCTGTTCCAATGAGAACATCCATCCATCCATCCATACATAGACCTATGCATTTAATTCTGGTTTGTTTATAACTAAGAGGAAGACACAGTTATCATCAAAAACCACTAGTTATCATCAAAAATGATGGTCACAGTTTGCTAAAAAAAGTACCTAAAAAGCCTGCAGAGGTCTGCCTAAGTTTGGGGAAAAAAGGATCTGCCCAAGATTTACAGCATACCACCTCATCTGTGAAACATGGTGCAGGGGGTGTTAGGTTTGGGCATGTATAGTTGCCATTAGAACTTGTTAACTTGTCTTAATTGATGATTGTACCTGCTGACGGCAGCAGCAGAATGTATTCTGAAGTGCACAGAAACATCTTGTCTACTTGAGTGCAAGCAAATGCGTCCAAATGCATTGGATGGCGCCACACCATACAATAAAACAATGCCATAGCCAAAACACTGCCATAGCAACGAGTGGAAAGATCTTGATTGGCCAAGTCAATCTTCAGATTAAAATTCAATTGAACATGCATTACATTTCCCTAATGATAAGAATTTAGGCAAAAAGACCTCAAAACAAACAACAACTGAAGATGGCTGCAGTACAGGCCTAGCAGAGCATCACCAAAGAAGATGCTCAGCGTCTGGTAGGGTTAAATACTAGTGGATTGTCCACTAACTACTAAACATGACTGCTTCATTTGGACATTTGATAAGTCTGTACCATTACTTTTGGGTACACTGAAATCGGGGGACTATGCATAAAAAGTGAGGTAATTTTTGAATGGTGAAACCAATGTGTACACAAATACCATCAAATAAAAGCTAAAAATCTCTACTTTAACCTTGTAGTAATTGTTTAATTTCAAATCCAAACGTTTGGAGTATAGAGCCGAAAGAACAAAACATTTGTTGTTGTCTCATTACTTACACAGGCAGGGGTTTGGGAAAGTGAACAACATTTGACGGTGAATACATACTGTATGTCAAACCCCAGCCTGACCACTCTGTTCTTCCACCTCGGCTGGCCGCCTCTAAGAGGATGCAGTGGTCGCGCTCGTTGGTCACGGCTTTTCACTGTCTTGGCGCCCCGGTGGTGGAACGAGCTTCCCAGTGCGGTCAGGACTGCAGAGTCACTACCTATCTTCTGCCGTAGATAGAAGACCCATCTCTTCAGGCTACATCTGGACTGTCCCTCCTAAAGACCTCTTCACCTTCCACTACCCACCTGTACAGTTCCTCTACTGTAAAGCATTTTTAAAAAGCATTGTGACTGCCAATGGCCCCTGGTCCTAGCATAGTTTTGTTTTTCTTATTGTAGTGGTGTCCGTGTACACAGAGGCAGACGCAGCGGTGTAGTGAGGGAAAGGTCCCGTTTATTCATACAGTCAGTAATCGTTCAATCAAAGTTCGTTGGCTTTCCAGCCTCGTCAGAGCGTCTCTCTCTCTCCACTGTCCGCTCTCCTCGCCTTTCTCGCCGTTTCCAGCCTAGCTACCGAAATGGCAGAAGCACACACATCTTAAACATTCGCCGACGAGACTTAATTCGCAGCAGGTGTGCAACAAAAGTCTCGCCGACACAACCCCGGCCACGGTCCTGTAGCTCCCTCTACAGGCCGAACGCTGCATGTCCCCCCACACTTATGATGACTGATGTATAGATGATTCACTTACTTGAGACAAATGTACTTGTTGTAAGTTGCTTTGGATAAAAACATCTACTAAATGTCAAAAATGTAAATGTAAATGTGATGAAAATGGGTGAAGTGTCTAGCCCCAAATTTACAAAAAATGGTTAGGGCATAAACCCAATATTTTCATGTTTTATTAATTTTTCCAGAGAACAGATTGGTGTTGAATTGTGGGATATATGAAGGATTGCCCCTTTTAAAAGGCTACCCATTTTTAATTGGCAATTATGGCACTTGAAAGTAGCCAAATATCCCTCTGATAAAAAAAACAACCTAAAAACTTGACATCAAAGATGAGCATGGAAATTAACAGGCCATGTAGCAATTAAGTTTGTTTTATTTTCTAGTGCATGAGGTTATTCGCAGGTTACCTAAATGTTAACCTCGTCCTCAGGCTATCGCTCACAGCGCATATAAGTCTGGAATAACGACGACTCAAACCTGGCCGTAGGGTGGTTACTGATTAAAGTATTTGTTATTATTTGATTTCAGCTAATCACACGGCTGCAAGGTGTAGCTTTTTATCAGAAATGTGTGGAATGTGCTGTGGAAGATGATTGATGCGAGGTAAAGCCCATGGCTATGCCCCGTCCCCATTTTTGACGCTCTTGCTCTTGGCTTAATGAAGGCCAATGAAGTTTAACGCATTGGTCCAACAGACCTTTTGGGCATTTGGGCAGAAGTGTCTGGGAACGAGACTACTTAAATCTTAACATAATATTAACATAATCTTCAGCAGTACATGCTAAGCACAGTGTATCTATGAGAAGATATTCAGCACTTTGCTCGTACAAAAGTCCTACAATTCCGAAGCGAGTATAAACCAAGGCAATAATTAATATTAAATACATTTAACTACATTCATAAAGTTCTTCATAACCAACATCAGGGAGATGTGACCAGAGAGGTGGTGAGTGGATCCTGGCTATAAGGGCACACTCTTGCCAACACACATTCTGGTGTGACATGTGCGATGTCTTATTGATCTATGTTGCTTTGGCTGTCTCCACGTGTGGATCATTGTAATCAGGGGTGGGGCTGGCCTTTTAAACACCTGTGCTTTGTTTCATTCAGGGAAAACAAAGAGATTTTTAACATTTCTTTTAAAGAGACAACACACATTTTCTGCCATGCCTCTATCAATTGATTTGGCTTTAATCAATGGTTTCTTCTTGATGTTGTGTACATGTTTTCATGCCTATGTCACCTTTCAGAGGAAATCAAGGAACCTATCCAGATCTGATGTCGTATTAGATCAGTCAAACCCTGTCAGAACATAGTTTGCTTTTTGTGAGATTCTTTTCTTTTCTTTTGTCTAGTATTGGTATACATGGTCGAAATTATGCACTCATATTTAGTATTTGGTCGACACTACTTTGTATGCAAACCGTCTGGGACCCATTGACCCCACCAGGTGCTGGGTATTTTTTCTGGTGATATTCTGCCAGGCCAGCCATCTTCAGTTTTTGAGGTCTTTTTGCCCATAATCTTACCATCAGAAAATGAAATACATGTTCAATAGGATTTAAATCCAAAGATTGACATGGCCAGTCAAGAACTTTCCACTTTTTCGCCCTGAAAATCTCCCTAGCTCCAATGGCAGTATGTTTTGGGTCATTGTCTTACTGTATGATGAAGCGCCATCCAATGAATTTGGAAGCATTGCTTTTACTCGACCAGACAAGATATTTCTGTACACTTCAGAATACATTCTGCTGCTACTGTCAGCAGTAACATCATCAATTATGATAAGTTAGCAAGTTCTAGTGGCAGCTATACATGCCCAAACCATAGCATCCCCTCCACCATGTTTCACAGATGAGATGGTATGCTGTAAACCTTGGGCAGATCCTTTTTTCTCCAAACTTTCCTCTAGCAATCACTCTGATAATATTCACCTTATCTGTCCACAAGACTTTTTTCCACACCTCTGCAGGCTTTTTAGGTACTTCTTAGCAAACTCTAACCTGACTATCCTTTTTAAGGATAACTAGTGGTTTGCATCTTGCAGTAAAGCCTCAGCCATTTGCGATTGCTGAGCTCATCAGTGCTTGATTTTGGCAAGCCTAAGGTTTTGACTATGTTTCAGATTTTTCAGCTTTCACCATTTGTCAATTGCTTTGCTATTGTAATGTATCTCACACCTTGTCCTTTGTTGGGAATGATATTTAAGGAGAGGGACAGCGAGATATTCTTTGAGTTTTGGGTTAGGCCCATCACGGGCATCATTCTCCCGCGTTGGGGAAAAATAAAAAAGTTTTTATTTCAAATCCAAAAAGAAGAAAAAATGCTTCACTGTCCCATTACTTACGCACGGTACTGTATAACCTTTTGTGGAAAGGGTTCTACATGGAACCCAAAAGGTTTCTTCAAAGGGACAGTGGAAGAAGAACCCTTTTTGGTTCTAGGTAGCACTTTTTTTCTAAGAGTGCAGGATCTGTGATGGGTCTGTCTGTCTCTATCCACGGTATATTTGCTTGAATGCCACAGCCTATTTAAGTATTGTTGCTGACCATGTGCATCCCTTCATGGCCACAATTGACCCATCTTCTAATGGCTACTGCCAGCATGATAATGCACCATGTCACAAAGCAAAAGTCATCTTAAACTGGTTTCATGAACATGACAATGAGTTCAGTGTTCTTCAGTGGCCTTCCCAGGATCTGAATCCAATAGAACACCTTTGGGATGTGGTAGAACAGGAGATTCACATCTTGAAAGTGAACCTGAAAAATCTGCAGGAATTGAGTAATGCAATCATGTCATCATGGACTAGAATCTCAAAGGAATGTTTCCAACATCTTGTGGAATCAATGCCATGAAGAATTTAGGCTGTTTTGAGAGCAAAGGGAGGCCCTACCCAGTATTAGTATAGTGTTCCTCATAAAGTGCTCTGTGAGTGTATATCTAACTATCTTTGTTTTTGCTGGTCTGTAGGATCTATGATGGCCGTCAGCCCATCCTGTGTATCATGGACACAGCCATGATCAAAACCATCCTCATCAAGGAATGCTACTCCCTTTTCACTAACAGGAGGGTAATAAATTGAAGTTGTTGTATGGGGAAAAAAACATAAGGGCTCCTTAAATAGATAATATCATTGTTATTATAGCATTATTAATAGTAGGTTAATCTTGCAGCATATAATAATTATAATTTTTCTAGAATATCTATCTCAACGGGCCTCTGTATGACGCCGTGTTTATCGCTGAGGATGATGCATGGAGACGGATCCGCAGTGTCCTGTCTCCCTCCTTCACCAGTGGGCGAATCAAAGAGGTACAGTCCCATCTCTCCTCTCCTTCTTTCATTCATTCCTTTATACAACACAAATAAATGAATGACTAACAACTCTGACGCGTGTGTGTGTGTGTGTGTGTGTGTGTGTGTGTGTGTGTGTGTGTGTGTGAGAGTGTGTGTGTGATTTGTACTATGTGTATAGTGTGTATTCATTGTTGTTTGTTGTTGTGTGAAGCAGCAACTTTAATTAATTAATCCAAGACAAATTTTCATCCGGGACAATAAAGTATATTTGATCTTATCTTCGATAAGTTCAGTGGTCAGATGACAGAGTATAGAATAATAGTTCATCTTTGGAGTCACTTATTCTTTGACTATATACATAATGTATCCTGTATGGATGTATATTCTCAGGCTATATAAACATTAAAATAATTCCTGTTTCAAACATGATATTAATATATGTTTTGCACATATTAATCCACGTATCAATCATGATATTTTTCCATGTATCCTTCCCAACTCAGATGCTCAGGATCATGAAGCAGCACTCTGGTAACTTGGTCAGCAATCTGAAGAAGACGGCTGATAACGATGAGCCCATTGAACTAAAGGAGTGAGTATTTATCTCCGAGACGATAAGGTGAATTTGTAATTTCAGTGAACTCCCCCTTTAATTTTGTGGTTGTGGTTCTGGTGGTCAGAGATTGTGTGGTTGTGTTCCAGGTTCTTTGGACCATACAGTATGGATGTGGTCGTCAGTACTTCATTCAGTGTCGACATCGACTCCCTCCACAACCCCTCCGACCCCATTGTGACCAACATCAAGAAAATGCTCAAGTTTGACATCTTCAGCCCACTGTTCCTCACAGTCGGTACAACTGCCCCCATATAGCTTTCAGTCATTTTGTGCTTAATAAATGAAGCTATTGATTTCATTGATTAGACTGACATAAACCACACTACCAATGGTTTGCGCTCTACTCATTTGACAAACACATGGGCCGTGTCCAGAACCAACCTCTAGTTCCTAAATGCTGGACACTTGGAGATCTGAGTGGATTGGATACAGAAGTGTCTAGGGATAGAGCCTAGGAGTTGTTTCTGGACAGGGCTGTGCATTGAATAGGATTGGAGTCACGTATCATGGTATTTCCTGTTCCTGTTTGTAACCGTGGCATTTCCTGTCCGTCCAGCATTCTTCCCCTTCATGGGTCCTGTTATGGCAAACATGGCAAACATATTCCCTGCCTCGGTCACAGATTTCTTCTACGCTGTCTTTCAGAAGATCAAGTCCAATCGCGTGGCTAGCACCAGGAAGGTATGTAAATATAACTGATCAAATATACGATCTTCAGCCAGTATTGTGTAATACAATTGTAGAGATTTGGTAGCATCTGGTAGTTCTCATGTGATTTTGATCTGACGTAAGCCTGCTTCCAGAGTCGGGTAGATTTCCTGCAGCTGATGATAGACTCGCAGAAAGACAGCAACTCAAAGGGAGAGGAGCAGAGTAAAGGTGCCTGCCTTAAACACACACACACACACACACACACACACACACACACACACACACACACACACATCCACACACACACACACACACACACACACACACACACTGTATACTAGCATCTAACACACACACATACAGTACCTGCCTCAAACACCTATACCTACAAACACACCGTGGAAATACTCTACTTCGTCCCTTTCTCACACCTACCACCCCATTTCTCCCATCATCATAGGATTGAGTGACCATGAGATCTTGTCCCAGGCAATGATGTTCATCTTTGCTGGCTATGAGACCACCAGTAGCTCTCTGTCCTTCCTGGCCTACAATCTGGCAACCAACCCTCACATTATGACCAAGCTGCAGGAGGAGATAGACACTGTGTTTCCCAACAAGGTAACCCCTCTGCAGACTCCTATATAGTACTATTCATGTGGAACAGGTGATAGTGACAGTGACAGTGTGATAGTGACATGATAGTGACAGTGTTTTAGAGGGTACTGATGAGTGTGTAACCCCTGTGCACTGCAGACTCCTACAGATGGTTAGATAGGTGACAGTATTTTGCAGTGTGCTAATGTGTCTGTAGCATCCCTGTGCAGACTTCTGCCCAGTATTATTCATTTGAAACAGGAAGTAGATAGGTGTTGTTGGAATCTTCAGAATAGTTAAAAGGCCAGTACCTGAGTACCTGAGGGATCTACAGGGTATATACCTTAAAAGCATGTCTGACATGCAGTGGTGTGCATGACCATAGAGTGATTTCTAAACTAATACAATTATCTTAAAATAAATTATAAAACTAACAGGTAATCAGTGCAGAGACTTGTGTGATATGTGCTCTCCATCTGACTCGTGCTGCTGCATTTTGTATCATTTGCCAAGAGCTTTCTTTGGTCGACCAGACAGGAGAGTGTTACAGTAATCAAGGTTGCTAGTAATACAAGCATGCATTCGTCTCTCAGTGTCAGCCTGGGAGAGGAAAGGTTGCACCTTTACAGCTGTGTTCTGTAAAGGTCCATGTAATATTCAAGCGTTCTAAAAGCTTCCTAACGGTTGTAATGACTATCTTTAATCGGTAGCGATCAGGGAACAAGATCCCTTATAATAAATCCCTTATGAATAAAAACACGCTTTTTAAAATGCAGTGTCCTACCTGACATTCGGTTTGCATATAAACATGTTGTGAGTGCCAGGGGTGTTCTAGGGGAGTAGACTGACCTTTCTCTGGTGGCTGCCTCTCCCAATCGTGTGCGCATGTAGAAACACAACAGCTAATGTCCAACACTGCAAGTTCATTTCGGGGGGATATATTATTATTAGGGAGGATGTTGTTGTTTGGACAACTTCAGACAGAATTTCTCCACGATGGCAGATTTCCGGCAAACTTACTTACTCTTCTTTAAGTGATACAAATATGTTTTAGTCACATTCTTGATATGGGTTTCAAAATTAAGATCTGAGTCAATGGTAACACCTTGTTTTTTTGCCTGGTGCTTAGTGTTACTGTAAGTAGTGTCTTTAAGTGTGCAGACAGTTTGACCAGGACAAGGACAAAGAGCATTTTGGCATCAGCATTAATTAATTAATTCTAAGGTCATTAAGAACCTAGTTAATAACTTAACAACATAGTGCTATCTCAGTGCTATGATCGGCACAAAAGCCAGATTGGAACATGTCAAAGGTACAGTTGGGAAGAAGGAGATTATTTAACAGTTTGAACACCTTTTTTTCAAGAATTATTATTTTTTTGCTTAAAAAGGGAAGGTTGGAGATTGGCCTAAAATCGCTAAGGACTGAAGAGTCTAAGTTACTTTTCTTCAGGAGGGGTTTCACCATGGTAGTTTTAGGTGCAGATGAACAGACCCCCACTTTGCTGAGCATTTCTGTATGACCACTGCAAAAGAGTTCATAGTGCTTCCATGTGGTGGAAGGTGGGGTAACAAGTCATCAAACACATCTTCAGGTCTTGCCTGAGTGATCCTCCTCACCTAATATTGTTTCTCTTATTGTTTCTCTAACCCTAACCCTCACATTTGTAGGTGGAGAGCAGATCACCAGGTGTCTTGTGGGCGGGATTTATAAGGCTGTCAATCGTTGAAAAGAGCACTGTTTGAGTTGTTATGATTCATTATCAATTTTGAGAAATGATCCGGCTTGGCGTTTTTTTTATTGCCTTATTAAAAGCAGAAAGATGCTCTCGAAGAATATCAAGGTGGACCTGCAGTTTTTGTCAGCTCAGACTTTCTGCAAATTCTTTTAAATTTGGCCACAGCCTTTTTCAGTTTGAGTGGTGCTACAGAGTCGATAGTTGCCCTTAGTTTGGTGTTGAAGCTGGTTACTAAATCATTATCACAGGAGGAAGCTGTTGATGGTGTACTATTCATATTCATATTCATCATGAAATTCTCATCTGCTCAGCGACATGGCTAAATAAGTAATGGAGCGAAAATATATTTTTTCCCTACTTCTAATAGACTGACATGCATTCATGTTTAGCCAGGTTTCAGATAAAAACATTACAGTGCAGCTTTCGCTCTGAGATAAGATCAATAAAGGTTTTGCCAGATAGGGACCTAATATTCAAAAGCACCATGGTAATGTTCTCTGGGCTGTTCGGTGCTGCCCGGCCACAGTTAATGGAATGGATACCAAGTTATTCACATTTGAACCACCTGACAGTTTTCTTGTAGTCTGTCGACTGTGATAGGAAATAATAGACTATAGCACATTCAGTATTCCAAGCAGTCAATCCACTAAAAGCAGCCCAGTTTAGTGGCATTTTGACTTCTGATTGATCCTTGTGTACATCTATCATTTACATTGTTCAGTGGAATCTAAATGTATTTTCTTCTAACTATCAAGATAACATTATTTAGCGATTTTTTTGTTTATTCATGTACAACAAAAAAGCAAGTCTCTATTACACACGTACATTGAAAGTAATGGCGTTCTGTATGCGGGTGTCATGAAATTAGGCTATGCAGATTAGAATAAGTACAGTACTGTGTTCATTTCCCAAAAAAAGAACACAAAAAACTAACAGCTCTTCAGATTTGCGACGAAAAAGAGTTAGTTCTGGGCTACGGCTACGTGAACGACCAATCACTAGTGCTCATGTGAGTGTAATATCCCTGTTCAGGCTCCTATCCAGTACGAGGCTCTGATGCAGATGGACTATCTAGACAGCGTGATCAACGAGTCTCTCAGGTTGTACCCCATCGACTTGAAAGAGTCGCCAAGAAATCTGTTGAGATCAGCGGCATCACCATCCCCAAGGGTATGGTTGTCATGTTACCCATCTGGACCTTGCACCGTGACCCCGATGTGTGGGAAGACCCAGAGGAGTTCAAACCAGAGAGGTAATGGGCCACATCTTAACCACAACCACAATATCAATCACAACAGCAACGATATGAGCAGTGTTCCACAAACAACCATAAAACAAACCTAAATGCGACGACCAAACACAAACAGGTTTCTTCAACCATGTATAACCATCATATTACTGTGATTTAATTGATATGTTCTTTAACCCCTCCTCCTCTGAACTCTCCGTGTGAAGGTTCAGTAAGGAGAACAAGGAGAGCATCGACCCATACACCAACATGCCGTTCGGGTTGGGCCCACGGAACTGTATCGGGATGCGATTCGCTCTGGTATTGATGAAACTGGCGATGGTGGAGATTCTACAGAGGTTCAACTTCACCGTCTGCAAAGAGACAGAGGTGAGACAAAATAATGATACAATGATTGTAAATATAATTTTGTACCTATGACTTTGTTGCGTTTCTATATGTAGCAGAGGTGATTTTGGAATCACACTCGCGTGATGAGGTAGCCCTGCCTGAGACATGTAAACTGAAGTGTCGCCCTCAGACCTTGAGGATGTCCTCTTGGCTTAATAGTAGCGTTTGTGTCTTCCACATGGGAGACCCGGGTTTGAACCCCCATACTACAATTCTGTACTTGCGTACTGCATGAGTATGTACTCCCCATTTAATTTCCCAGATTGCATTTTTCAGTACTAGGCGCCAATCATCCTCAGTATAGGCTACCTACTAAATGATGGAAGTGTGAGATTTAAAAAAAAAGCTATTTGTATTTCTGCAAAACTCCCTCGAGACTTCATAGGGCCATTTTAATGTATGTCGACCCAAGAGAGGTTGTCCAGGAGTTTGAGTTTATTTGAATTTATAGTGCAATGCTACCCGAACGTAACAGTGACACTGTATTAGGTAACATTCATAGTGTAACGCTGACATCTGTTTTACTCGTTCCTTCATACTTTAACTGTGTGTCGACTCTCACCAGATCCCCATTGAGATGGACCTGTTCCGCTGCCAGGAGTCCAACGACAACCAGCTCAAAGCAGACAGCCAGGGATGAGGACCTGCCCTGCTGCAGGTCTCTCAGTTATTATGTTACACATAGATCTAGGATCAGCCCCAACACTGGCTACTTTCAAAAATGGGCTTAAAAAAAAAAAGAGCTTCGCTTTTGCCTTAAATTGAAACTAAATTGGCGCTAATAATTGCACTGTGACCCTAAAATGCACTGTGACTTTTATTCATTTTTTATGTCTTTTATGCGTTTTTATTCTAATTTTTCTTTCATGCTCTTTCCTTTTTATCTATTTTACGTAAAGCACTTTGAATTGCCTCTGTGTATGAAATGTGCTATATAAATAAACTTGCCTTGCCTTGCCTCGCCTCGCCTCTGGGCTCTGCTGCTACTGTATGCTGCTCTCTTTGTATCTGTCTATTAGTGGAGGTCCAGGACTAGTTGTACAGAGACAGTTGTTGTCTGTCGTCTGCAGTGCAGGGATTTGCATGTGACTTGTGTATGTTTTGTACTCGTCTGGTAGTGGGTCTCTATCATCACGCTAAAAACGTGTGTATAATCACAAACTAAATCATAACATGAGAATGAACAACATGCCATCAAAACATGACAATAAATAGGTGTTAGATTAGATTCAACTTTATTGTCATTGTGCAGAGTACAAGTACAGAGACAACGAAATGCAGTTAGCGTCTAACCAGAAGTGCAAAAAAGCAGAAAAGTGCAATGTGAACAATATATACAGGTAGAGCAGTATAAGCAATATATGAGCAGTATAAGTAGTGCAGTATAAGCAGTATATGAGCAGTATAAGCAGTATATGAGTAGTATAAGTAGTGCAGTATAAGCAATATATGTATTAACAGTAACATTATAAGCAGAATAAATATAGAATGCAGTATGAACAGTATAAGCAGTATATGAGCTGTATAAGTAGTGCAGTTACCAATGTATTGGGTCTATCTATGGGTATCGTAGTGCAGCAGTAGTCAAAATGTACCTGCATTTTATCGTTTGAAGTGCCATCTCATCTGTCATAAGATTTGACTTGTAAAACTGAAAAGTAGGATACAACTAATAGCCTAAATGTATAAACACAGACCACAACCAAAAAACAACATGGGAAAATCGTTTACGCATCCTCTGCAGCAGGAACAGTGCAGAGAAAAAGTATGTACAGTAAACCCCATAACTGAATACACTTCATACGCTTCAGCGCGACACAGAACGCCTATACTGCAACAAAGTAAAAAGATGAGACAGACACGTGTCTTCAATAACTTGCATGTTTAATCAAAATACAAGCATTCGGCACATCGTTAACTTGTAGGAAAGTTTAATCAGGTTTTATCAATTGTATTATTTTAAATGTGAAATAAATAGCATCAGTGCAGAGGCTATAACACACTACAAAAGTCACATTAAATCACGGAAAGTAGGCTAGGCTAATTAACGGAACTATATGATTATACAGCCGGAGCCCAGTCCAGGGTTCTGAAAGCGACAAGTAACAAGTGTGCCCATCAACTGTCTAGATATTAGGCCTATACGTAACATTTAGTCCTCCACTTTATATCACAGCCAGTATAACGTTTAAAATGACTACAAAACAAAAGCAATATAGTCTACAGTGAACGGCGCATTGTCCATTTGTCATACATGTCCAAACAGACCCGCTCACTTGAATAGGAAAGTAGCGCGGCGGTTCGTTGCTTCAGCAAACCTCTCGATGACTTTACTGTTGAAATCCATCTGTCCCTGGATCAACGCATTTTCAATGGAAATCATGTCAAGGCCGTTCAGTCGCTGGTGTCTGTTCTGTTCTGACAGATGTATAATGTCTTTGAATCCAGCCGATGCCCAAATAGTCTCCACCAAAAATCATACATGGGAAACAGAACAGCGCATGTTTCGAGGTGGTAGCGGTTAGCCATCTCTTTTTGTCAAACCATTCCTGTTGGCCCTAAACGTTTTATCTCCAACTTCTCTTCCAAATGCAATGTACTAAACCGCATGGTCAACAAATAATCTACACGATTCATTGTGAAAACTTTAGCTAGCTAGCATTAGCGATAGACGTACAGTAGATGAACTGAATTGCTTTGTGATTATTTCCTGTCATGTCAGACCACGTTAACGACATTAGCGTTTAATAGTTTTTCGCCACCTGTTGCTAGGCAGAATTCATACCCAATATAATTTGCGTGAGGTTTTCCCTGCTTACGCCAAACACGCTCACGTTGTTCCCCTCGCAACGATGGGGCAAGAGTGCTCCGCTGCCCCACAGCAGAAAGACGGGACAGGGAGCGCAGTCCGCACACACTAGTAATTACTAGTAATTAGTAATTACTCCAAAAACAGCACTATACGGATTATGAGTCAAGTTTTATATATTTATACACACCAATTTCACCATTTAATCTATTTTGTATTAAATATAAAATACTTATTATTATTACTAATAAAAAATATGACTAATAATTGTTTCGTATTTGTAATGTACTTTATGAGACTTTATGTTTGTAATGTACTTTATAAAGAAAAAAAACCTGTATATCCCTATGGGGGGACGTGCAGCGTTCGGCCTGTAGAGGGAGCTACAGGACCGTGGCCGGGGTTGTGTCGGCGAGACTTTTGTTGCACACCTGCTGCGAATTAAGTCTCGCCGGCGAATGTTTAAGATGTGTGTGCTTCTGCCATTTCAGGAGCGAAGCTGGAGAAGGCGAGGCGAGCAGCGAACGGAGGCTGGAGAGCCCAAGCAGAGAGCCCTATCACCGAGGCTGGAAAGCCCAAGCAGAGAGACCTATCACCGAGGCTGGAAAGCCCAAGCAGAGAGACTTATCACCAAGGCTAGAAAGCCCAAGCAGAGAGACGTATCGACGAGGCTGGAAAGCCCAAGCAGAGAGACTTGTCGACGAGGCTGGAAAGCCCAAGCCCTATTGATCACTTGTTGTGGAATAAACGGGAAAGTACTTCCCTTACTGTGAACGCTGCGTCTGCCTCTGTGTATAAACGGACATCGTTACAATCCCCAAATTTGATTCTATGCAATATGTTTTTTCAAATGTTGTATTTGTCTTGTAGGCTACTTTTGTGTAAGCCGTATATTGTGGGTAAAATGCACTATAAATTCAAATGAACTTAAACTTAAATGTGTATTGCAGTGGAATCCTAACTCGAGATCCGCGTGTAAATCGAATCAATTTCCCATTGACATGAATGCAAGATTTACGCGCGCGGATTTGGAGTTAGGATTCCACCCAAAATGCGTTGCTATTGGTATCATTATGACGTTGATATGTACACAGAATTGAGAATGTTCTGCAATAATACACAAAGTTCTTGAACTTTTAGTTTAGTGGCATAACGAGCTAAGACGCAACCTGAACCTGTGCAATCAGTATTACCAGAGTGAGATATAAAGAGATTATAACCGGAAGATTCGGCGCTTATACACAGCCTACTGACTGAGGTAGGCTAATGTAGGCCAGAGATGTAGTATAGTTGACATATAGTATAGTTTTATAACACTTGTATTTGTAAATACTTGAGACGGCATAGGCC
The DNA here is from genome assembly GCF_951799395.1 of Argentina silus. Taxonomy (NCBI): domain Eukaryota; kingdom Metazoa; phylum Chordata; class Actinopteri; order Argentiniformes; family Argentinidae; genus Argentina; species Argentina silus. The sequence continues at coordinate 17,497,109 of NC_139673.1, read as the reverse complement.
GACTACCTTTACAGCATTTGGACAAGGGACGCGTAAAAATGTCACTGAGAGATATCTGTCACAAGGAGATGATATTCCCATTAAGTCGAATTCAGCGTTGGATATTTCTATATGCCTAAAAACTCACATCTTTAGAAAGGCCTTCCTTTAGGTCCTGTCCTCTTGTTGTTGTTAGTGTTTTGTTTGTGTTTTTGTTTGTGTGTCTATTGCACTCAACTGCACAGGCTTTGAAATTGTCGGCGACAAATGAAAAACACATTCCAAATAAAATATATTTTTTATTATTATTATGAGAGACCTAAATGCATGAATTGAATTAGGGCTTTTTTAATTTTGCCGAGGTCTTCTGCTTATTAGCCTATAGGCTCCTACCTGTACCAGGCCGATTCCAGTTAATAAAATGTGCCCATTATATGGCCACTGATATTTGACCTGTTGGCCACAATTGTAGGCTATATTTCAAGGCGTGTCAACAAACATAGCCAGCCAACCCACACTGGAAGCTTTTGCTGACTCTAACATAGGCCTCTGACAGGACCAAGTCACTTCGAACCATTGCATCGAACGCTGATAAGAGTTGTTAGGCAGTGAATTACCATGATAGTCATTCCAAACCCATTATGACGCCAGCCGAACGCACATTATAGATAATAACATTTCTTTGCTGCCAATCGGTGTACTGGTATTTGTTGACTGATTCAGAAGGGCAAACTCAAAGATTGTTATACCATTCTCATTTGGGGAATCTTTCTGACATTCCTGTTGCATTATAGTATGGGTGTGTGGAGATTATTTCAATCATTTTTGTTTGTGTTCTATCTACTGAAGGTGCATAAAAACAATGGAGGTGAAAATATATATGAGTATTGAGGATATCAGGAAGGAGCATGAGAGGATTAAGACAGAGAAGGCAGAGTTTGAGAAAAAGATAGAGGAATATGAGAAACAAAAGAGAAGGGACCAAAAAGTTAGGCAGAGGGAGGAGGAGATCCTGGCCAGAAAGGCAGAAAGACTGCAGGAGGACAGGAATGAGTTCAATAGGGAGAGGGAGGAGATAGACAGTGGGATCAAGATCCTCATGATGGAGATTGAGAAAGAGAAGGAGTCCTCAAAGGAGATACTTAGAAAGGCTGAGAAGGCAGAGGCAGAGTTAAATATGATGAGGAAGGAGAGCGTGAAAATCCAAAGAGACGGGCAGAAGGTGGAGCAAGAAATGCTCAGGATGTGGAAGGAGAAGGAGACATTTCTCAAGGCCAAGAAACAGACGGAGAAAGAGATGGAGAAAAATATGGTGGCAGTCAAGAGGAGAGAGGCCCTGGTGATGGAGGCCGAAGAAAGACTTAAACTGAGCAAGGAAAAAGAGAAGGAAGAGCAGGAGAAGGAGACCTCAAAGGAGATGCTTAGAAAGACAGAGAAGGTCGGAGCAGAGTTGCAAATGATAAAGAAGGAGTGGGTGAAAATCAAAAGAGACGGGCAGAAGGTGGAGCAAGAAATGCTCGGGATGTGGAAGGAGAAGGAGACATTTCTCAAGGCCAAGAAACAGATGGAAAAAGAAATGGAGGCAGTCAAGAGGAGAGAGGCCCTGGTGATGGAGGCCGAAGAAAGACTTAAACTGAGCCAGGAAAAGGAGAAGCTAGAGCAGGAAATGGAGACCTCAATGGAGATGCTTAGAAAGACAGAGAAGGTCGGAGCAGAGTTGCAAATGATAAAGAAGGAGTGGATGAAAATCAAAAGAGACGGGCAGGATGTGGAGCGAGAAATGCTCAAGATGTGGAAGGAGAAGGAGACATTTAAAAAGGATAAGAAACAGATGGAGAAAGAGATAGAGGCCATCAAGAGGAGAGAGGCCCTGGTGATGGTGGCTGAAGAAAGAGCGAAACAGAGTCTGGAAAAAGAGAAGCTAGAACAGGAGAGGGAGACATTGAAGAAGGTGAGCATGGTGACGATTAGAGAGATGGTAGAGAACCTATAGACTAAGTAGATGAAGGTGATTGTTGCTAGTTTTACTATAGCATTTAGTCCATGACCTTCAACTCTCAGTTGAATTTGTCCAATTCTTGTCTCACCTTGCACTCCCCTCTGATGTTACTTTTTTAATTTCAGATGAACGATGGCTCCAGATATGCAGAGATGCCCCAACCCTCATGTTCTCTGATGGCTCAGCTGGTACACAATCAGGCAAACCAGGGGACGAGCCTTTCTGTCAAAAGCCTTGTTGATGTGGCCCTGGCTGAGAGCGTGTGGGGGTGCAGAGATAAGACAGGGGACTGCACATGCCGACACCGTTAGCCTGGAAACCTCAACACAATTGGCCGCTATTTAGGGATACATAGCAAATCAATTTATATAGTTGTCTTAAGTTCAATAAATTAAGTTGAACATTAAATTAAATTGACTTCCTTTCTCTACCACTGTGACTGCTTGTGGCATTTATTATTATAGAAAGTCTTACTTGTGATGACCGTGATGTATGTAGCTGAAGATGAATGTAGCTATTTATTTTAAGTCGCTCTGGATAAGAGCTTCTGCTAAATTACTCAAACGTAGGCCTAAAGTACATCCGTAAAATAATGTATCCATTTCCTGTTAACCATCTCTAAACCCTAGATGGCAGTATTTACTCTTACACCAGAAACGTGACCATTTGCACGTGTGGATGCAGAAGAAATAGCCTCCCAGTCTGTTTCTGCAAGGAACTTCTAATTTATGGATTCTGTACATTGTTTTATGTTGAGAGTCTTGTCAAGTCTGAATATCTTAGAGTTGGGGTTTGTCCTCTACCTCCAAATATAAACGAGGACAATCACTTTGTTTTTCATACAGGTACCACTATTGTATGTATTTCTGTAATCTATGTTTCTATTACTTTACCATACTATGAAACTAATTGAATATGTTTTTAAGCGTCCAAAAAGCATTGATACCATTTCCAAGCACTCCAAGAATCATTTTGCGTTGCTGCTGCAGCAGCTGCGCAATGTCAACACTTTACACACGCACTGGTGTAGCATGTAACATTAAAATCCATCAACTTCATATCACACCATTGATGATTGGTGAACTTGTTGGATCAGTTAAGGCCTGTGCCAGAAAACAGTACACACACCAATCACACAATGGGACTATAACAGGCACATACAGTGCATTCTGAAAGTATTCAGACCCCTTCACTTTTTCCGTATTATGTTATGTTACAGCCTTATTCAAAAATAGATGAAATTATTTTTTTTCCTCATTAATCTACACACAATACGCAATAATGACAAAGGTGCTTCAACAAAAAACGTAAAGGGTCTGAATACGTATGTAAAGGTGATATTTCAGTTTTTTATTTTGAATAAATTAGCAACAATTTCTAAAAACCTGTTTTTGCTTTGTCATTATGGGGTATTGTGTGTAGATTGATGAGGAAAAAGGCTGTAACATCACAAAATGTGGAAAAAGTGAAGGGGTCTGAATACTTTCCGAGAGCACTGTACTTACATCTTGATTTACAGAATCACACCTCGTACACACTTGCAAGTGATAGCAACGCCTATCACCTGTCCCAATAAAGGGATGCTACAAGCGCACCATTTCATCCTTTCCACTCTTCACTCTCTGACTGTCTGAAGTGTACTGTAGTTGTGTTGTTGTAGCTGGGTACACCTCAGCCTATGATTCTCATGGGGCGTTAGGTTGAAAAGTGTACTGTAGTTGTGTTGTTGTAGCTGGCTACACCTCAGCCTATGATTCTCACGGGGCGTTAGATTGTCTCTGATAGAATCCTACGGTTCAGCTCAACGATGATTTTCACCTTCTGAGCACCTGTTAACTCTCTGAGCTAGCAGGCTAACCTGTGAGCTCTCAATTTTTTGTTATTGTTGAACCCTAGCTCGACGATAATTCCTCAGGTTATTATTAGAACTTGCAAGGTCACATGTGTAGGCTACAGCTAGCACTTGGGACGGACGGCTAACTAAGTTACTTGTTGTTTCCGGACAGCTGAGAACCTTGGCTAGCTTTGACAAGGTAATATTGAGAAATATTAGCACCCTGTTTGCAGGAGGGTTGGTCAGCTTGTGTTTGTAGCCCTAGGACTACTGAGCACTTTCTAGTAATTAATAATTTACTAGCTAGTTACCTCGTATAATGATCTGGAACATACCAGTTCTCTCTGGTGTGGGACCACCATATCTAACTATGCGGGTACCAGTTCCCTGTGGTAGCACGTGGGTGTAGCAATGCTGAGGTGTGCTGATATTATACCTGTTTGTTGCATCGTGCGCTGTATCTAAACTAACCCCACAACAAAGTCAACTAATAAACATGGGCTACGCATATCTTAAACATGCCTGTGTGTGTGTGTGTGTGTGTGTGTGTGTGTGTGTGTGTGCGTGCGTGCGTGCGTGTGTGTGTGTGTGTTTGTGCGTGCTTGCGTACATGTGTTTTTTCGGGGATGCAGAGAAAGTCTTCCAGCTGTTCCAATGACAACATCCATCCATCCATCCATACATACATAGACCTATGCATTTAATTCTGGTTTGTTTATAACTAAGAGGAAGACACATTTATCATCAAAAACCACTAGTTATCATCAAAAAGGATGGTCACAGTTTGCTAAAAAAGAGTACCTAAAAAGCCTGCAAAGGTCTCGTAAAAGATATTGTGGACAGATGAGATGAATATTATCATGGACTAGAGTGACAAAAGTTTGGAGAAAAAAGGATCTGCCCAAGATCCACAGCATACCACCTCATCTGTGAAACATGGTGCAGGGGGTGTTAGGTGTGGGCATGTATAGTTGCCATTAGAACTTGCTAACTTGTCTTAATTGATGATTGTACCTGCTGACGGCAGCAGCAGAATGTATTCTGAAGTGCACAGAAACATCTTGTCTGCTTGAGTGCAAGCAAATGCCTCCAAATGCATTGGATGGAGCCACACCATACAATAAAACAATGACCCAAAACACTGCCATAGCAACTAGTGGAAAGATCTTGATTGGCCAAGTCAATCTTCAGATTAAAATTCAATTGAACATGCATTACATTTCCCTAATGATAAGAATTTAGGCAAAAAGACCTCAAAACAAACAACAACTAAAGATGGCTGCAGTACAGGCCTAGCAGAGCATCACCAAAGAAGATGCCCAGCGTCTGGTGAGGTTAGTGGGTTGCAGACTTCAGGCAGTTATTGTCCACTAAATACTAGTGGATTGTCCACTAAATACTAAACATGACTGCTTCATTTGGACATTTGATAAGTCTGTCCCATTACTTTTGGGTACACTGAAATAGGGGGATTATGCATAAAAAGTGGGGTAATTTCTAAATGGTGAAACCAATGTGTATACAAATACCATCAAATAAAAGCTGAGAATCTCTACTTTAACCTTGTAGTAATTGTTTAATTTCAAATCCAAACGTTTGATAAAGTTCTTCATAACCAACATCAGGGAGATGTGACCAGAGAGTGGATCCTGGCTATAAGGGCACACACTTGCCAACACACATTCTGGTGTGACATGTGCGATGTCTTATTGATCTATGTTGCTTTGGCTGTCTCCATGTGTGGATCATTGTAATCAGGGGTGGGGCTGGCCTTTTAAACACCTGTGCTTTGTTTCATTCAGGGAAAACAAAGAGATTTTTAACATTTCTTTTAAAGAGACAACACACATTTTCTGCCATGCCTCTGTCAATTGATTTGGCTTTAATCAATGGTTTCTTCTTGATGTTGTGTACATGTTTTCATGCCTATGTCACCTTTCAGAGGAAATCAAGGAACCTATCCAGATCTGATGTCGTATTAGATGAGTCAAACCCTGTCAGAACATAGTTTGCTTTTGCTAGATTCTTTTCTTTTCTTTTGTCTAGTATTGGTATACATGGTCGAAATGATGCACTAATGTTTAGTATTTGGTTGACAATACTTTGTATGCAATAACCGTCTGGGACCCATTGACCCCACCAGGTGCTGGGTATCTTCTCTGGTGATATTCTGCCAGGCCAGCCATCTTTTTGCCAGGTCTTTTTGCCCAAAATCTTACCATCAGAAAATGAAATGCATGTTCAGTAGGATTTAAATCCAAACATTGACATGGCCAGTCAAGGACTTTCCACTTTTTCGCCCTGAAAATCTCCCTAGCTCCAATGGCAGTATGTTTTGGGTCAATGTCTTACTGTATGATGAAGCGCCATCCAATGAATTTGGAAGCATTGTTTTTACTCGACCAGACAAGATATTTCTGTACACTTCAGAATACATTCTGCTGCTACTGTCAGCAGTAACATCATCAATTATGATAAGTTAGCAAGTTCTAGTGGCAGCTATACATGCCCAAACCATAGCATCCCCTCCACCATGTTTCACAGATGAGATGGTATGCTGTAAACCTTGGGCAGATCCTTTTTTCTCCAAACTTTCCTCTTGCAATCACTCTGATAATATTCATCTTATCTGTCCACAAGACTTTTTTCCACACCTCTGCAGGCTTTTTAGGTACTTCTTAGCAAACTGTAACCCGACTATCCTTTTTAAGAATAACTAGTGGTTTGCATCTTGCAGTGAAGCCTCAGCCATTTGCGATTGCTGAACTCATCAGTGCTTGATTTTGGCAAGTCTAAGGTTTTGACTATGTTTCAGATTTTTCAGCTTTCACCATTTGTCAATTCCTTTGCTATTGTAATGTATCTAACACCTTGTCCTTTGTTGGGAATGATATTTAAGGAGAGGGACAGCGAGATATTCTTTGAGTTTTGGGTTAGGCCCATCAAGGGCATCATTCTCCCGCGTTGTCCTTGATGCACGTTAACGTATGGTTAAAACTTACAGACGTATGTTGTTTTAAATTGTGTTAAATTGGTTATTTTGTTGATACTCTATTCTCATTCTTCCTATGGGCATTAATGTGATGTTGTGCGCTCGATAAAGGTTCTGTTAATCAGGGCTGGCTCTAGCCATTTTGGTGCCCAAGCATTTTTCCTTCTTTTGCATTATCAAATGTCTAAATTAAGCACTCATGTTTAGTATTTGGTCCCCAATCCTTTGTATGCAAAAGTGCAAAAGTCTGTGACCCATTGACCCAACCAGACGCTGGGTATCTTCTCTGGTAATGCTATGTTGCAGCGACTGTTGTTGTTTTTTTAAGGATGTTTTGCCCTAAGTCTCCTCTTGAGCAAATGAAATGCATGTTCTATAGGATTTAAATCTGGAGACTGACTTGGCCAGTCAACAACTTTCCACTTTTTGGCCCTGAAAAATTCCCTAGTTCCTATGGCAGTATGTTTTGGGTCATTGTCCTGCTGTATGATGAAATGCTGTCCAATGAGTTTGGAGCCATTTACTTGTACTTGGACTGACAAGATGTAAATAAATGATTCTCAATTATGGTGAGCACTCTTTGGTTATCCACTGGAAGTCTTCCTTGGCCTACTAGGTAATTTGCGATTTCTGAGCTCACCAGTGCTTTCTTTCCTTTTAATGAAGTTAAATGAAGTTCCAAACTGTTGATTTTGGTAGGTTTAAGGTTTTGGCTATGTTTACTTTTTTTCTGATATTTCAGCATCATAATGGCTTCCCTGACTTTCAATAACATCTCTTTGGTCCTCATGTTGACAAGACACCAATAGCAGACTGCACAAATTATGTGACGGAACACACCTGACGAACACACTTGTCAAGCCAATTGTCCTATCACTTTTGTGTAGCCTGAAATAGGGGGATTATGCATAAAAGTGTTGGAATTTCTGAATGATAAACCAATATGTACATTATATAAAAAATAAAAATCTCTACGTTTTTATTTCAAATCCAAACAGAAGAAAAAATGCTTCACTGTCCCATTACTTACGCACGGTACTGTATAACCTTCTGTGGAAAGGGTTTTACATGGAACCCAAAAGGTTTCTTCAAAGGGACAGTGGAAGAAGAACCCTTTTTGGTTCTAGGTAGCACTTTTTCAAAGAGTGCAGGATCTGTGATGGGTCTGTCTGTCTCTATCTACGGTATATTTGCTTGAATGCCACAGCCTATTTAAGTATTGTTGCTGACCATGTGCATCCCTTCATGGCCACAATTTACCCACCTTCTAATGGCTACTTCCAGCATGATAATGCACCATGTCACAAAGCAAAAGTCGTCTTAAACTGGTTTCATGAACATGACAATGAGTTCAGTGTTCTTCAGTGGCCTTCCTTGTCACCGGATCTGAATCCAATAGAACATCTTTGGGATGTGGCACAACGGGAGATTCACATCTTGAAAGTGCACCTGAAAAATGTGCAGGAATTGCGTGATGCAATCATGTCATCATTGACCAGAATCTCAAAGGAATCAATGTCACAAAGAATTGAGGCTGTTTTGAGAGCAAAGGGAGGCTCTACCTAGTATTAGTATAGTGTTCCTAATAAAGTGTTGGGTGAGTGTATATCTAACTGTCTTTGTTTTTGCTGGTCTGTAGGATCTATGATGGCCGTCAGCCTGTCCTGTGTATCATGGACACAGCCATGATCAAAACCATCCTCATCAAGGAATGCTACTCCCTTTTCACTAACAGGAGGGTAATACGCTAAATTGAAGTTGTTGTATGGGGAAAAAAACATAAGGGCTCATTAAATAGATAATATCATTGTTATTATAGCATTATTAATATTCGGTTAATTTTGCAGTATATAATCATTGTTATTTTTCTAGAATTTCTATCTCAACGGGCCTCTGTATGACGCCGTGTTTATCGCTGAGGATGATGCATGGAGACGGATCCGCAGTGTCCTGTCTCCCTCCTTCACCAGTGGGCGGATCAAAGAGGTACAGTCCCATCTCTCCTCTCCTTCTTTTATTCATTCCAACAACACAAATAAATGAATGACTAACAACTCTGACGTGTGTGTGTGTGTGTTTATGTGATTTGTACTATGTGTATAGTGTGTATTCATTGTTGTTTGTTGTTGTGTGAAGCAGCAACTTTAATTGTCTAAGACAAATTTCCATCCGGGACAACAAAGTATATTTAATCTTATCTTAGATAAGTTCAGTGGTCAGATGACAGAGTTTAGAATAATAGTTCATCTTTGGAGTCACTTATTCCTTGACTATATACATAATGTATATTCTCAGGCTATATAAACATTAAAATAATTCCTGTTTCAAAAATGATATTAACCCATGTTTTGCATATATTAATCCATGTATCAATCATCATATTTTTCCATGTATCCTTCCCAACTCAGATGTTCGGGATCATGAAGCAGCACTCTGGTAATTTGGTCAGCAATCTGAAGAAGACGGCCGATAACGAAGAGCCCATTGAACTAAAAGAGTGAGTATTTCTCTCCGAAAAGATAAGGTGAATTTGTAATTTCAGTGAACTCCCCCTTTAATTTTGTGGTTGTGGTTCTGGTGGTCAAAGATTTTGTGGTTGTGTTCCAGGTTCTTTGGACCATACAGTATGGATGTGGTCGTCAGCACTTCATTCAGTGTCGACATCGACTCCCTCCACAACCCCTCTGACCCCTTTGTGACCAACATCAAGAAAATGCTCAAGTTTGACATCTTCAGCTCACTGTTCCTCACAGTCGGTACAACTGCCTCCATATAGCTTTCAGTCTCAATCATTTTGTGCTTAATAAATGAAGCTATTGATTTCATTACACTGTGGAAACACTCTATGAGACCACCAGTAGCTCTCTGTCCTTCCTGGCCTACAATCTGGCAACCAGCCCTCACATTATGACCAAGCTGCAGGAGGAGATAGACACTGTTTCCCAACAAGGTAACCCCTCTGCAGACTCCTATATAGTACTATTCATGTGGAACAGGAAATATGATAGTGACAGTATTTTAGAGGGTACTGATGAGTGTGTAACCCCTGTGCACTGCAGACTCCTACAGTATCTATTACTATTGCTTTGGAACAGATGGTTAGATAGGTGACAGTATTTTGCAGTGTGCTAATGTGTCTGTAGCATCCCTGTGCAGACTTCTGCCCAGTATTATTCATTTGAAACAGGAAGTAGATAGGTGTTGTTGGAATCTTCAGAATAGTTAAAAGGCCAGTACCTGAGGACCTGAGGGATCTACAGGGTATATACCTTAAAAGCATGTCTGACATGCAGTGGTGTGCGTGACCATAGAGTGATTTCTAAACTAATACAATTATCTTAAAATAAATTATAAAACGAACAGGTTATCAGTGCAGAGACTTGTATGATATGTGCTCTCCATCTGACTCGTGCTGCTGCATTCTGTATCATTTGCCAATAGCTTTCTTTGGTCGACCAGACAGGAGAGTGTTACAGTAATCAAGGCTGCTAGTAATACAAGCATGCATTTGTCATTCAGTGTCAGCCTGGGAGAGGAAAGGTTGCACCTTTACAGCTGTGTTCTGTAAAGGTCCATGTAATATTCAACCTTTTTAAAAGCTTCCTAAAGGTTGTAATGACTCTCTTTAATCGGTAGCGATCAGGGAACGAGATCCCTTGAAATAAATATGTCATTTACAAACGCTGTTTTGGTTCGGAAAACACGCTTTTTAAAATGGAGTGTCCTACCTGGTTTTTGCTCGAATGACTAGTTCTGTGACATCCATATGTCCGCAATGCATTTCACCAGGAAATCAATCAAACTGTTTGACTGGTGCTACAGAGTCGATAGTTGCCCTTAGTTTGGTGTTGAAGCTGGTTAATAAATCATTATCACAGGAGGAAGCTGTTGATGGTGTACTATTCATATTCATCATCATGAATCTCATCTGCTCAGCGACATGGCTAGATAAATAATAGAGGATGCAACAGGAGTAAGACCCTTTGTAATCACTAGGTCCAGGGTGTGGCAGTGGTTATGGGTGAGCCCAGTAACTCACTGAATAAAGTCCGTAGAATTCAAGAGATTCATCAAATCCATGGCTGTCGAGTCAGTCTCATTGTCCACATGTAGGTTAAAATCACCAATGATAATAATCTTAGCATAATTTGAATGAAAGGTAGATGGGCCTTGGATGAAACCGTGATCTTTACATTTCTCATCCTTGTCATCAGGTGTCTTTATCACTCATTACTGTGCAACAGGAGGCTGATGGAGGTAGAAATGGGAGGACAGCTCATTGTAATTAGAGCTTGACAGACATATCTGATATTGGCCTTAAAGAAATATCGGGGAGTTATTCACCATGTTATATATAATATAGAGGAAACTGGACAGCACTTATTATGGATCATTTAACACAATTACACATGACACAACTGTGTTAACAGAGACACAATACGTCCTGCTCCTGTACATGTTTGTATATACTGTACATTTTCCCCTATGTCTGCTAAGGGCTTCACTGCTTTTTCCACTGTTTATGTGGCACATAATATATTTATATGTAATTGGCCACTTACGTAAATGTGTTATTTTATATGTATGCACTTTATCTTGCATGTTTACAGACTCCCCCCATTCAATTTCACGCATTTCTATTTGGAGTATAAAAGGCACTAGATCACCTGCGGGTATATAAGCTGTGGCTTGCGCTGCGTTCTTCAGTTGGCAGTTAATACCTGAACCAGTAAAGACTGAGGACCAGACGACTCACTAGTGTGTTTTCCATTTATTCTTAAGCATAAGCATTAATACAGTTTGTCATTAATGTAGGCTTTCTATTTAGTGTACCGTTAGGCATAGTAGCATATGAAGTTTGTAGTTTGTTAGCGGTACTTGCGCTAGCTTGGTATCCTAAACGAGGACGAGTTAGCACTAGCTTGCCGTTTACGATGAGTGGTTGTTGTCAAATGACACCTGACAAAACATGTCGAAGGGAGTCTGGTGTAACGTTTGCCTGACTCCACTGATACAGATGTATGTGTAGGATTTAATGTTAGAGTGTTTTGTAGTTTACATTTTCTTTGTTTTTCTTCGTTTTCTCCTAACGGTTAAGAGAAGGTAGACGGTTAGAGCCAGAGTCCGAACCGCTGATGAACAGCGCTGTAGTTTACCGTTGCCAAGGCAACCAGGCAGCTCACAGGTTGTACCATATTTCTAAATCATTATTTTGATATAATACTGAAATGTTGATATTATATTGTTATTGTTTTACATTGTAATTTGTATTGTTCCAACTAAGTTCATTGGCAGTTAATACCTGAACCACGAGTATGTTTTCCATTTATCCCCCCCCCTATACTAACCCTAACCCCAACCCCACCCAGAGACCTCTTCATCCCCGCTACCCCCCTTGTACAAGTTCTCTCCTGCTAATACAAATAAAATGAAATAGCCGACTGCCTATGGCCCCTGGTGTGAGCATTGATTACTTTGTCTTATGATGACTGTTGGATAGATGATTCAATTACTTAAACAAATGTATTGTTGTAAGTCGCTTTGGATAAAGGCGTCTGCTAAATGCCATGAATGTAAATGTAAATTACAATGGAGGGCCATGTCCAGAAACGACCCCGAGCCCCTACCACTGATCTATATACCTATATCTATGTCTGTGTTTTGTCTATTAATTAATAATATGATGATGATTAATCCCAACGACGTATATTTTCCAAGAAACAACATGAGCATATCTGTAATCAAATAAATATCTCCTGCGTCATAATGCTGTTGTCTTGATGACGCTGCTAGCAATGACGTAAATTTATGTAAAAGTCACTTTGGTCACTTGAACCTCCAGTTGTTGTCAAATAGCCTTTGCTGGTTGTCATTTGTAATGTGTTACGCTCATTAGTGGAAATAGATTCAATTACATTTCAACACAATGGAGAAAAACTGGTGGGACCCGCCGCAGGTAAGTTTGCCTTGCTCTATTTTAGTTTAAATAAACGGGAATACTTTATATTAAATTGCCCCAATACTTGGGCCAAATGTCCAAGGACGTAGGATGTATCTTTCGAGAGGGGGTGCTGCCTAAATGTTGTGTAAAGGGCTGTGCCATGGCTGCTGGTGGGCCGGTCGATCTGTGGGCTGCGGGGCCGGTGAGCGACACGATGTGTGGGCTTCGCGCAGATCCCCCCTACCTTAATCGAATAAGCACTAGGCCGACAAGCTCCTGTATATTTTCAGCCTACCTCAAGTCCGTGAACTGCCTTCAAGTAAACGCAAAGCTGTAAGAAGCAGGGCTGAAAATTAATCAAATTTAATGAAATCAAGCTCTATCATCCGTGGTGACAACATGTTACTGTACACTTGTTTGTATTCGTATGTTATCGTCCAGTCAAAGTAGCCTACAATTCAAAGCAACATTTCCCCCACAATCAGGACCTAGACCTACTGCAAAGAAATACCCTTAATTGGCTACTCTTTGTTGTTAGATCTCTGGGAAGTAATTCATCCGACTCGGCAGACAGTTTGATCCCAACATCAAGTCAAATCGCGGTAATTTCGGTGAGCGCTTAATTCCAAAAACAGCTGTTTGTCAGTGAAAGAGCAGCGTAACAGCCTAAAAAGTGAAACGGGACGAGCTCAATCGTTGTTACAGAGAGAAATGTGGCTGCAAAATCAACCATTTTAAAGATCAACATTAAAACGAGACAGCTTTATAAATAACCTATAGAGGATGGACTATCGAAGAAAGATGATTGACAGAACAATATCAAAATGGTTAATTTGATGTTTTCAGGTAGGCCCTATCTAAAATATAACCAAACATAGTTGGCACTAATAGGTCTTAATCGACAGGACCTTTCCTTAAGTAAGTCGTAAGTTGACTTTGCAAAGGGCCTACAATTACTTACTGTACAGGCCTACATGATTTGCAATATAAATTGTGTCGGATATGTTGAATAAAAGGTAGATGTAGGCCTTTTTTAAAGGCAAAACTAGAGAGCCCCTTTTGGGAAATTGGGAACGCAACAGCCTATTCTTGAGAACATTGTGAGGTACCGCAATCTCTTTGCGAGGGAAGCCTGTTATCTAACGCAATCATATTTCTTGACGTTTCCCTGTCATTGTGTCTGTCATCTCCATCAGGAAGTTTCAAAGCCCTATGCTACTGTATTTGATAACTACCCACTCACCCCATTCAGGATGGCTAAACATAGACAATATGTAAAGATCACTGGAGACAATTGAATGGTTTTATACTCAGAAAAGACAAATACATTCATAGAGACATTCTCGAGACTGCACCTGTAGTGTGTTCACTGTATGTCCACAGGAGTGTAAAGAGGATCAGGCTGCCCTGATGATGGAGGCAGCAGGACCGGCAGCTTTCGCAGCCTACACCCCACTCCCACAGAGGACATCAAGACGGGCCAGGCACACGAGAGAGAGGGCCAGAGTGGCTAAAGAAAGAAAGGAAGAGAAGGAGGGTTGGAGGAGGGAGATGGAGGAGAGAGCGGAAGAGGTGGAGGGAGCCCAAAACCTTCTGCATAAGGTGAAGGAGCACACCGATGCAGAGAAGGAGAGGCTGAAGGAGGAGAGAGAGAGGGTGGACAAGGACAGAGAAATGGTGGACAAGGACAGAGAAATGGTGGAGAGGAAGAGGAAGATAGTCAACCATCTTAAAGATAATATGGAGAGGAAGAGGAAAGTGTTGGATAGAGACACTGAGAAAGTGAATGAATGCAATGCAATACTCAGTCGCATTCAAAAGACGCAGGAAAATAACAAAAAGGATTTGGAGGAGAGGATTGTCCAGTTGGAAATAAAGGCGAAAGAGGTGGAGGAGGTGGAGAAAGTGACAAAGGAGATGGAGGAGACTTTCCAGAGGGAGATGGAAAAAACAAGAAATGAGATGAAGAGGAGAGAGAAGGAGGTGGAGGAGAGAGAGAGGGTGGTGCAGGAGAGAGAGAAGGAGGTAAAGAAGAGCGAAGAGAGATTAAAGATGAGTGAGAAGGAGACCGAAACAATGGAGGTGATGAAGAGAAGGGTAGAAGAGGTTGACAGAGAGATGGAGAGAATCCTAGAGGAGAAAGAAATGGAGGTGAAACAAGTGAAAGAGAGGATGGAGGTGATGAAATGGGCAGAGGAGGAGAGAGAAAAAGACAGGAATGAGAAGAAGAAAGAAAAGGATATTGAATGGATGAGAAAGGAGTTGGAGGTGATGAAGAGAGTAGAGGAGGTGGAGAGAGAGAAGGAGAAAATCCTGGAGGAGAAAGAATGCGACGTTAAACGTGTGAGAGAAGAGATGGATGTGATGATAAAGAATATGGTGGAAAGGAGGGAGAGGGAAGTGAAAGAGGAGATGAGGATGAAGACAGAGATGGAGAGAGAGAGGGAGAAGATTGAAAAGGAGAAAGAAAAGGTTATTGAATGGATGAGAAAGGAGATGGAGGCGGGTATGAAGAGAGAAGAAGAGATGGAGAGAGAGATGGAGAGAATCCTGGAGGAGAAAGAAAGGGAGGTGAAACAAGTGAAAGAGAGGATGGAGGTGATGAAATGGGCAGAGGAGGAGAGAGAGAGAAACAGGAGTGAGAAGGAGAAAGAAAAGGATTTTGAATGGATGAGAAAGGAGTTGGAGGCGATGAAGAGAGTCGAAGAGATGGAGAGAGAGATGGAGAGAATCCTGGAGGAGAAAGAATGTGACGTTAAACACGTGAGAGAAGAGATGGATGTGATAAAGAATATGTTGGAAAGGAGGGAGAGTGAAGTGGAAGAGGAGATGAGAAAGATTACAGAAGATGTCGTGAAGTGGATGAAGACAGAGATGGAGAGGGAGAAGGAGAAGATTGAGAAGGAGAAAGAAAACGATATTGAATGGATGAGAAAGGAGATGGAGGCGGGTATGAAGACAGTAGAAGAGATGGAGAGAATCCTGGAGGAGAAAGAAATGGAGGTGAAACAAGTGAAAGAGAGGATGGAGGTGATGAAATGGGCAGAGGAGGAGAGAGAGAGAAACAGGAGTGAGAAGGAGAAAGAAAAGGATTTTGAATGGATGAGAAAGGAGTTGGAGGCGATGAAGAGAGTAGAGGAGGCCGAGAAAGAGATGGAGAGAATCCTGGAGGAGAAAGAAATGGAGGTGAAACAAGTGAAAGAGAGGATGGAGGTGATGAAATGGGCAGAGGAGGAGAGACAGAGAAACAGGAATGAACAGGAGAAAGAAAAGGATATTGAATGGGTGAAAAAGGAGTTGGAGGCAATGAAGAGAGTAGAAGTGGTCGAGAAAGAGATGGAGAAAATCCTGAAGGAGAAAGAAGATGACGTTAAACGCATGAGAGAAGAGATGGATGGGATGATAAATAATATGGTGGAAAGGAGGGAGAGGGAAGTGAAAGAGTTGATGACAAAGATTACAGAAGATGTCGTGAAGAGGATGAAGACAGAAATGGAGAGAGAGAAGGAGAAGACTGAAAAGAAAAGAGTAATGGCGGCGAACCTGGAGTTTGCCAGAGAGAGCATGGAGAGGGCTTTCCATAAAGGGAAACAAAATACAGGTATGCCCTCCATTATCTGCTTACAGTGCATTCTAAGGATGATCCTTTTGGCTTCTCAAATCACCTCAAAATAATTTAGATTTTATCTATACAAATGATAAGACAATTTTTCTCTTTCAGATATTTCAACACAGAGACAATTCTGGAAATCCACAACTATCTCGAACTTACTACCACAATAACTACCCTGCATACTACCACTATAACTACACTTGCCGTTTCAATTCTCTTTCATTAAAGTCATATTCAAAGGCAAACTGTGTGTCATGTTTGAAATGCTGTATTTTACAAGTTGCATAGCTGTAAACTATGTTGAGTGATGATGAGTTTAGGAAGAAAAGGTATGTAAAAAATGAATACTCTTGCACACACGATTGTTACCTCTGCTTATTTATTGTGTCGATGTTTCGGTTTATGACCTTTATCAAAACATTTTTATCTGTGAGGTCTGTATTCCTAACACCACAAAAAGACAAAGTGGTGGTGTTTGTGTTTTTTACATTTACAAGTTGAGGAAGAAAAAACATGGCACATGTATGCACATGGGTTAGATTAGAAACAATCTGGGTAAACCTTAATTTGAAGAGGTATGCATGAGGTCTGTTATGTTTTTCTCTATATGCCATAATATTGATTACAATGATCAACATATTTGTACCCTGAAAAGAACCCAAACTGAACAAGTTCCCCATTATAAGTACCTGGGCATTTAGATAGATGATACACTTTTAAAATACATGTTGAAAAAGTGATCAACAGTTTGCGAGTTAGACTTGTACTTGTTTTGTAAAGAAATGTCTTGCTTCACCTTTGATAATAGGAGGAAGATTGTCTTGGCAACGCTCCTCCCTGTCCGTGATTATGGTGACACAATTTAAAATCACACGACAGCCTCAATTCTTAAACCACTAGACCCGATTTATCACTCTGCTCTGCAGTTCATTTGTAGGCATGTTTTCTGTACCCACCATTGTCTTTTGTATCTGTCTGTGGGTTGGGATTCTTTGACGTTGAGAAGGGCTTATCATTGGATTTCATCTGTATATAAAGCAGTTCTTTTAAAACTCCCATTTTACCTCACATCACTGCTTTTATGGCGACTTATTGGCGATCAAACTTGCAGCTTGTTACTATTTAATGTGCTACAAGTGATTACAGAATTGAGAAGAACTTTTTAGCTGCTGTGCTCCTCAGATATGGAATGATCTTCAGGCTAGACTGAGGTTGGAGCACTTGGTCCCTTACACTTGTACCATCATCTGCTTTTTAGTGGACAATATATGCAATAAATACCTTTTTTACACAAACATCTTGAATCAGAATGGGTCAGCCCTAGCCTCTTACACAAACAGGGTCAGAGTCAATGGGTACAAAACTCGAGCAAACGTGTGTATACCAAGATACTGTACCTCGACTCCTTTCCATTCCAAAAGAAATGTGTCCCTTTCCCTTCACTCAAATGTTGTGGATGACATGTACATAAAGCCACACACTGATGCAGGTGTGATGTTATGAGAGCTTTAGCATTTAGCATTTCCTGTGTCCAGGCGTTCTATTCACTTCTAATAGGACAAATGAAGGTACACTTGCCTCATAAGGCTCATTCTTGTTTCATTTGTCCTATTAGCTCCTACTGACCTCACTTTACACAGACACAGAGGAGGAGAGACTCAAACTCATTAGAAGTTTATTACTGGATCAGTTTACAAAACAAAACAAAACTGCATGGAGCGTACAGTACAGCAGAGCTTGGAGTACCAGACATGAACACACACATCGGAGCTGTCACAGTGGTATACCTTGGATCACACACAGACACACACACACACACACACACACACACACACACACACACACACACACACACTCACTCTCTCTCAGGGCAGCATGCGGATAGCTCCATCCAGTTTGATGACCTCTCCATTGATCATGGGGTTCTCAGCCAGTGATGTCACCAGGTGGGCAAACTCTGCAGGGTCTCCCAGGTGCGAGGGGAAGAGCACTTGGCGGGCTAGGAATGAACGCACCTTCTCAGGTAAACCCGCCAGGAGAGGAGTGGAGAACAGACCTAAGGAGAGGGAGAGAGAGGTTGTCTGATATGGAGAGGAAGGGGGTGGGGGGGGAGTGTGTGAAAGAGTGCGTATGTATGTGTGTGTGTTTACTGACTGGGTGCGATGGTGACCACACGAATGTCCATGGGTGCCAGGTCTCGGGCGATTGGTAGAGTCATCCCAACAATACCCCCCTTAGAGGCTGAATACGCAGCCTGACCCACCTACAGAGAGAGAGAGTGAGAGTGAAGGAAGGGGCTGTTGAGACAGTGTTTGTGTGTGTGTGTGTGTGTGTGTGTGTGTGTGTGTGTGTGTGTGTGTGTGTGTGTGTGCGTGCGTGCATGGTGCAATAGAGGTCTTGGCGAT
This sequence comes from Argentina silus, assembly GCF_951799395.1. Taxonomy (NCBI): domain Eukaryota; kingdom Metazoa; phylum Chordata; class Actinopteri; order Argentiniformes; family Argentinidae; genus Argentina; species Argentina silus. The sequence goes on along the minus strand of NC_139673.1, from coordinate 17,478,346 downwards.
CTGTTGGTTCTTGTGTGTGATTGGCTGATGGTACTGCAGCATGTTGACCTCTTCCTCACTGCAGGGTCTACTACAGTTGGAGCAGTCAGAGAGCACAGCCTGGGCCCCTGCAACCAAACATACACCCTGAAATATGGTTTGGACAAAGGATCCCAATGTCAAGATAATATTGCTGTAGGGAGGCTACTCTATGACACAATACCATGTGGAAATGTCAATGATTTTCTAAAGATGAGTGGATAGTGGATAGTGGATAGTGGATAGTGCCTGGTGGGGTCGCAGACTTCAGGCAGATTGTTGACCTAATACGAAACATTAGTACTTTATTTGGACATTATATGATACTTTTGAAGCCCTGAAATAGTGGGAGTATGTTTACAAATGTTTTTTTAAAAACCCATTGAATTAAAGTTGAGAATCTCTACTTTGACCCCATAATAATTGTTTGATTTCAAATCCAAGTGTAGAGCTAAAAGAACAGAAAATGCTTCCTCTTTCCAATACTTATGAAGAGCACTGTATTCATGTTAATCAGTTGCTTCATTACTGTAATATGTGATGTTGTTTTGAACTAGTATTTTGAAATTCTGTTTTTAGGAGCCAATGATATAAAACAAGTGCATACATGTAAAGAACATAACACATTTTTAGAGGAGTTCAAATATGTAAAATTCAGTATTACTCGAAAGAAAATATTTGCCCAAAAATATTTGCCCCATAGTCCTTCTTGAATCACTGGGTCTGCAAACTATTAAAACCCGATAGGGATCAAACAGGCAGCAACTATTAGCAGGATGTTAAGATAAAGGCCGACAATAACATCACTGAGTTTTGCCCTCTGCGCAGGGATCCCCTTTCAATCATTCACTAGCCATGGCTTCAACTTCACCTCTCACATACTCTTTCGCCTGTGTTTCATGATCTGAAACACAGGTGTCATGACGGGATAAAATAATCACTTCAGCAGACGTGTCCGGGGTTACTCAGAAGAAGCGATTGAACCTGTAAAGATGGGTTACCTTCCGTACTTCTCCACCGAGACATGAACTCTCCTTGCCTTACTCATCACTCTGATCGTAGTGTAAGAAGTTTTAATAAAAAATATTATTTGTTAGTTAGTTAGTTGTGATAATACATACAAATGATAGTATTGATAATTACAGTTATCTAACAGTTTCAATGATACCTATGACTTGATCGTTTTGCTTTTGTTTCAAGTCAGATTGTTGATTTATATTTGTTCCGACCAGGTATGGATACTGGCCATATGGAATATTCAAAAAACTAGGCATTCCTGGTCCTAAACCCATCCCTTTCCTCGGGACGATAATGGGATATAAGAAGGTTTGTAGAGATTAAGCCCATAAACAACAACATTGTAGACTCATCCATGATGTGTGTTGTTGTGGTGAAAGCCATGGGAGCTGAATATGAATTGTTTTACCCAGAAAAATGGGCAATAAAGCTTTTGAACGAAAACGAAAAGAGAGGAGTGCGAGCCGGTCTGTAGTGGAAAAGGGCCATCATAGACTAAGCCACAATTCAGGTTTATGACAAGCATTTATGAACTGGCTATTTTTTTGTTTTGTTTTTTTGTTCCCAGGGTGGTTTCACCAATTTTGACACAGAGAGCTTCCAGAAATATGGGAAACTGTGGGGGTGAGTCTGCTAAACTGATCCTGGTTATTGTTAACTATGATGGATATATATATCTCTCAGTGTCTACAGTATACACTCTTAAACCAGGCGGATTTTCACAAACACAGACGATCCAACCGACGAAATGGTCTCATACACCAAGACAAATGATCTGTCTTGATGCAAGTACACTGCCCAAGCAACAATTTCATGCTTCCACATTAATAATTTGAATCTGTTATTGAGCGATTTAAGTTTTAAGCTTTTAAGTATTCTGTAGTATGGTCCGAAACACAACTTGTGCGTTGCCAATGTTTGACAACATCCTGGATTCTCATTGGTTGAGGCTCCTATATTGCCTCTGAGCACGTCTCAAACTGCATGAATAAAGAGGAGCCACGACATGTCAGAATTCAAATCGGAAGTGATTGTGTCTTCCCTCCATGTCATTGAAAGGGCAAAAATGTAATTAAAAAAATAAAGAAAAAAAGGGTTCTAAAAGGATTCTTTGGTTGAATAACTCTTATGGGTTCCATTTGCAGTGCCCTGCGTAAGTAATGGGACAAGCATTTTTTCTTCTTTTGCATTATGCAAATGTCCAAATTAAGCACTCATGTTTAGTATTTGGTCCCCAAATACTAAACATGTATTTGTATGCAAAAGTGCAAAAGTCTGTGACCCATTGACCCGACCAGACGCTGGGTATCTTCTCTGGTAATGCTCTGCCAGACCTATATTGCAGCGATTGTTGTTTGTTTTTTTAGGATGTTTTGCCCTCCTCTTCAGCAAATTAAATGCATGTTCTATAGGATTCTATAGGATTCACTTTTTGGCCCTGAATAATTTCCTAGTTGCTATGGCAGTATGTTTTGGGTCATTGTCCTGCTGTATGGTGAAATGCCGTCCAATGAGTTTGGAGCAATTAAGCAATTAAGTTGTACTTGGACTGACAAGATGTTTCTGAACACTTCTGAATTCATCTTCATCAAAGGAGACAAGTGAGCCAGTTACAGTGGAAGCCATACATGCCCAAGCCATAACACCCCCTCCCCCATATTTCACAGATGATGTGGGATGCTGTGGATATTGGGCAGTTCCTTTTTTTCTCCACACTTTACACTTGCCATCACTCTGGTACATGTTTTTCCAGAAATTAATCTTCCTTAATCTTACATACCTTCCTGGCTAGCACCAGGAAGGTATGTAAATATAACTGATCAAATATACGATCTTCAGCCAGTATTGTGTAATACAATTGTAGAGATTTGGTAGCATCTGGTAGTTCTCATGTGATTTTGATCTGACGTAAGCCTGCTTCCAGAGTCGGGTAGATTTCCTGCAGCTGATGATAGACTCGCAGAAAGACAGCAACTCAAAGGGAGAGGAGCAGAGTAAAGGTGCCTGCCTTAAACACACACACACACACACACACACACACACACACACACACACACACACACACACACACACACACACACACACACTGTATACTAGCATCTAACACACACATACAGTACCTGCCTCAAACACCTATACCTACAAACACACCGTGGAAATACTCTACTTCGTCCCTTTCTCACATCTACCACCCCATTTCTCCCACTCTCCCTCTCCTCCCTCTCATTCTCCCCCTCTCTCCATCATCATAGGATTGAGTGACCACGAGATCTTGTCCCAGGCAATGATGTTCTTCTTTGCTGGCTATGAGACCACCAGTAGCTCTCTGTCCTTCCTGGCCTACAATCTGGCAACCAACCCTCACATCATGACCAAGCTGCAGGAGGAGATAGACACTGTGTTTCCCAACAAGGTAACCCCTCTGCAGACTCCTATATAGTACTTTTCATGTGGAACAGGAAATATGATAGTGACAGTGTTTTAGAGGGTACTGATGAGTGTGTAACCCCTGTGCACTGCAGACTCCTACAGATGGTTAGATAGGTGACAGTATTTTGCAGTGTGCTAATGTGTCTGTAGCATCCCTGTGCAGACTTCTGCCCAGTATTATTCATTTGAAACAGGAAGTAGATAGGTGTTGTTGGAATCTTCAGAATACTTAAAAGACCAGTACCTGAGGACCTGAGGGATCTACAGGGTATATACCTTAAAAGCATGTCTGACATGCAGTGGTGTGCATGACCATAGAGTGATTTCTAAACTAATACAATCATCTTAAAATAAATTATAAAACTAACAGGTAATCAGTGCAGAGACTTGTGTGATATGTGCTCTCCATCTGACTCGTGCTGCTGCATTTTGTATCATTTGCCAAGAGCTTTCTTTGGTCGACCAGACAGGAGAGTGTTACAGTAATCAAGGCTGCTAGTAATACAAGCATGCATTCGTCTCTCAGTGTCAGCCTGGGAGAGGAAAGGTTGCATCTTTACAGCTGTGTTCTGTAAAGGTCCATGTAATATTCAAGCTTTCTAAAAGCTTCCTAACGGTTGTAATGACTATCTTTAATCGGTAGCGATCAGGGAACAAGATACCTTATAATAAATCCCTTATGAATAAATATTTCATTTACGAACGCTGTTTTGGTTCGGAAAACACGCTTTTTAAAATGCAGTGTCCTACCTGACATTCGGTTTGCATATAAACATGTTGTGAGTGCCAGGGGTGTTCTAGGGGAGTAGACTGACCTTTCTCTGGTGGCTGCCTCTCCCAATCGTGTGCGCATGCAGAAAAACAACAGCTAATGTCCAACACTGCAAGTTCATTTCGGCGGGATATATTATTATTAGGGAGGATGTTGTTGTTTGGACAACTTCAGACAGAATTTCTCCACGATGGCAGATTTCCGGCAAACTTACTTACTCTTCTTTAAGTGATACAAATATGTTTTAGTCACATTCTTGATATGGGTTTCAAAATTAAGATCTGAGTCAATGGTAACACCTTGTTTTTTTGCCTGGTGCTTAGTGTTACTGTAAGTAGTGTCTTTAAGTGTGCAGACAGTTTGACCAGGACAAGGACAAAGAGCATTTTGGCATCAGCATTAATTAATTAATTCTAAGGTCATTAAGAACCTAGTTAATAACTTAACAACATAGTGCTATCTCAGTGCTATGATCGGCACAAAAGCCAGATTGGAACATGTCAAAGGTACAGTTGGGAAGAAGGAGATTATTTAACAGTTTGAACACCTTTTTTTCAAGAATTATAATTTTTTTGCTTAAAAAGGGAAGGTTGGAGATTGGCCTAAAATCGCTAAGGACTGAAGAGTCTAAGTTACTTTTCTTCAGGAGGGGTTTCACCATGGTAGTTTTAGGTGCAGATGAACAGACCCCCACTTTGCTGAGCATTTCTGTATGACCACTGCAAAAGAGTTCATAGTGCTTCCATGTGGTGGAAGGTGGGGTAACAAGTCATCAAACACATCTTCAGGTCTTGCCTGAGTGATCCTCCTCACCTAATATTGGTTCTCTTATCTCAGAAGTATGTTGCAAATTCCTCACATTTGTAGGTGGAGAGCAGATCACCAGGTGTCTTGTGGGCGGGATTTATAAGGCTGTCAATCGTTGAAAAGAGCACTGTTTGAGTTGTTATGATTCATTATCAATTTTGAGAAATGATCCGGCTTGGCGTTTTTTTTATTGCCTTATTAAAAGCAGAAAGATGCTCTCGAAGAATATCAAGGTGGACCTGCAGTTTTTGTCAGCTCAGACTTTCTGCAAATTCTTTTAAATTTGGCCACAGCCTTTTTCAGTTTGACTGGTGCTACAGAGTCGATAGTTGCCCTTAGTTTGGTGTTGAAGCTGGTTACTAAATCATTATCACAGGAGGAAGCTGTTGATGGTGTACTATTCATATTCATATTCATCATGAAATTCTCATCTGCTCAGCGACATGGCTAAATAAGTAATGGAGCAATGTAATGTTTAGCCAGGTTTCAGATAAAAACATTACAGTGCAGCTTTCGCTCTGAGATAAGATCAATAAAGGTTTTGCCAGATAGGGACCTAATATTCAAAAGCACCATGGTAATGTTCTCTGGGCTGTTCGGTGCTGCCCGGCCACAGTTAATGGAATGGATACCAAGTTATTCACATTTGAACCACCTGACAGTTTTCTTGTAGTCTGTCGACTGTGATAGGAAATAATAGACTATAGCACATTCAGTATTCCAAGCAGTCAATCCACTAAAAGCAGCCCAGTTTAGTGGCATTTTGACTTCTGATTGATCCTTGTGTACATCTATCATTTACATTGTTCAGTGGAATCTAAATGTATTTTCTTCTAACTATCAAGATAACATTATTTAGCGATTTTTTTGTTTATTCATGTACAACAAAAAAGCAAGTCTCTATTACACACGTACATTGAAAGTAATGGCGTTCTGTATGCGGGTGTCATGAAATTAGGCTATGCAGATTAGAATAAGTACAGTACTGTGTTCATTTCCCAAAAAAAGAACACAAAAAACTAACAGCTCTTCAGATTTGCGACGAAAAAGAGTTAGTTCTGGGCTACGGCTACGTGAACGACCAATCACTAGTGCTCATGTGAGTGTAATATCCCTGTTCAGGCTCCTATCCAGTACGAGGCTCTGATGCAGATGGACTATCTAGACAGCGTGATCAACGAGTCTCTCAGGTTGTACCCCATCGACTTGAAAGAGTCGCCAAGAAATCTGTTGAGATCAGCGGCATCACCATCCCCAAGGGTATGGTTGTCATGTTACCCATCTGGACCTTGCACCGTGACCCCGATGTGTGGGAAGACCCAGAGGAGTTCAAACCAGAGAGGTAATGGGCCACATCTTAACCACAACCACAATATCAATCACAACAGCAACGATAAGAGCAGTGTTCCACAAACAACCATAAAACAAACCTAAATGCGACGACCAAACACAAACAGGTTTCTTCAACCATGTATAACCATCATATTACTGTGATTTAATTGATATGTTCTTTAACCCCTCCTCCTCTGAACTCTCCGTGTGTAGGTTCAGTAAGGAGAACAAGGAGAGCATCGACCCATACACCTACATGCCGTTCGGGTTGGGCCCACGGAACTGTATCGGGATGCGATTCGCTCTGGTATTGATGAAACTGGCGATGGTGGAGATTCTACAGAGGTTCAACTTCACCGTCTGCAAAGAGACAGAGGTGAGACAAAATAATGATACAATGATTGTAAATATAATTTTGTACCTATGACTTTGTTGAGTTTCTATATGTAGCAGAGGTGATTTTGGAATCACACTCGCGTGATGAGGTAGCCCTGCCTGAGACATGTAAACTGAAGTGTCGCCCTCAGACCTTGAGGATGTCCTCTTGGCTTAATAGTAGCGTTTGTGTCTTCCACATGGGAGACCCGGGTTTGAACCCCCATACTACAATTCTGTACTTGCGTACTGCATGAGTATGTACTCCCCATTTAATTTCCCAGATTGCATTTTTCAGTACTAGGCGCCAATCATCCTCAGTATAGGCTACCTACTAAAATTTAGTAACTAAATGATGGAAGTGTGAGATTTAAAAAAAAGCTATTTGTATTTCTGCAAAACTCCCTCGAGACTTCAGAGGGCCATTTTAATGTATGTCGACCCAAGAGACGTTGTCCAGGAGTTTGAGTTTATTTGAATTTATAGTGCAATGCTACCCGAACGTAACAGTGACACTGTATTAGGTAACATTCATAGTGTAACGCTGACATCTGTTTTACTCGTTCCTTCATACTGTAACGACCCTGTGTAAGGCCCGTTAGCAGCTCCGCCAAGGGAGTTAACTCTCTTGGTGTTGTGGCTAGCGCGGCCAGTTTGTAAGCGGAAGGTTGCGAGTTCGATACCCGCTTAAGGCAAGCTGCTCTGCCCCGCCGTTCGCTACATTGGTGTCAGAAGTGGGATGGCGCCCGTGAGGCCATCGGAGAGGCGTGTCCACGTGAGAGACTTGTATAGTGAAGCGTGAGGGCACGCTCTCCCGAACGGAGCGGATAGTGTAACGACCCTGTGTAAGGCCCGTTAGCAGCTCCGCCAAGGGAGTTAACTCTCTTGGTGTTGTGGCTAGCGCGGCCGGTTTGTAAGCGGAAGGTTGCGAGTTCGATACCCGCTTAAGGCAAGCTGCTCTGCCCCGCCGTTCGCTACAATACTTTAACTGTGTGTCAACTCTCACCAGATCCCCATTGAGATGGACCTACAGAACACTCTGATGCCCATACGGCCCATCAAACTCAAGCTGCTGTCCCGCTGCCAGGAGTCCAACGACAACCAGCTCAAAGCAGACAGCCAGTGATGAGGACCTGCCCTGCTGCAGGTCTCTCAGTTATTATGTTACACATAGATCTAGGATAAGCCCCAACACTGGCTACTTTCAAAAATGGGCTTAAAAAAAAAAAGGGCTTCGCTTTTGCCTTAAATTGAAACTAAATTGGCGCTAATAATTGCACTGTGACCCTAAAATGCACTGTGACTTTTATTCTTTTTTTATGTCTTTTATGCGTTTTTATTCTAATTTTTTTTTCATGCTCTTTCCTTTTTATCTATTTTACGTAAAGCACTTTGAATTGCCTCTGTGTATGAAATGTGCTATATAAATAAACTTGCCTTGCCTCGCCTCGCCTCTGGGCTCTGCTGCTACTGTATGCTGCTCTCTTTGTATCTGTCTATAAGTGGAGGTCCAGGACTAGTTGTACAGAGACAGTTGTTGTCTGTCGTCTGCAGTGCAGGGATTTGCATGTGACTTGTGTATGTTTTGTACTCGTCTGGTAGTGGGTCTCTATCATCACGCTAAAAACGTGTGTATAATCACAAACTAAATCATAACATGAGAATGAACAATATGCCATCAAAACATGACAATGAATAGGTGTTAGATTAGATTCAACTTTATTGTCATTGTGCAGAGTACAAGTACAGAGACAACGAAATGTAGTTAGCGTCTAACCAGAAGTGCAAAAGGAGTGCAATGTGAACAATATATACAGGTAGAGCAGTATAAGCAATATATGAGCAGTATAAGTAGTGCAGTATAAGCAGTATATGAGCAGTATAAGCAGTATATGAGCAGTATAAGTAGTGCAGTATAAGCAATATATGTATTAACAGTAACATTATAAGCAGAATAAATATAGAATGCAGTATGAACAGTATAAGCAGTATATGAGCTGTATAAGTAGTGCAGTTACCAATGTATTGGGTCTATCTATGGGTATCGTAGTGCAGCAGTAATCAAAATGTACCTGCATTTTATTGGTTGAAGTGCCATCTCATCTGTCATAAGATTTGACTTGTAAAACTGAAAAGTAGGATACAACTAATAGCCTAAATGTATAAACACAGACCACAACCAAAAAACAACATGGGAAAATCGTTTACGCATCCTCTGCAGCAGGAACAGTGCAGAGAAAAAGTATGTACAGTAAACCCCATAACTGAATACACTTCATACGCTTCAGCGCGACACAGAACGCTACATTGAGGTGGCCTATACTGCAACAAAGTAAAAAAAATGAGACAGACACGTGTCTTCAATAACTTGCATGTTTTATCAAAATACAAGCATTCGGCACATTGTTAACTTGTAGGAAAGTTTAATCAGGTTTTATCAATTGTATTTCTTTAAATGTGAAATAAATATCATCAGTGCAGAGGCTATAACACACTACAAAAGTCACATTAAATCACGGAAAGTAGGCTAGGCTAATTAACGGAACTATATGAATATACAGCCCGAGCCCAGTCCAGGGTTCTGAAAGCGACAAGTAACAAGTGTGCCCATCAACGGTCTAGATATTAGGCCTATACAGTGGGGGAAATAATTATTTGATGGTACTTTATGGTATGATTATGGTACTTATATTTTAACAAATAGAGACAGAATATCAACAAAGAAGTCCAGAAAAAACACATTATATAAAGTTATAAATTGATTTGAATTTGATCCCCTACAAACCAGCAAGAATTCTGGCTCATACAGACCGGTTATATGCCCATGAGGCACACAGATTACTCCTGTCACTTTAAGAAAGTACTCCTAATCTCTGCTTGTTATGGGTATAAAAGACACCTGTCAATAGAATCAATCTCTTCCATTCCAACCTCTCCACCACCATGGGCAAGACCAAAGAACATTCAAAGGACATCAGGGTAAGAGTTGTAGACCTGCACAAGGCTGGAATGGGCTACAAGACCATCAGCAAAAAGCTTGGTGAGAAGGAGACAACTGTTGGTGCAATTATTAGAAAATGGAAGAAATACAAAATAACCATCAATCGCCCTCGGCCTGGAGCTCCATGCAAGATCTCGCCTCGTGTGGTAAGGATGATCATGAGAAGGGTGAGGATCAGCCCAGAACTACGCGGGAGGAGCTTGGTAATGATCTCAAGGCAGCTGGGACCACAGTCACCAAGAAAACCATTGGTAACACACTACACCGTAACGGATTGAAATCCTGCAGTGCCCGCAAGGTCCCCCTGCTCAAGAAGGCACATGTGAAGCAGTGGACCCATCTGAAGTTTGCCAATGAACACTTAAATGATTCAGAGAAGGCTTGGGAGAAGGTGATGTGGTCAGATGAGACCAAAATTGAACTCTTTGGCATAAATTCGACTCTTCGTGTTTGGAGGGAGAGAAATGCTGAATGCTACAATCCCAAGAACACCATCCCCACTGTCAAACACAGAAGTGGAAACATTATGCTTTGGGGTTGTTTCTCTGCTAAGGGTACAGGACGACTTCACTGCATTGAGGGGCCAATGGACGGGGCCATGTACCGTAAGATCTTGGACAAGAACCTCCTTCCCTCAGCCAGAGCACTGAGGATGGGTCGTGGATGGGTCTTCCAGCATGACAATGACCCAAAACATACGGCCAAGCCAACAAAGGAATGGCTCAAGAAGAAGCACACTAAGGTCATGGAGTGGCCTAGCTAGTCTCCAGACCTTAATCCTATAGAAAATTTGCGGAGGGAGCTGAAGCTTCGAGTTGCCAAGCAAAAGCCTTGAAACCTTCAGGATTTGGAGAGGATCTGTAAAGAGGAGTGGACCAAAATCCCTCCTGAGATGTGTGCAAAACTGGTGACCAACTACAAGAAACGTCTGACTTCTGTGCTTGCCAACAAGGGTTTCTCCACCAAGTACTAAGTCATGTTTTGCTTGGGGATCAAATACTTATTTCCTTCGATCAAATGCAAATTAATTTATAACTTTATATAATATGTTTTTCTGGACTTTTTTTTTTGATATTCTGTGTCTATTTGTATAAAAATTATAGACCGCTCATTTCTTTGTAATCGGGCAAACTAACAAAATCAGCAGGGGATCAAATAATTATTTCCCCCACTGTACGTAACATTTGGAGATGTGTTAACACGATCAAAGAAAATACGCGGGAGAGGTCCACTGTTTGAGGCGAAAAAAGACAGGGTTCCCAGAGGAAAAATTAATAAAAATGAGTTCCTCACAAAACAAAGGAACCCAAAACCATTTCAATGGAAACGATCGGACTTTACCTTGGAACGTAGCGGATGTATGAGCGCGGCTTTGGAATTATTCAAAACAGCGCCCGCTCTAACACGATCAAAGAGAATACGCGGTAGAGGTCCACTGTTTGATGCGAAAAAATACAACGTTCCCAGAGGAATAAAAACGAAATAAAAATGAAATATCCCATTGTTCCTAACAAAACAAAGAACCCAAAACCATTTCAATGGAAACGATCGGACTTTACCTTGGAACGTAGACTGTTTGTGGAACGTAAAGTAGTGTACCTACTGAACTCGAACACTGCACCTACGTGACAACCTACCAACCCCTGCACCCCCCCCCCCCCCCCGGACAATTGCACTATTACTCCCCTCCCCTGCTCTTACTCAATACCACTGCTCTTCTGTAAATATCTGTCCATACTGTTCATATTTTCTTAATACTACTGTTAGTACACTGCACATATCTGTACATACTGTGCATACCTGTTTATACTGTTCATATGGCATTCCATATTTATATTTATTCTGCTATCTACCTTATGTTACTGTTAATACATATATACTGCATTACCTATACAGCTCATATGCTGCTACACTGTTCATACTGTAACTTATTTATTCTGCTTATAATGCTACTGCTTACTCATATACTGCTTACACTGCACTACTTATGTTATACTGCACTACTTACTGCTCATATATTGCACTACCTGTATATACTGTTCATTGCACTTTCTGCTATTTTGCACTTCTGGTTAGACGCTAACTGCATTTCGTTGTCTCTGTACTTGTACTCTGCACAATGACAATAAAGTTGAATCTAATCTAAAAAAAATGTTTTCGCTGACTGGCGGCACAAGGGTGTGGGTTGGGTGGAGCTCCGCTGTTTGAGGCGAAAAATGACAAGGTTCCCAGAGGAATAAAAAAAAAAATGCCTTTATGCACCTGACACCATAAACAAAATACCTTCTGGAAAAATAAACTTCTTCTAATCCAAGCCAGCTCTGTGATATTCTAGAAGGTCAGAGTTTAGCAGTTAGCACAGTAACATTGTTGCGAAGAGGTCAGATGAAGATAAGATATCTTTGAAAAAAAAAGTATAAATATGATCAGACTTTTTTCTGATAAAATAGTTGTTTTTTTGTTCAACAGTACCACTTTGTCTGTTTTTCCATTTTCTTGAAGCATCTGCACTCGATTTCCAGCCAGCATCATAATCATGACAGTGAAAGTGTCCAAACAGGTGACCTGAAAAAATATCAAAAGGGAGATGAGGAGAAGAAAGCGGATCTCCACACTGATGAAACATGGGCAGATGAAGAAGATACTAGCGAAAGAAAACAAAAACATGGAGAGGAAAAACTGTCTGTGGAGTATAAGGCAGCTATTAAAGAGAATGACAACATTTGGATGAACTTTCGTTCATCTTGGTCTAATAATGGAAATAGTCTAGTCGTGGTGTGGGCCAGGAGTGACTGCAACCTATAATAAGCCTTCTTTACTTTGCTACAGCCATCGCTGGCTGACATTTCCTGACTGTCACTGACACATACAATGGGGATGTAGGAAATAGGAAACAATAGCCATTGGTAATAAAGGTAGAAGTGACAAGCGTTTTTGGATTTTATAATTTCCTGATATTCTCTAAATGCCATAGTTCCTGAAATACAGTCATATACAGCAGTAATGTATCTTAACTGTTCTAGAAAATATTGATGTGATACACGTGAAGTTACTGTATTGTGTAATTATGTATGTGTAATCTGCATTATATAAAAGACAACCTATTGTGTCATTGGATGTCACGTTTGGATGCCATGTTTGGTTTGATAGATTCCCTTGTCCTTAGAAGAGGGTGAACTCTTTAAATAAAGTTTGGGTCAGTAAACGTCTAGTGTACTGTCCTTAGATAGCCACAAACAGAAAATAAATTAGACAGCCAAAACATTAGACAGACACGCAAACACAAAATAAATATAACATTGAGTGCTACGCAACGCATTAAATGCAGAACAGAATAATTAGTGACCCGGGGACGGTCTCGGTATCTAGTGTACAGGGGACGGTCTCGGTATCTATTTGTCACCTTGAGCACTGTCCTCGAAACTGAATGTCTCAATACACCATTGATGACAGCTTCCTCCCTCAAGGGCTTTGAAATAAATCCCAAGTGAATATTGGACAGATGCCTGAGACACAACACAGAATATCAATTGAATTGGAACACACACACACACACACACACACACACACACACACACACACACACACACACACACACACACACACACATAAAGAGCGAGAGAGAGGGTGCACACAGGCTGTATATATTGTCTATAATGATGATTATTTGACCTGTAGAAGAAAGGGTAGGCTGCTTATTTTCAGAGATGAAAGGAAAGACTACACATTTTGCAAGATTTATATTCATATTAAACTTTTGCAGTAGAAAGGAAGCTCATTTTATTTCATTACAAATATCCAAATCAGCATTTTAGAGGCGTGTAATTGCCAGCAGCACCATCGAGAGAATGACCTTCACAAGCGGTTTCCCATGTTGCTTTTCATAAATTCACTTCAAATGTATTCACGGTTCGCCTTTCAGACTGCCACAGAGTCACAATCAGGAGATAGGATGCATATATTACACTAAAAGACTAGCCTGGCAATCCAATTTTTTCCAGCTTGAAGTCTGTGTAAATATTAATGGTGCATCCATCTGCGTTTCTGTCTGTGTTCGGGAAGTTTCAAAGTTATCTCTGACATATTAACCCTTCCATGGAATACATGCACAGACATCTCCATCAAATGCAGCTCTAGGGTTAACCCTTGACTGCCTATGGAACAAGACATAGCGAATCAGGGGAGGCTGGTGGAGGGAGAAATCGGAGGACAGGCTCATTGTAATGCATGGAACGGAATGAGCAATGGTATCGTGTTTGAGGACAGGCTCATTGTAATGCATGGAATGGAGGCTGGGCTCATTTTAATGCATCGAAAGGAATGAGGAATGGTATCAAACACCATTTCTCATTGCATTTGATGCATTAAAATTAACTCATCCTCCGATTTCTACCTCCATCATCCTCCCCTGTCACCTAACCTCCATACCATCAAATGCTCAAAGATGCCGGAGGGTTTGTTGATGGTAAAGATGTGCTTCCCTGCACAGGCTCCCAAGAAGCCCAACAAAATGGATTTCCATTAGGGGAGGTTATGATTCATTCTGGATGCTTACTCAATACTGTATGTGGGCATTGTAGCAGACAGAACAATGGGACAGTAATAATGAACACCCCCAGTATGCTATGGTGGGGGTCTCTGTAAGTTACTGACTGCACCTTCGTTTGGCTGAGAGAGTAGAAGCCATTGAGTGAAGGTTATTTACCTCTGATACATTCCGCATGAGTGCCCTGCCTGGACTCAGGCTAGACTTGCACTGGCAGATCAATGAGGAAAGCAATGATCTCACTGAAACGGACAATCCATCTTATTGTGATTCGCCTCAACTACGGAACTGACTTATCGTCAGGACATAGATTTTAAATGGAGATTGTGGGGGGACATGCAGCGTTCGGCCTGTAGAGGGAGCTACAGGACCGTGGCCGGGGTTGTGTCGGCGAGACTTTTGTTGCACACCTGCTGCGAATTAAGTCTCGCCGGCGAATGTTTAAGATGTGTGTGCTTCTGCCATTTCAGTAGATTAGATTAGATTAGATTAGATTCAACTTTATTGTCATTGTGCAGAGTACAAGTACAGAGACAACGAAATGCAGTTAGCGTCTAACCAGAAGTGCAAAATAGCAGAAAGTGCAATGAACAGTATTTACAGGTAGTGCAATAAATGATCAGTAGTAGTGCAGTATAATATAGCAGTGCAGTATAGCAGTATGTGAGTAGCAGTGGCATTATAGCAGAATAAATAGTTACAGTATGAGCAGTGTAGCAGCATATGAGCTGTATGGGTAATGCAGTCTAGCAGTATATATGTATTAACAGTAACATGAGGTAGATGCAGAATAAATATAAATATGGAATGCCTTATAAACAGTATAAACAAGTATGTACAGTAGTATTAAAGAAAATATAGGATATGTGCATTATGTGCATTATGAACAGTATGAACAGGTATGTACAGAAGAGCAGTGGTATTGAGTAAGAGAAGGGGAGGGGAGTATAGTGCAATAGTGCAATTGTCCGGGTGGGGGGGGGGGGGGGTGGGGGTTGCGGGGGTAGTAGGTTGTCAGGTAGGTGTAGTGTTCGAGTTCAGCAGGGTGACAGCCGCAGGGAAGAAGCTGCCTCTGAACCTACTGGTTCGGGTGCGGAGAGACCTGTAGCGCCTCCCGGAGGGGAGTGGGGTGAAAAGTCTATGGTTGGGGTGAGAGATGTCCTTGACGATGCTGCGTGCCTTACGCAGGCATCGTTTGCCCTGGACAGCCTCGATGGAGGGGAGTGAGGAACCGGTGATGCGTTGGGCAGTTTTCACCACCCTCTGCAGTGCTTTCCGGTCCGATGCCGAGCAGTTGCCATACCATACTGTGACACAGTAGGTAAGGATACTCTCGATGGTGCAGCGGTAGAAGTTCACCAGGATCTGAAGAGATAGATGGACCTTCTTTAGTCTCCTCAGGAAGAAGAGACGCTGGTGAGCCTTCTTTATCAGGGTGGAGGTGTTGAGGGTCCAGGAGAGGTCCTCAGAGATGTGGACACCCAGAAACTTGAAGCTGGTGACTCGCTCCACCTCAGTCCTGTTGATGAGGATGGGGGTGTGTGCGCCAGCTTTAGACTTCCTGAAGTCCACAATGAGTTCTTTGGTCTTCTTGGTGTTGAGAGCCAGGTTATTGTCGTTGCACCACACTGTTAGGTGCTGGACCTCCTCCCTGTAGGCCGACTCATCGTTGTTGCTGATGAGACCGATCACCGTTGTGTCGTCTGCAAACTTAACAATGGTGTTTGAGCCATGTACAGGTGTGCAGTCGTAGGTGAAGAGGGAGTAAAGGAGGGGGCTCAGCACACAGCCTTGTGGAACGCCGGTGTTCAGGGTGAGGGTTGAGGAGGTGTGGTTGTGAAGCCTAACAGACTGCGGCCTGTTGGTCAAGAAGTCTAGAATCCAGTTGCAGAGGGAGGGGTTGATGCCCAGTTGCCTGAGTTTGGAGATCAGTTTGGAGGGGATGATGGTGTTGAATGCTGAGCTGAAGTCAATAAACAGCATTCTCACATAAGAGTTAGTCTTGTCGAGGTGGGACAGGGCGGAGTGAAGTGCCGTTGAAATGGCATCCTCTGTACTCCTGTTCTGCCGGTAGGCGAATTGAAAGGGGTCCAGTGTGGGTGGTAGGCAGGTCTTGAGTTGAGCTAAGACCAGCCTCTCGAAGCACTTCATGATGATGGGCGTGAGTGCCACTGGTCGGAAGTCATTTAAGCTCGTTGCAGTGGAGTGTTTTGGCACCGGCACGATGGAGGTGGTTTTGAAGCACGCGGGGACAGCTGCTTGGGCTAGGGACAGGTTGAATATGTCAGTCCAAACCTTAGTCAGCTGCACAGCGCAGGCCCTGAGGACGCGTCCGGGGATCCCATCAGGACCAGCAGCCTTGCGTGCGTTAGTCCTGCTCAGTGCCGCACACACGTCGGTGGGGGATAGAGTGAGGGGCTGGTGATCCGCAGGGAGCACAGCCTTGGTGGCCACCTCCTTGTTGTCCCTGTCAAAGCGGCCGTAGAAGTGGTTCAGCTCATCAGGGAGGGAGGCGTCAACGGAGAGGGGTGAGGTGTTAGATGGTTTGTAGTCAGTGATGGCCTGGATGCCCTGCCACATGCGTTGGGGGTCAGAGTTGTTTCTGAAGTGATCCTCTATCCTCAGCTTGTGGTTGTGCTTGGCCTTTTTGATGCCCCTCTGCAGATTAGCCCTGGATGAGCTGTAGGCCCGAGCATCCCCTGATCTGAAGGCAATGTCGCGTGCCCTCAGCAGGAGTCGGACCTCACTGTTCATCCATGGCTTCTAGGAGGAGAGGTGAGCTGGGAACGGCGAGAGAGAGAGAGAGAGAGAGAAAGAAAGAACGAACACGAACGAACGAACCTACCGACCTACGAACCTGGGGACGAGGCTGGAAAGCCCCTTTAAGAGGTTCACTAAAGACTATATGAATAAACGGGAGCAATCCCTAACCCCTACACTGCGTCTGCCTCTGTGTACCATCGGACATTGTTACATTGGCGCCCAACCTGGGACACAGGAAAAGGCAAGATGGACGCGCTAACAGCGGCGATATCAAGGATAACGCTCGTCCTCGAGCAACAAACGGCCCTGCAGCAGACACAGCAGGCGACACTGGAGGAGCTGACGGCGGCGAGGGTCGCGGACAGGGCCCTCCGCCAGGACTTCCCCAGGGCCGGCGGGCCGGCGCCGGGGACCGGAGCGGCACCAGGTCCCCCCAAGGTCCAGCTGCAGAAGATGGGGGACCTGGACGACCCAGAGGCGTTCCTCGCGGTGTTCGAGGGGACGGCGAGGATCTCGGGGTGGCCAGACCGAGAGTGGGCCTACCATCTGCTGCCCCTCCTGTCAGGGGAGGCGCAGCTCGCGGCCCACAGTTTGCCGGCGGCCGCCCAACGGGATTACCAGTCCCTGGCCCGGGCGATTCGGGACCGCCTGGGCCTGACACCGGAGGAACACCGGCGCCGGTTCCGGGCCATGACCATGGAGGAGGGGTGCCGGCCCTTCGCCTTCGCCCAGCGGCTGGGGGACAGCGCATGGCGGTGGCTGGACCCCGAGAACAACTCGGCGGTGGAGGTCGGGAACCGGGTGGTATTGGAGCAGTTCCTCGCGGGGCTCCCGGCCCGCACCGCCGCCTGGGTCCAGTACCACCGCCCCCAGGACCTAAAGACCGCCGTGGGTCTGGCCGAGGACCATCTCTCCCTCCCACCGCGGGGGCCACAACGACCAACCCCGGCCCCGCTGCAAGGGGGGCGGGGCCAACGCCCAGGAGGAGCCGGGGGAGCAGAAGGAGGGAGGCCGGCGCCCGCCCCGAGAACGAGATGGCAGGAGCACGCCGATCCGGAACCAGCCCCGGCCCCGCAGAGAGCACCTCGAGCGACAGGGGGGGTGTGTTGGCGGTGCGGACGGCCGGGCCACGTGCAGGCCGAGTGTTGGGCGATGGACGTGGGGCAGGTCGTCCGCATCGGCGACATACCGGGCCCTCCCCCCGGACCAGGAGCGGCGTATCGTATTCCGGTAAGGATACAACGTGATACGCACCAGGCGTTCTTGGATTCGGGCTGTATGCAGTCCATGATCCAGGAGCGCCTGGTTCGGCCGGGGGCACTGTTGAAGGCATCGAGGGTGCGGGTGAGGTGTGTGCATGGGGACATTCACGAATATCCGCTGGTCGCTATCGAAATTCATTTTGAGGGGAAAAACCATAGTGTACAGGCGGCGGTTAGCCCACGCCTCACGCATCCCCTGATTCTAGGTGTGGATTGGGAGGGGTTTCCTCAAGCGGTAAAGAGGGCTACCGGGATGCGTGCATGACAGCTAGGGAGGTGTGTGGCGTGTAATGTGCTCTGTGCCGAGGCGGCGCCTCGCGACACTGCCGGGGAGCCGGAGCCGGCGGGGGCGCCTCACCCCGAGACTTCCTCGCCGAACTATCCGCTGCTAGGCGACTTCCCCCTCGAGCAGTCTCGTGATGAGACCCTCAGATCAGCCTTTGACCAAATGATAGCAATTGATGGTACTTTGATACGGCCAGACACAGTGCGCGCCCACCCCTATTTTGCGATTATCAGCGACAGGTTATATCGAGTAAGTCGTGACTCACATAGTCAGGAGGAAGTAACCCAGTTGCTGGTTCCCCGCAGCCGCCGCGAAATGGTCTTCCAGGCGGCTCATTTCAACCCCATGGCGGGCCATCTAGGGTATGACAAAACACTGCACCGTATAATGGCTCGATTTTATTGGCCGGGGATTCGGGCAGAGGTGCGTAGGTGGTGCGCGTCCTGTCGGGAATGTCAGTAATGTTAGTAAATCCCCCGGCCATTCCACGGGCCCCCTTGCGGCCCTTACCATTGGTCGAGAACCCATTTGACCGCATTGCGATGGATATTATCGGGCCATTTGAGCGGAGCACACAGGGTTATCGATTTGTGTTGGTCTTGATAGATTACGCCACCCGATACCCCGAGGCAATACCTCTGCGCAATATCTCTGCCAGGAGTGTAGCGCAAGCATTGTTTCAAGTCATCTCCCGCGTGGGAATCCCGAAAGAGATTCTCACCGATCAGGGCACTAATTTTATGTCACGCACCCTCAAGGAACTGTATGGCTTGTTGAACATCAAGGCGATTCGAACCAGTGTTTACCACCCGGCCACTGACGGCCTTTGTGAGCGGTTCAATCGGACCTTGAAGTCAATGATCCGGAAGTTTGTCCACGAGGATAGTTGGAATTGGCATAAATGGCTAGATCCCCTGTTGTTTGCGGTGCGGGAAGTTCCCCAAGCTTCCACCGGGTTTTCCCTGTTTGAATTACTCTACGGGCGTAAGCCCCGGGGTGTCCTAGACCTGTTTAAAGAAAATTGGGAGGAAGGGTCTAGCGACAGTAAGAGTGAGATCCAGTACGTCCTCGACTTGTGCACAAAGCTCCACGCCCTAGGGGCTATCTCACGTGAGCATTTGCTGCAAGCCCAGGAGCGTCAGAAACGCCTGTATGACAGGGGGGCTACCCTACGAGAGTTTACACCGGGAGACAAGGTGCTCGTACTGTTACCCACCTCCAGCACGAAATTACTCGCGAAGTGGCAAGGGCCGTTTGTGGTCACACGTCGCATGGGGGACGTGGATTATGAGGTTATACGCTCGGACCGGGGGGATAGCTTGCAGGTGTATCACGTCAATCTCCTAAAAAAATGGAACGACGTGGTCACTGTTGCTCTGGCTATGATAGTTCCAGAGAGAGAGGAGTTCGGTCCGGAAGTCCCAAAATCGAAAGGTAGCACTCCGGTCGATATTGATAACCATCTCTCTGCTAGCCAGGCCGCGGACGTTGCAGATTTGCAGCTTAAGTTCGCCGACATGTTCTCTCCCCTGCCCGGTCGGACTACGCTCATCGACCACCATATAGAAACGCAGCCGGGTTTAACGGTGCGCACGCGTCCCTATAGGTTGCCGGTGCACAAACGAGACGTTGTGTGCCGGGAGTTGGAAGCCATGCTGGAGCTGGGTGTGGTCGAGGAGTCCCGCAGTGATTGGTGTAGCCCCATCGTGCTTGTCAACAAGCCAGATGGGACTATACGGTTCTGTGTGGATTATAGACGGGTTAATGCGGTCTCCAAGTTCGATGCATATCCGATGCCCCGGGTCGACGAGCTCTTGGACCGGCTTGGTACGGCCAGGTACTTCACGACATTGGATTGCACGAAGGGATACTGGCAGATTCCACTCTCGCCGGTGTCCCGGGAGAAAACGGCATTCTCCACTCCGCTCGGGTTATTCCAGTTCACCGTGCTCCCTTTCGGGTTGTTCGGAGCCCCAGCCACTTTTCAGCGCCTCATGGACCGTATTCTGCGGCAGCACGCCGCCTATGCTGCGGCCTACCTAGACGACATTGTCGTCCACAGTGACACCTGGCCGCAGCATGTGCGGAGGGTGGCTGCTGTTCTGCGGTCCCTGAGGCAGGCGGGGCTAACGGCCAACCCGAAAAAGTGCGTGATCGGGCGGAGGGAGATCCGGTATCTGGGGTACCACTTGGGACGGGGGGAGGTGCGACCGCAGATTGAAAAGACTGCGGCCATCGCCGCCTCTCCCCGGCCCAAGACAAAGAAGGAGGTGAGGGCCTTCCTGGGGCTGGCGGGATATTACCGCCTGTTCGTACCTGGGTTTTCAGAACTGGCCAGTCCCTTGACGGACCTCACCCGGAAGGGTGCCCCGGATCCGGTCCAATGGTCGGGCCAGTGCCAGGGGTCGTTCGAGGCCCTTAAGGGGGCTCTTTGTGGAGAAACGGTCCTGTATGCGCCTGATTTTAACCTCCCTTTCTCCCTACAGACGGACGCGTCGGATAGAGGGCTGGGAGCAGTGCTGACCCAGTGCGTGGAGGGGGCCGACCGGCCGGTGCTGTACCTGAGCCGTAAGCTGTCGGAGAGGGAGGGCCGGTACAGCACCGTGGAGAAGGAGTGCCTGGCCATCAAGTGGGCGGTCGGCACCCTCCGCTACTACCTGCTGGGTCGCGCCTTCACCCTCTACTCCGACCATGCCCCCCTCCAGTGGCTCCACCGCATGAAGGATGTAAACGCGAGGATCACCCGGTGGTACCTCGCGTTGCAGCCCTTCAACTTTTCCGTCGTGCACAGACCGGGGGCGCAGATGGTCGTGGCAGACTTCCTCTCCCGTGCAGGGGGGGGGGAGTAGGTCGTCGGCCGTCGGGTCCCCGGCCTGTGTCGGGCGGTGGGGGTATGTGGGGGGACATGCAGCGTTCGGCCTGTAGAGGGAGCTACAGGACCGTGGCCGGGGTTGTGTCGGCGAGACTTTTGTTGCACACCTGCTGCGAATTAAGTCTCGCCGGCGAATGTTTAAGATGTGTGTGCTTCTGCCATTTCAGTAGGAGAGGTGAGCTGGGAACGGCGAGAGAGAGAGAGAGAGAGAGAAAGAAAGAACGAACACGAACGAACGAACCTACCGACCTCCGAACCTGGGGACGAGGCTGGAAAGCCCCTTTAAGAGGTTCACTAAAGACTATATGAATAAACGGGAGCAATCCCTAACCCCTACACTGCGTCTGCCTCTGTGTACCATCGGACATTGTTACAGAGATACTGTCTCATCTTCTCTCTCTCAAATTCGGAAGAGATAAGCAGTAACAAAACCCCTCTTTTCAGTTTAGACACTAGAATCGTGTTCCATTTTTCAGAGGGAACAATTCTTTCTACGTTGTTTTGTTCTCTCGAATTGCATGGTAGAAATGCTGATTTGTTTCCCCCCATATGGATAGTGATGACATAACAAGGCGTTGATGTGGCAGATTGAAGGACAGTCAGAATGTGGAGTCATGTTGATCCCTTCCTCCCTGTCAGTGAGAGGCCAGCTCTGGGCTGCCGTAGGCTCAGCCAGCCTGTCTGGTCCTGATAGAGCACCCTGTGATCTCTTAATGAAGCACAGCATCTGGACATAGTTGGGCTGGCTGATGGCTCTATCAGGAGAAGGCAGAGAAGGAGGAGGGTGGGGTTGGGGGGTGAAGGGGGGGAGAAGGAGAGGAGGTAGTGGAAGAGGAGGAGGAGAAGAAGGGGGAGATAGTGGAGGAGAAGGAAGGGGAGGTAGTGTAGTGCATGGGGGGGAGGGAGGGCGGAGGGTGGGGGGCGTGAGAAGAAGGAGATTGAGGATGGAGGGAGGGATGATGGGGTAAATGGAACCCATGGGGCCCAGCTAAAATGCTCCCCCCTCCCCTCATCCGCTTCTCTCCTCGTCTATTTTGACGTGCAGCAGGAGAGATGTGCAGCGCTCGAGACAGACAGTCCGGGATGAGGCGCCCTCACAGGGCTGATGAATGGGATGGCTATATTGGTTAAATGGCCTCTGTGACACCACCAGACAAAATGAGAGGAAGGAAAGAAGAGTGCAGAGTTCTCCATCACTGAAGAGCAAAGAGGGATGATCTTTAGATGAAGGGGTTGCACTGAAAAGACTGGCTTTCAGATGAGGGGATTACATTGAAAAGACTGGCGTTTTGCAATGAGGTTATACACGAGGAGTTGTTTCTTCATAATGAATACTAGTGTAGCCTTCAATAATCATGGTGCCAAAAAATAACATAAGGAGCCTAGATATCTTTGAAGAGAATACAAACAAATACAGATTCTGTATTCTGATACAAATGTATTTTTTTATTTTGTATGTATCTTCGGGCAAAATACACTATATGCCTCATTACTCTGCTACATCAGAATGTAAATTGTCATTAATGTTACTGTATGGACAAGCCTGGTCAGACACTTACAGTAGTTGGCCAGGATTGATTGTCCACTGGACACCAAACTATACAACGTCACATGTTACGAACCCCCCCAGATACTACGTCTAGGGATATAAAAGGGGGAGAAACGTAACATACAGTGTCTGTATATGCTGCTGAAAACTGCTGGTGCGGTGGTAGTGCAACGCACACAACGACTGAGTAAAATGGCAAACAAGACAGATTTATTATTAATACATACAACAAACAACACGGGGGAAACATAGAGAGGGAACTAAGTGGAGGACGCCAGACGGCGCCAAATAAATGAAAACAAAAATAACCCCAAAGCTAATATTCTAATCCTATCTGTTCTAACTACGAAAGGTCTGCTATCTAACTAACTAACTAAGTCTTGCCCGCCTACCTTAAACCCAAAATACAAGAGCTGGCCAAACCTGTGTGATGGAGGTGTAACAACATAACAACACACCTGCGTTCAAATATTAGCATTTCAAATACTTTGCTGTGCTTGATTGAGTTTGCCTGGCAGAATGGAACCAATGGAATAGTCCCAAAAGTGCGAACCTCATCCATCTGGCCCTCCAGGAAAGACTTAAGCTAGCGCTCAAAGTCTTTGAACGTTTTCCCAAATACTTTTTCGCGCCATATGTGTACTACTGACAAAAACAGGTAAAACATTTGAGAATTAGCTCTCTCTCTTTCACTGTGGTGGCTGGTGAGGTTCCCTTTAGAGGATCATTGTCTGTCTGGCTGAAGCCAAAGGGTAACAGCACCCCGGAGAGAAAAGGCTGTGCCATCAGCACTGATAAGCATCTTATCAGCCTGTCTGCATGAACTTCCTGACGATACCTGTTGTATTACAGAGTGTTGGACTCCCAGATAAAAGGCCTTTCTCTCCCTTCCTCCCATCTCTATCTCCCTGGCATCACAACAGTCTCTTTCCATGACGCCAGGTATAATTTCTCACAGGCAGAATGTGAGGTGCAGCTGCAAGTTTATGCTGCACCATTTGTTGTTGTGCAGTCGTATAACACACTGTTTTTTCTTTTTCTTTTTTTCCATCGCCGACGTTATCGTGTTTTCAGTACCTCGGTAATACAACATGCCCACAACGCGGCATCAAGAAATACATGACACTGTGTTTCCTGCATCCCAATTAGATGGAGATTCTCCAGGCTGTTGTTACTTTAAGGATGAAATATGTTCACAAAATATTGGTTTTCTGACAACCTGGCGGGGTCACTTCATTTTCACATAGATATGAATTATGCTCCTAAATAGACTGGCGAGCTGAAGCCTCGGGGCTGAGATAAGAGATGAGGATGGGCCAACTTCACAGAGCCCAGGCTGTCATCAATCACAGAGTTCATTCGGTTCACAAAGGGGGTCCTCCTTCACCGCTGAAAGCAGTCGATAGAGTGCCGCTCCCCTGTACGCGAGCAATCCTATTAAGAAGGCCCTCCACCTCAGCCTTCACAATGGGGGCTCATCAGAGGCCGACAGGGAGGGGAGCGCAACAGCCATCCATCCTTAGGTGAGGGGGGGGGGGTGGGGGGGAGGCACTGCAGGCAATCTCTGCTCTCTCTCTCGCTTTCTCTCTCGCTCTCTCTCTCCGCTCTCTCTCTCTCTCTCTCTCTCTCTCTCTCTCTCTCTCTCTTTATCTCTCTCTCCTGCTCCTCAGGAAGAGGGGAGCCACCATAACCTATGCCCCATCTCTCAAAGATAACAGCTGTTGGGGGCTGTTTTGGGGGCCAACTGACAGACAGGCAGATACACACATACACGCATGCATGCATGTACGCACACTCACATTCATTTTGTAACATGTCATCTTTCGTAACAAAATCGAATCTTCGTAATTGGTGTCCCCTGTCGTTCAATTTGCATCATACCTACAGTAGATGGTGTATTTAATGGGGCGTAGAGCCATATGTTGAACCCCCTTAGTGCTAAACACACAGGTTTCTGAGCATTAACATCACTAACAAGGCTCTGTTTCCATGACAACCCGGCTAGCTAATGTCAAAGAGGTGCTCTTGACAGCGGGAGATTTCGAGTGGCAAAAGAATAGACGTTTGGAAACATACGAGTGAGTCAGCTACATTCATTTAATACCGACCACTGTCCATTAGGTAATCATGATGAGAGGAACGCATGAGACATTACCAAGCTAGGCTACCCATGCCGGCTCATGCACCCCCCCCCCCCCCCCCTCGTTTGAGAACTAAGACGATCCATGTATCACTATTCTGCTGATTGATCTGCATAAGTAGCCTGCCAAGGGGAGAGGGGATCGAGGGCTTGATGGATGACACATAAATGTCCATAATGTTTAATTTATCCCATATTTAATGACCCGCTCATCGTGATTTGCTGAGTGGCTGGCTAATTCTTGCCTCTTGCCAGGCCAGGATTGGCAGTTCATCCATCTTCAAGCCGAGCATTGTGGGTCCTAAGGTGATTTAGTGTCTGAGCTAGCTCTCCCCTGTCCTACCTGTCCTTTCCGCCTGCCCGCCCGCCTGCCTGCCCGCCCGCCTGCCCACCGCCTGCCTGCCTGGCTGGACACAAAGCAGAACGCTCTCAGGCACGCTTAGATGCTATAACTCACATTGTGTTTGTTCACTGTGAGGCTGTCACCTATAGCCAGACCCATGAGTGTCTGAATGATTTGGGGTCTGTGTCTTTATGTGGTGTGACATACATGCCACCTGCCACGCCCCAACTGTTGCCCGTTATGGCCTCTGGTCACGTGACGTCCCTCCCCGTCCGTGCCCACTGCGACTGTTCCCATCCTCGATTAATCTGTAACTAATTGCCTTTCCATCATGATCATGTCCGCTGGGCGTCTGTTGCTCAGTGGCCAGCATGGCTGTAGCCTTTGATGTCCTTCTTCGTGTCGTGAAGAGAGAGGGGTGAGTGTCACGGACACGTGTGTGCGCCGTGCCCCAGCTGTCCTGCCGCCACTCTGACCTCTCCGTCCGCCGCCAGAACCATTCTAATTACTCGCCACTCCCCGCAGGTTATGTTAATGACCGTTTCCCTCTTAAGTAGGCTATCTATATGCAAAGTCTGTCCTCATTATTTATTGTTAATGTATTAATGTGCTCCTATGATGAGGTGAGAGGGATACTGACACCAGGCTGGGACTGATTGAGAGACACTTGTAGGAAAAGACAGAGGAAGCCAGGACATACATTCTAGCAGAAAGACTCTTGCTGTGTTCCAACAACGTTCTGTACTCGCACAGACTGAAAACACACAGCCCCTGCATCTCGATTCTCCAACCAAGTGCACACTTATGGGAACAGATGGTAGAATTGGGACACAGGAATACTGACTCAATAATTCACCATGCAGATACGGCTCCCTCTCTGTCTAATGCTGTACTCATGATTTTACTGCATATGCAGCGACATTCTTGCAGTCAGCCTGCAGCCCGTTAACCTTGGGGGTTGCCCTCTGAGCTCTGTCCATTTTCCCCCTGAAACAAGAGCTGGATTGTGGTGAGCAGAGCACCTCAGAGTCTCTCCACTCAGCCGACAGAACTTGATCCACTGGCCATGCACTCCATTTCCTGACATGAGCCATTTGGGCCATCAGTGGATGGGCGTGGAATGTGTGTGCCTTGCCTGTGTGTGTGTGTGTGTGTGTGTGTGTGTGTGTGTGTGTGTGTGTGTGTGTGTGTGTGTCTGTGTGTGTGTGTGTGTGTGTGTGTCTATGCGTCCTGCCTGTGTGTGTGGGTGGGTGTGTGTCTGTGTGTGTGTGTGTGTGTGTGTGTGTGTGTGTGTGTGTCTATGCGTCCTGCCTGTGTGTGTATGTGTGTGTGTGTGTGTGTGTGTAGTGGAGGACAGGGGAGTGAATGTGTGAAGTGTCAGGCACCGACAGCTCTAGCTATCTCTCAATGCCATCATGCTTCCACCGACCTGCACCTCTCCCCCACTATCTCCCCCATCATCTCCCCCACCATCTCCCCTCCTCCTCCCAGTGACGTTATGTTCTACTGTATGTGGGTTAGGGAGGGAAGGAGGGAGGCAATAAGCAGTGATACACTTATCCCGCTAGCAGGTTCGATTACAGCCGTAATGTTTCCTCTTCCCATTAAGTGTATTTGATTTGGTGGAGGGACAGGGTAGGGGCCGCTGCGGTAGTGGTGGGGGCCAGAGGGCGGCTCCGGAGGGGCATCAGTTATGCTGATGGCCCTGGCCAGGAACAGAGGAGTGGGGAATGCTTATGTAATTAGAGAGACGACTTTGTCAAGCCTCATTTCTGAAAGAGGTTCTTCCAGTTGAACCCTCAGAGAGAACTTTTTAATCCACTGATCTGGTGTAGCGGAGGTGGTTTGGAACCACTCTCCCCTAATCAGTAACCTCGTCTGAGACCCTGAAGACATGCGTTAGCTCCCTGGCCCGGTCTGTAGAGATAGGAGGATTGCACAGAAGGAGGTGGTAGAGTGACAGACTGAGAGACCACTGTAGCGCCGAGACCATTATTAGGGGAATAAATTCCCTCCGTAATCCCAAGACGGTTCAGGTCAAGGGGGTAAGTGTTTGTGTGTGGAAGCGAACATAGTGCATGTTTAATGAGCCTACCTAGCACTCCTGTATGATAACAGTTTTCAAAGGATTTTACTTGGGCATCACTCCATAGTTGGTATCTTGAGTTTGGACTGAGCATTGAACAAAACAAAACAAAAACACGATGAGAAATATTCAAATATATACGTAAATTTCGATTTACGATTTATGACTGATCTCTGGATACCTCAAGCAAGTCTTGTTTCGCAGAGATTATTATTATTATTATTATTATTATTTTTTTTTTTTTAAATATATTTTTAGGACATTTCTGCTTTATTGGGATAGAGGTAGTAGAGATTGACAGGAAGGATGGGTGAGAGAGGAGGGATGACATGCAGAGGGCCGGAATCGAACCAGGGACCATGCGATGATATGGTATGCGCCTTAATGTGCTATGCCACTGAGCGCCCCTGTTATTTTTTTCTTTGTTTTTTTTCCTGAGCTGATGAACATTGTGTATTAAGACCAGACGAGGTAGGAAAAAAAGTAAAACATGGATTTGTTGTCAGCACCAGGCCTTTCAATTAGCTTCATTTCAGGTTCAGTTTGCATCAGCGTGTCTGCGGAGCTGGGTGGGCTGCGGGGAGAGAGAGAGAGAGAGAGAGAGAGAGAGAGAGAGAGAGAGAGAGAGAGAGAGAGAGAGAGAGAGAGAGAGAGAGAGAGAGAGAGGGAGGGAGGGGGGGGAGTGTGTGAGAGAGAGAGGAATGATGAATAAATAAGGTCTGTGGGGCTGACACACACTCTGGACCAGGCCTGCTGACGGCTGCTCTGATTGGCTGTGCCAGCACGGCGGCCCACAGGGCACAAGGCTGTGTACACAGAGCGTGGCTGACAGAGAGTGATGACTGGACGCGGCCGTCTCACACCAGCGCCGGGGGAAATGTGGGGGAGTGTGTGTGAAATGATCTTTTAGTAGTTGTTTGTGTTGCCAGACTTGTCATGCTAACAACATATTACTCTATATTGCAATATGAGTGTATGTGTGTGTGTGTGTCTTGGTGGGTGTGGGTGGGTACATGCACGTAAACGCTTGTGTGTGTGTGTGTGTGTGTGTGTGTGTGTGTGTGTCTGTATGTGAAAAGAGGGTATTTGTTTGCCTTGTAGACCAATCTCCGAGCATTGCATGTGCATGTGTGTGTGGGCATGTGTGGCGCGCTCCCGTTAGCTGACAGCTCTCTCTCTCTGGTGAGGAGTCTGGAGTGACGGCTGCTGTGTGTTCTCCCTGAGAATGGCTGTGTTGAACATGCCTTTCGAGTCCAGCAGCCGAGATACAGGGACCTCTGAGTTTCCAACAGTGGGCTGACTTTGAGATTGTGTACCAGGTAGCGCAGTGAATACAGAGAGAGAGAGAGAAAGATCAGACAAAAGGCAGAACCTTTATAGACGATATAAGATAGAGCTCATTATTGATTCTCATATAATTGCCACCTTATTAATCTATGGAATACAAGAGAGAGGTAATTACACTGCACTTATGGGGAAAAGGCGACGCTGTCGTCTGCAATTGCAGATGACATCATGCTAGCTGATTTATATATTCTAAATGGGCTTTTACGCTAGATTAAAAATCTGATGCCAGACTGTTTAGTCAATTGCCAATTTGGAAGGAGTCACATTTATGAGATTGCTAATAAATTGGAAGTTCTTCAAAGGAATACAGAGGGCTTTGATGAATCCGGGTCCTTATTGATATGGCCTGCCAAAGCTACATTACCTCATCGGCTATCCAGGAGGTTGGGCAGCATTACTCTTAAGTGGCCGTCTACTGTACTGAATCAATAAGTCCTTTTGTGGGCTCTGTCTCTGCCTCTGTTTCAAACTGGTGTGGTCAGTCCTAAAAAAGTACAAAATTCCCTGTATTGTTCCAATGTGAGTGTGTATGGGATATGTTTTCCTTTTCCATTTCGATGTAGTTCCCTGTATCCATTATCAATCATGTATTATCGTCATTGAACTTGTTCGTTTGATATGAACTTGATATGTAAACTTGTAATGTCATTGATATGTAAAATTCCGTTTGTTGATAATTGCAATTGCAAATATGTTTAAACCAGAAAAGGAAAGAAAAACATTTTTGAATGAAAGTTGGGCCTCTGTTGATTTCGTGGCCCATGTCATTGTGTGACATGAAGCAATGTCAATCTCTCTGAGCTGTGAGGATAATGAAATTTCAATTCCATCGCCAGGAGAGCAGTAGTCAGATAAGGCGTAAGGTGACCACGGGCCAGTGACCTGAAGATTTGATGGCTGTCTGGAATGCCTTGTAATCTGACTGAAGAAGTCAAGGGCATGGAGCCGTAATGGATACCTGTGGAGGCAGTTGCACATCACGCAGAGAGAAAAGCAGGAAACTCCCTCTCTGGCTAGCCTACTATCACTGGTACTGAGCTCATAACTTTCACAGCAACCATCTCACAGTAGTCAAGTCAAGATGATGAAATTGATTGCCCCCCATGCAATATAACGGTAACAGTCACAGTGGGAGTGGAACATCCAGCTCTCCATGGTTCAAAGTCTAAATTGATTATAAAACAGCAACCTGCTGACACGGACACATCTATGGGGAACGGCTGTGCGTGGGTGTGTGTGTGTGGGTACATGTGCACAAGTGTGTGTGTGTGTGTGTGTGTGTGTGTGTGTGTGTGTGTGTGTGTGTGTGTGAGTGTGTGGGTAGGGCAGATTTCGAGGGAAAACACAAGGGTGTCATTTTTCAAAGTTAAGATGCAAATTAGCCACATTTGTCCAAGAGTTGGCTTAAAAAAACTGGAAACTGAGAAGGTGAGATGAAGGAGGGAAGTGGAGTAGGTTAGGTGCATCGAATGGGTCTGCAGAGCGTCCACCTGTGTACACCTGTCACTCCTCTGGACCTCTGACACACCCTGACCTCCCGCTGTCACAGCCCTCAGCCCGCCAGACAGCCAGCCAGGGACATGTCTGAATACATACATACAGGTCAAGGGAGGTTAGTGGAGGTAGAAATCGGAGGACAGGCTCATTGTAATGCATGGAATGGAATGAGGAGGACCAGTTGATACCATTCCTCATTCTATTTCATACAATTCCATTCCATGCATTACAATGAGCCCGTCTACCGATTTCTACCTCCACCAGCCTCCCCTGATACAGGTACAGTTATTTTAGCGTCAGCCTTGGTATTCTATATACAGTGTAATTCCTCTGTTAGAGTTGCCAGAGCGGAGTTGCCAGATCTCGGTATCTAGCGATATCTGTATCCATCACAGCCATATTGCATGGGTGCCTGACACCCCTGTGAAATTATTAATTATTATTATGGATATTATAGTACCATATTTCAGATGTATTTTTCAAAGTAAAGGAATATAAATGGCTTTCAAGCCGTCCCCCCCCTCCCCCCCTACTCTGGGGTAACTAAGATAAGTCTAGACCCCCACAGCAGGCTAGCTGTCTGCTCTGTGACTGCACCCATCCACCCACCCACCACCCACTGAGGTGGGGTAGAGGAGAGGACAGACAACTCTGCACCCTCTGCACACCGCCAACCAACAGAGCCTCGGAGATGGCTAAGCAGGGGGCAGAAAGGAGGGAGGGAGGGAGGGAGGGAGCGAGGACAGGAAAGGAGGGAGGAGATGTCTATGGAGAAGGTCATGCTATAAAACATGTCTCCCTGCATTTAGACACCACTCTACACACCACGCGTCACACTCAAATGCCACACACACACACACACACACACACACACACACACACCCGCGCACACACACACACACACACACACACACACACACACACACACACACACACACACACACACACACACACACACCGACACACCGGAAAACATTATGAGCCTGCAAGACAATGAGACGTCACACACACACACACACACACACACACACACACACACACACACACACACACACACACACACACACACACACACACAGACCAGCAAATCTTCACAGCCTTGGGTGAGCTATCCTGAGAGAAATACCAAACCAGACACATCTCTAACACCCTGACTGTGATGTCTCATACACATTACACCCAAACACAGTCTGAATTCAATGTCAATGCCCCCCTTGTAGCTGTCAAACTTTATTAGTACATGTTTAAGCTTTACCTTGAACTCAATTGCACTGTTACGGTCAATAGTCACCTCACTTTCCACAAGGGGTAGGGTAAATTGCGTGTTAGCCAAAACCAGCAAAATAGAAGGTGTAAGGATTGCAAAGACAGGAGAAACATACATTTCTTTTGATACACACATTATTATGACATTTGAAAATGTGCATTGATTTCACCATAATGTAGAACTGCCTTTCTCTGTGAATGTTATTTTTAAACGATATATTGTGTAATTAGCGTTCACATCACGAGCACATAGCTCTCTATGCAAAAATAAACAATAAACATTATGTCAAATCAGTCAAAAGTAAAAGGTAAGAACTGCACTCTATAAACAAAATTTAACTGAAACTCAAAGATTTAATTCTGTTTCGCTCTACTGTAATTCCATTCGATCGGGGGCGCTTTGATTTTGCTCATTAATTCAAACAAGCAACTTTTAATCACTATAAAAAATGTAAGCCAATTCTCTTTGAAATTATGTCATGTCATGATGCCATTTGTGTTGGTGGTCTGGCAGACAGGGGTCTGTGTAAGAGGGCAGGGGGCTCTGTCACATCCATTCACATCCCCTCTTCAGCCTGGGTCATTACAGCTGGAACTGGGGGAACCAAGTTACTGCCAATCGTACTCATTCCCCAATTTCTCCACACACACACACACACACACACACCCTCCTGCACCTGTTCTCGTTTTCTCATTCATGTTTGCCCCTCTCTCTTTCTCTCTCTCTCTCTCTCTCTCTCTCTCTCTTTCTCTCTCTCTCTCTTTCTCCCTCTCTCTCTTTCTCCCTCTCTTTTCCTATTTCCTGTGGCTGTGCAGAGAGCTCCCTCTCTGTATCTATTAGGTGTGACATTCCATTCTGCTTTTAATCACCTCTCAGCTTTGTCCTTCTGGAGAGAAATAACTCTGTAGACGACGGTCATAAAACCCCTACGTGCACTGTCCAGGAATGTCAGACCCACCCAGACCCACCCAGACAAAGGCAGACATGCACACACACACACACACACACACACACACACACACACACACACACACACACACACACAAAAACAGTACCACACAGTTTGATATATACACAAACAGCCTCGTATCAGTGCTTTTGAAGACACACACACACACACACACACACACACACACACACACACACTCACACACACACACGTTCTTTCTACTCTCAAATTACTCTGGATGAAATCTCAACTCATGCATGCATACATGTTCCATCCATGTGGTTTCCCAAGTTTACACTACACCATGTTCTCTCCACCCTTTAGCCTGGACTGCTTGGCTGCTGTGACAACTGTCTCCCACTGGCATGTGTATGTGTTCACCACTTGAGGGAATGTGTGACAGAAGTCACTGATGCAGAATGGCTGATATGGATGGCTTTCAGTATGAAGTGTCTTGATGGCGTGATGGGGGGAGTCAAACATATGCATTTACATCTCAATCACAGAGCCCCCGTCTCCCCCACCAACAGCAGCAGCAACCGCCCTCGGTGCTGTGTGTTCCGTCATGTCTGTGTCGGGTGAAATCACTCTTCTCTCACCGAGGGGGATGTCTTTGCCTGTCCTTGGAAGAGAGCAGTCAAGGACGGAGAGAAGCGGGCGGGGGGCGGAGGATTAGGGGTGGGGGTGGGGAGGGGGGCGTGGGCTGTGTGGGTAGGAGGGGGGCTGGGCTGGGCTTTGGTTGGGCTTCAGGGACGAGGGCATTTGTATTCCTCTCTCGCCTGTGACAGGGTGGGGAAAGGTTGGGGGGATGGTGGGGCGAGGCGCAGTGGGCTCTTTGGCAGGGCTCCGGAGGTGCTGAAATCAAAGACACAATGCTACAGTATCGCGCTTTCACTTTGGTCATTGGAGATGTGTGCTAGTTTGTGTGTGCGCGCGTGTGTGTGTGTGTGTGTGTGTGTATCTTGTTTCTTTGTTAACATTTTGTTAGAATTCAGGTTAAGACCATAGGGCAGTACAATTACTTCTGTAGATTATACCCAGCAGATTCATGCTTACCTGGTGATCTTGTCCAGAAAGACCCACAAGTCAGTATACTAATAGTAACCCACAACAAAAAAATCATTTCAATGGAGCTCTTCATACAATCACAGTGAATCAAGAACCAGACCTTGACTCCAGAGTGAGGTGTGGAGAACGTAAATAACCAAAAAGCAAGACTATTGTTCCGCTAGCAAAGCTCTAAATGTAAGTGGCTCAAATATGGCAGCCTGTCACCTACGTTATATTATCGTTAGGGTACTTAAACTCTCACTGTCTCAGCACCTGCCACTGCAGAGGCCACATACACACACACACACACATACACACACACACGCACGCACACGCACGCACACACACACACACACACACACACACACAGGCCAGGTCAGAATGTTTATACTGCCTACTGACTAAAAGTAGATACTAACCCTACATATTACATCACACCCATAATAACAATTGTGGAATTGAAATTGGAATTAACTTCCTGAATAGTGTGCAGTGAACTGATAATACATGGAAAGACAAACGTAGTATCATCTGGTATTTCATGCATTCTCAGTGTTGGTAAATATTGCATACTCCACAACCTAATACTAAGAAACTACCACTATTACTAACACTAAGGAATGTGCACAAATAGTATGTAGTGTGAACTTTCGAACCCGGCCACAATGCTCATACTCTGTGGGTAGAGTGTGGGTAGAGGCCCGAGGTGAGTAGGTGTAAATGTGTGGGTACAGTGGATGCTACAAATAGACAGGCGTGTTGCTGGAGAAGTGAAGGACGGTGTGAGACTGTGAACTGTGACGGTCTCAGAGGAACGGAGCTGTAGTCCTGGACTGTTATGGCCTCTGGTGGAGACTTGGCAGGGGAGGGAACGAAGGTAAGCACTAAGAAGAGAGGTGTGAGACTCATGGTTGGTGAACTGGCTGGTGAACTCAGAGTTAGGACCTTGAGTTCTCTCTCCCCGTCCTCGAGTGTGTAAAAAGTCCATGTATTAGTTTCCATACATGCATCTGTGTTTGAATCCATTCTGTTTGTGTGTGTGTGTGTGTGTGTTTGCGTGAGTGTGTGCAGGCGCACGTGTGTGTGTGTGTGTGTGTGCACTCTGTCAGGTGCGGTGTGGTCAGCATACCCTGTGGCAGTGGATCAACGTGCCAGTGCCCTGTCGTGAGAGGTCATGACCCCTGTGATGGCCTGTCATTAGAGGGCAGGCTGAGCAGAGTGGGCCAGGTAGAGTTTGACAGAGAGGGTTCATTAACATGCGGACACACACAGCCAAGATGTGTGTGTGTGTGTGTGTGTGTGAGAGAGAGAGAGAGAGAGGGAGAGAGACAGAGGGGGGGGAGAGAGGGAGAGAGAGAAAGGGGGGGGGAGATAGTGTCTGTATAATTCTCCACTCTGTCCTCAATACCCAGACCCATTTTATCTGATGAATGTTCAGACGCAAACCGCTGCGCCTTTATAATACTGCATGGCTGAACTCTCTTTCCGGTCAGCTTAATATTACTCAAGTTTAATTTATCCCTTTATATCATTTCGTTCAATTAAATATATTGTGAGCGAATAGCTCCCTAAGGGCTCATTTTTATCACTGAGTGATAATTGTGCCCACCCAGGAAGGACAAGGGGTCGCGTCCTAAGGAAAGAATGGTATGGTAACGTTGCTTTAAAGGCAGTGTGACTCTTCTGTGCAAGGTGCAGTATGGTCTTTATAGGGTCTCTTTAAAGCCTAGTAGATTGGACATACAGTATTATAGGGTTATACCTATAATACAGGCCTCTTATTATAGTATGTCAAAACTCACTTAAACCTGGCTACTAAACTCCAACAGTTTCATGTGGGCTTCCCTTATTAAGAGAGCATAATGGGCCTTATGAGGAGACAGTTTGAGTGTAAAGGCATGGTTGTTGTTTTTTTCTGTTCTTGATAGACAGGGCAACAATGGAATTGAATTCCACATGAATGGCAAACATACTAGACCTGCCTGCAAACTCTTAACCTATGAAGTCACATAGAGTCCCTATTGAAGTTACATGGAAGCCCCAAAATTGGTTACATAGAGTCCTTTAAAGATCTCTCTCTCTCTCTCTCTCTCTCTCTCTCTCTCTCTCTCTCTCTCTCTCTCTCTCTCTCCCTCCCTCCCTCTCTTATTCCCTGGCGGACTGTTTTAGCTGTTTATAGTAGCGGTTCAGACAGTGGTCTATCTTGGGAACTGTGCAGTATGGGGAAGTGTCACACAGATTTGCTCCTGGGGGAAGTGGAGGTGTGTGTGTAACTGCCTGTCTTAACAGGCTTGCATGAATGTCAAGCAAGTCAACACACATTTGTGATCTTTATTTTGCCCTTTGCATGTGTTCTGACGATCCGTCTCTGAGTACTTTGTGGGTTAATTGGAGCTAGAGTCGCACACAATACTTCAACTTTTTAAATTATTATTATTGGTCACATATTGGCATAAACTATTTTACTGAGGCGTTCCTTGAGCTAGCTAGCTACATGCTACAGAATATTTCTTCGACCAAGCAAAGACATGAGCTCTAATTGGTTCATTATCTTACCACTCAGTGGTGGCCGCTCCCACAGCAGTCATTTCCACACTTGATCTCCTGTATGGAAATGACTTGTCAGAAAGAAACACAGGTGAGATTGTAGACTTTCTGTACTATGAAAGTCAGTGAGCATGCTGACATAGAAAATGTCAGCTATTCTCAGACTGGTAAAATCTGTGTAACAGGCCTAGAATTATGGATGCCCATAGTCAGTCAGCCTATTCCATGAGAAATGGGAGTCTGAGGCAAAGCTCAGCCACTGGTACGGTCTGCCTGGAGCTTCTGCAAGCTTTACTGCATATAAAGACTTGTCTCATAAACTGCTGCAGTCGCAGGTTACGGCTGAGAGGGCCGTTGCTCAGTAAAACGAGGGCCTTTGTGATGATTGAAAATGTTTGTGTGTGTGTGTGCGTACGTGCATGTATGTGTGCATACATGCGAGTGTGTATGTGTGTGTACATCCATGCATGTGTGTTTCTGCAATTACATAATGTAAGGAAATCACAAATGTATGTGAAATGTGATGTCACTCAGTCAGTCTATCAGTAAAGTTTTACCAATCAACTGTTGCTGGGTTTATCTTGGTTCCATTCAGGACTGAGGCCCGCTGCTTCAAAGCACAATGTACATTCTTCTGTCTTTCTTCCCCAGAAAACTGCTCTAATTGCCTTCAGAGGAAATGGTCGGTCAGGGTCAACAGTTTGACACAGGTCATCTGTTCTGGATTACAGCGATCAAGATAAAGTTGTCTGGCTCTTCTCAAAGTCTCCAACAAATAATGCATTTCACTTTATCCAAAGTTATTTTCCATAACACTGTATGTTTCCACACTGCATGAACAGCACACACAGTCTTATGATATGTTAACATATCATATGTTTGTATTGAACATCACTGACTTTTTTTCGTTTTGGGCATATACCATCTGAGGCACCCATGTTTGATTTCCTCATTCCATTCCATGCATTACAATGAGCCCGTCCTCCGATTTCTACCTCCACTGGCACATACATAGCTGTAAATGCTGCCTTTCATCATTTTAAATCCCATTTAATCGACAAATGAAAGTCCTTTATGTGAACCACGAAATCATAAAGTGTAAAATGCTTATTTGACATTATCTGTCTCATACTTGGCAAACATTCTCGTTTGCATTCTGCATATGGCATACTTTCAGAAGATTCAACACACCATTTTTCTCCTTGAAATTGTCCATGCATTTGCAAACGGAGTGGTCCTAATGTACATCTATTGGAAGGGAGGAGTGTGTGAATGTTGGTATTAAATTGAGCAGGACTAGTGAGATCACCTATCTGCAGTGCATGTCATAAGATAAAGAGTCTAGCCTGTGATGGGTGTGTAATGAGGCTGTGGTTATGGCAGCCATTTGTGAGCCATCAGCCACTGAGCGGTCCGGACATACCCCCGTCTCCGGGATAGCACTTCACACATCCATCATCCTCAGCGTCTAATCATCCCTCCCAAAAAAATGCCGCTTCTAGGGAGTCTCTGGATCCGCTCCCGTGCGTTGACAAACCCGCGAGGAAATTACTTATTTATCATTCACGGCCGGGTGATTGTCGAACACTCGCTGTCTCTCGCAGTTCTAAGATGAGGTCTCAGAACTCTATTTTTTTTTCTCCCAGACTCTCTTTCAGTCTTTGCCTTGGAACATAAAACTTGGATGAGAGGCACGTTGCTATGATAATTTCCCAAGGGCGAGGCCCATTGAATCCAACTGGGCTGTGTCTAATTTGTCTGGAAAGGTGTTAGAGAGATACTCAAGAATGCTGGGTATTCATGTTTAGTGGTATATGAAGTCTCAACACAAATGTTTCCAGCAGTTATAATTCTCTAGAACTTTAGACAGGAAAATTAGGACAGGTTTGTATCCAAATGTTTCTCATTTCGACCCTGTTCTTCAGTGAAGAATCAGCTTGTTGCACTGTTTCCAAGATAGACTCGCAATAATATTTCTCTACCAGGAAGATGATCAATGTCTTCATATACCTGGGAATGGAAATGAAGATGCCATTGGTCTAGTAGTTTACTCAGTCTAACAGGGTTTAGCCTCCAAAAAGTAAGACTAACAGCCTCAATAAATGTACTGAATCAATATGCAATTAAAAGACAAACAAGGTATTGATATATACTAAAGATTCCTGAGAGTCAGCCAACCAGGGCATTACAACACAAGCTCCAGATCGATATGTCATTAATAAGATCACAGACCAGAATAAGCGATCCCTGAACCCCCAGTGGTCACCCACACAGTAACAAACATTTAAATATTTCATTATTTGAATGCACCCCAACAACAAACTAAATCAGTAGCATTTTCAAAATAATGCTTACATGATTTGACATACATTGGTGAGTTATAGGCTCTGTCATGTGTCCTAAGCAGAAAGCTAACTTAATTCTATAGTGGTTCAACTGGGATATGGTAAAACCATTCAAACATGTCAGTTTTGATGTTCGTTGTTCCATAACTGTCAGATCTCGGCGAATCACTAGCCCCTGCCTTCAGCAGCATCCTGTCAGCCTGACGCCTGTGTGAGGGATGATGGGGATGATGCACTTCTCAGCACCGGAGCCATGAATACCTCATTCCTCAATCCATGTATCTTGGCAGAGAGGAAAAATACTCAGGAAAGAAATCAGCTGGCACTATGGTGAAGAAGACTCTCAATAGGAAGAGGACAGCAGTGCTCTCACCATTTCTCATTTGGCTGTTGGCAATTGCAGTGGTTGAGGACCCCAATCAGCCCCTTCCGCCGCTGCGGCATGTGCACAGTCACTTGTGGATGCATTAGCATGACAATGACGGCAATGTTAAGGCGATGCCATTGAGAACAAGCCTCTGGGGTCACATATCTCATCTTCTATTATCCCAAAACTGCAGCCGAGCACATTTCCTGCCTCTTGAGACTACTCTACTGCTGCTCTAATGTGGCCCTCTACAGCTCACTATAAGAGCATCCATTAAAACAAAATCCTCTTCTCCATCCCCTAGATCAAATCTATCTAACCATCAGTGGAGGCTGCTGGAGGTAGGCTCATTGTAATGCATGGAATGGATTGGAATTAGAATTAGGAATGGGTGTGTTTGATACCATTCCTCATTCCATTCCATGCATTACAATGAACACATCCTCCTCTATAACCATCGAATCAGAGAGGTTGGGGCTGTAATGGTGCATCCACCTGATCATGTAAGACACATACAGTTTACCTGCACAGTTGGAGACTGTTGCTGTCAGAGAAATGCATTAAAACAAATTAAAGTGTGAGAGAATGAGGGCAGGAGGGGGAGCTGACTCATCTCATCACAGCGTGCCAGTCTACCACGGCAATCAATAGGAATCTAACCGACGGCAATTCTGACTTTGATAATTGCGCGTCAGAATAATGAAATCGTGCTTAAGGTGGGATATGACCGAAATAATGATCATTTTGTTGATATGAGCATGGGAGGGAGGGAGGGAGGGAGAGAGAGAGAGACAGAGAGAGCGAGAGAGGGAGAGAGAGAGAGGGGTGGGAGGGAGTGAGAGAGAGAGAGAAAGAGAGAGAGAGAGAGAGAGAGGGGGAGATGGAGATTATGCAAAGCTAGTAGTCCATTAGCCAGTTCACAGAGATGATTGAAGCTGTGACCCCCGTATGGTGTGTAAATATGGCGCTGCATACCGCCGGTGCATTAGAGAACGAGGGTGAGGAGACGGAACAGAGAGAACGAGCCGCCTGTAAACTTCAATTTGTCAGTAGCTATTGACTGTGTCAGAGTGGAGAGGCTGGGCTGTGGACCATTCAGCTGTGATCCATCACAGTCAGAGCTCACACAGTCACCGCCAGGAGGGTCACAGTATGGGGGCTCAGAACAAAGCACACAGAAGATAGGCAGACATCACTATACGAGCGAGCAGTTCAACTTGTGTCACTGGACAATACCAGTCTTCCAAACCACACCACTGTTCACCGACAGTGCTTTCTAGAAGCACATTTATATATTTTTCAAGAATAAAGTGAAAACGTAGCTCTGTGCTAATGTGGCAGATGGCTATGGTTAGCATCGGGCAGTGACGTCACCGACCTGAGACCTGAAGTAGAGTCGTGTCACCCCCGCACAACCAACGCCTACTGTCGGTTTTGGAATTTTAAAAGTGGGGATGGATTCAATCCATGGCCCATACTAGGTTCCTTGGAGCATTTCATATTCAGAAGATGGACCACTGTTCACTTGAGCTTGTCACACCTACAGCACCATCATCACTTCCTCTCCATTTATAGCCACTGAACCATACAGCTGCACACACACTCTGACAGACAGTGATATGGCTGCAAGGCTCCTATGAGAATCTTATGAAACTTTGTGAAACTGGGTGACATACTTAGAGGGGGTTCAATAGGTAACATGTCATACTCTGTGTTTCACTTGCCATAAAGTAGAGCTGCCTGGCATACAGGAGAGTGGCACAGGGATCAGCACATAAGACCAGAAGAAAGAGTTTGGAGAGAGAGTTGATGCATCTCATGAATAACTGGCGAGACTGTACGTTTTTACTGTGACATGCTGTCAGATGTGAAAAGAGGCAAAGGGAGAGGGAGCCGAAAAGAGATGCAGATTGGATCAAAAGACTGTGTGGAGCTGCAGAGCTGCGTATCGGCGACAGGGAGAGGATGGGTTGCCGCAGAGGGAGGGTCAACAACATTACAAACCCAAATGGAGATCCGTCCCCCTAGTGAGTCAGTCTGTGGATGTTACCCTAAAATAACAGTTTCTTACAGTTTGTACTTCCCATGATGTTGATGTACGATTTCAGATGGTATTTGAGAAGCACCCGAATACCCCCCATCCAGCAGGAAGTCAGAATGTTCTACTTAGGTTCTGACATGTGGGATTCTCGCTTCAAAAAGCAAATATCCGAATAATTTAAGATTGCAGTGGCTCAGGATCTTCAAGAGAGGAATCTCATAGGTTCAGGGAAAGGGCTTTTGTTATTATTCATTATTTGGCTCAGCACATGAAACTATGCAGATACTGTGAGTAAATGATTAATAACCATAATCACAGCAGTGAAAACAGCCTCTGTTAATTAACTAATTGAGTTGGTTTAGATATATCTGAATAAGAAATTGGTGAAAAGGGACAAGACTGACTGAAGACGCGGAGAGATGGACATCTGTAATGGTTCCTGTCATAAAAGGCTGTTTGCTCAGAAAGGTCTTTGTCTTAAATCCACCTAAGAAGATCCACTGACAACCGCTAACTTCACAGCAAACACATGTAGCTAGCACATGTCTATTAGCTAGGCAGCATTGGCTATACCATCGTGCAGTGACATCACCCTCGACCAACCAAAGCCACGGCAAGGCGCTAGCTAGCCATGGGAACGCAAGGTTTCAAAATTGCGTCCTGGGTCGGGCAGACAGACTCATCACACACACATAAACTGACCAGTGAGATCACAATCCAAATGTAGTTTGGCGTCACTACTATCGACTTAAGGGAGTAAAGATATTGGAATTTCCTTAAGCCAAGCTCCTTATATTAAAGTCACGCATATAGACTTCCACCAGAGAGAGAGAGGTCACGCACACTGCACCTGTTCCCACTGTATAGATCACAGCTGAGATGACTACATAATACACCACAGATATACTCTTAACCCATATCTATGCACAGCTGGGCCCAGTTGGAGACCACACATATAAATCAGATTTGCGATCTGTCCCTATAGCCCTATTGCCTAGCTCTCACAGGGCAGGAAACATTAATTTAGCATTTCATCTCAACCTGCTTTATGTAGTGACTGCTGGTTCCAGGCCCTGCAATGCTGTATGTACTGCACGAGCCACCTGCTTTTAGATGATTTTCTCTGGACTTTGATTGACAGGTATGCCAAAGCAAACAATGTAGTGCAATCAAACAGCAGGGCCACTGAGAGTGATCCTCTTGAAAGTCTACACCAAAGTACACTGCTATATTGATGCTTTACCAGGGAAACAGTGGACAAAGGGGCATGCCATTATAACTGTCCTCCGA
This sequence comes from Argentina silus, assembly GCF_951799395.1. NCBI lineage: Eukaryota > Metazoa > Chordata > Actinopteri > Argentiniformes > Argentinidae > Argentina > Argentina silus. The sequence continues at coordinate 17,436,047 of NC_139673.1, read as the reverse complement.
TTTCTGCCTGATTAATAACCCCTATTGCTTGAGTTAATGAATGAGGCAGCATGTGTTCAGAGTGCATAAAGGGAGCATGTAGACTGTGTCCAGATGTTGACCCCCCCCACCCCACCCCGAGTCTCCATGGCTGATGGAATGGTCCAAACTGGGTGATGTCATGAGATGACCAACTGACTTTTAAAATGAGATTAACAAAGTATTTCAACTAGCATTTATCTCAAGATATGGTCAATGCTGATTTCAATGACATCTGTACAACAGACAGGACCGGCATGTCTTGCTAAGGTCAGAGCCTTGTAGCCTCTGTGTGCTCTCTACAGTTTGAGAGATCTGTTGCCAACCACTTATCTTGGGCCAATACCCATCATTTCCTTTGTATGAATGCAGTCATGCCAGGAGAGCATGGATTTGGATGTCTGGGCTGCAGGGTTTACCTGCTGGTTTAAAAATTGTGATGAATTATTGATGTTTTTCAAAGAGCTCAGTCTGGAACATGAGAGTACGGTGCCTGACTTGGAAGTGAATGACCAGAAACAATACCCTAGGTAGACAGACAAACTGTGTGTGTATATTCAGTGTGTGTGTGTGTGTGTGTGTGTGTGTGTGTGTGTGTGTGTGTGTGTGTGTGTGTGTGTGTGTGGTGTGTGTGTCTGTGTGTGATGTCCTAGCACTGGCTTATAAACATAAAAGGCTATGTGCTTCGTATAATTTATCTCTCCCTTTGACTTCTCAAACCTTGTGAATGACCCTGAGAATAACCAACCACAAGCTGTGTATCAAAATGGCTGTGTGGGGAAATCAATACTGCACAAACATTGATTTTCATTTGTATCCATTTTTAAACCATGTAAATGCAAACCCATTCCTTGCACATCTAAGGTGTTATCTGGAATCTATGCTCAACCATAACATTTCTGAAGATTGATATTGCAGCAAATATGGCAGGTAGAGCCTACTACATGCCTGACTGTCATGCTACATGTTGTAGGCTTTGCAAATACAGTATGTAATGTAGCAACTTCAGTGTTCCAAAATGATCAGAACAGTTCAGTGTGAACTATCTGTTTTACAATGTTCTACATGTTGTATACAATATTGAACATCTTTTCATCAGGACATTTCCAATTAATGTAGTCTAAATGAACACACCTGTGTAGGTTGATGTCATTACAACAGGTGGTGCTCAATCAGGCTGGTATTCTGTTTATTTATTGAGTTGGAACACTTTCCCCTGTGATACGGCTCCTTGCATAACACAAGTAAGTTGGTCCATGTCGCAATCACAAATAATTATTTTCAAATACAATATGCTGCCACTATCAAACACCATCAGCATTACTTTTGCTAATCTGATTTATGTAGACAAACAGGCAGATATGCATGTGGCTCTTGGCTAATGTATGGCAATGTAGAATATGTTAACTGCTCAGTTGTTTTAGATTTTTAACTTGAGATTTTAGTTAATTGTTATTTGCTTGTATGCCTTGATAGTGTTGTACATTGTGAGACTTGTTAGCACTTCTCTATCTACAGCATTCAGCCTAAATCAAGGCCCCGTGAGACTATTGTCGCAGCTAAACCTGTCGCCACAATGTCATATTCCTTGAGGTCCAGATTGCCAGTGTCAGTGAAAACTATCTCTAATCCAATTTTGAAGAAGGAATACCGTGTATTAAAGGTACTTTTGATTCCATCACACCGCTCAATCAGAAGTGGTTTCCTGTCTGGATAAACATATTGTCAAGCTTTATACAACGGGTGTTTTGGATTTCCTAATGTTACAGTTTTTCCTGCCCATGATATATTAAACATCCACATGGCCACGTCCATTCCTAAAGTGCCATCGTTTACGTCGTTACTTAGCAACGCACACTACTACACGAAAATGTAGGTTAATTCGGCTAGCTAGCCATCAAGCGACCTACGTATATGAGCTGTACAGGTGATGTCGATCTTGTCGGGTGCCTCAACACTTTTAATCCAGCTCGTAGCCAGCCAGATACTGTAGCTACTGTCTGTACTTGCTTGCAGCCAGACATAATGAACGCAACATTGTGTCGATCACTGCCCAGGCACAAGCCACTGTGCGGCTCAGACTGCAGGCAACACATACGTGCCACCTAGATTTGATCGCATTTCCCTTCCACCTTGGTATATAACATGAAATGTAGGTTAATTAAATTTGCCTCTGCATAGACTTGCGTGTTTTCACAGCCATGGACAGCGTCCCTAGAAACCAGTACTGGAACTATCAACCAGCGCTTTGGTAGTTTTGATTTGACATGGCAGTCAATACGAATAGTATCATAACTAACGACCAGAGAAAGCCTTAAATTGCATTTGACAACCAGTGTTAGTAAATGGAGCGTCAGGTTTTGTTGAAAAATTGACGGTTTTGGAATGAATATTGCTTTTTAAAGCTAGTAGCCTATGCCGTTGTATAAAAGCAATAATACACTCGAATCCATGTAATCTCTCGACCCATCTTTTTAAATTTGCTTTTAATCTTTAACTATTTGTGTTGTTTTTTTACTGACTGTGCTTGTGTTGTTGCTCATGACTCTCCTTGAAATGTAGTGTCCTTGAGCACTGAGGAAAAGGGCTATACAAAATGTATTATTATTATTATTATTGTGTTTACTTATCTCATGGCTATGGTGATCTACCGTTACAGCCATGATTTAAAAATGTCATGGCCTCATGTATTATTGCTCAAAGAAATCTTATATGCGCTACCTAATGCATTTTGCTAACACTGGCCTATGCTACACAATTCTTTTGAAGGTTCAAACCAAGCATGCCAAAGGAAGCAAGGCAGAGGATGCAGATGCCTTACCAGGCAAACCTGTCACCTCCTTGTGCTATGGTCTCAGGTCCAGGGTGCGTTTGGGAATTGCAGCACACCAATTGAACAATGAGGCCTCGCCTTGCTACAGCCATGATAAATGTCATGGCCTCATGTATTTTTGCTTAAAGAAATGTTAGATGAGCTACCAAATGCAATTTGCTAATACTGGCCTACTGTATACTGCTGCACAATTCTTTTGAAGATTCAAACCAAGCATGCCAAAGGAAGCAAGGCAGAGGATGCAGATACCTTACCAGGCAAACCTTTCACCTGCTTGTGCCATGGTCTCAGGTCCAGAGTGCGTTTGGGAAGTGCAGCAAACCAACTGAACAATAAGCCCAAAGATGTTGCAGGAAATGTAAATATTTCTCTATCTATTTTACACCCTACAGTATGCTGACTGGTGGTTGTGGTCTTGTTTGCAGTGCAACATCTAAATCATTTGTTGCTTTCATTTTCCATAGAAACAAACTCTTGCTCATATGAAACCAGTTCAACGTAAACCGAGTGTAAAGGAAAGGTCAGATGATGCTGCTTCAGAGGAGGATAAAGAGAATGTGGGCCTCACTGAGGTGGCTATAAAGGTGAGGTGTGGAGAGAGGGTTTGTGAGTTGGGCTGCAGCCAGAATACGCATCACTACATCTATGGAAAGGTTCAATGTCAGTGCAGTATGACCAACTAAGTTGACCCTCTATGGATTTTGTGCTCTAGATTATCCCCTAGCACATAGAGAAAAGAGGAAGGGGAAGCGCTACTGGGATATACAAGTGTATCTTAGTAGATTGAAGGTGCTCTCTGGTAATGAGGCTATCAAAAAGCAAGGAGGATCAAGGCACTCTTCGTAACATTAAAATCCCTTTTATTAGTGTGGTGGATAGAACAAATACTATACAAACTTGACGCGTTTCAGCATGGCCTTCGTCAGGAAGTACAACTACACAAACTCTAGCCGTCTTTACTGTTGTCAGAGATAATTCTCTACGTCTTCATATTTTGTTGCTCTTTAGGTCGCCATTACAGCGATCCTTGAGATGCCCCAGAGTCAAGGGGACACTCAGGACGAGGAGTGCATGCCACAGGCCGCCTCGCATGCCCTGCTCCACAACATCCCAGATGTGGACGCTACAGATGAAGGCGATGCTAATCTGTGCAGTGAATATGTGAAGGACATTTATGCTCACCTGAGGAACCTAGAGGTGATCAAGTCCTAATCTTTATTGTCATCTGTTGTACTGAGCTTGATTTAATTTCATGCAAGTTTGAAAAGATGTATACCCTTTATTGCACTAACCGTTATGTTTTGAGGCAGGACCCACACGCAACAAACTGCGTCCCAATTGTCTGTCCTCCATTCCTCGTATCCTCCTTCCTTGCTTTCTTTTTTCTTTTCTTTTTTTAAAGCATTTAAGGAGAAGATCCAAGGTTCCTCCCCTTAGATGTTCTCCCCCAATGCTTTTTCAGAAGGAAGGGAAGCACGGAGAGAGGAGGTGAGGAATAGAGGGAAGATTATTGGGATGCAACCACAAACTCCTGTTCTCCATGTCTGTCAGGTTGCCATGGCTGTCAAACCATGTTATCTGGAGGGCAGGAAGGTGACTGGTCAGATGCGGTGTATTCTAATAGACTGGCTGGTCCAAGTCCATAGGGATTTTGAATTGGTTCAGGAGACCCTCTTCATGACCGTCGGAGTCATTGATCGCTATCTCCAGGTACAGTTTGTTTTCCTCTGACTGGTGCATCTACGGAGCATGCCATTTTGAATCATGCTCTCATGGTGAGGTAGCCCTGCCTGAGACCTGAGGATATCCTTTTGGTCTAATGGTAGATGTTTGGGTCTTCCAAATGGGAGATGATTCAGGTTCAAATCCCACCCCTAACACATGCAGTTTTATTATAACTCACATGTTGACTCTGCTCCACCACCCTGTTAGGACAACCTGGTGGCAAGGAAGTCTCTGCAACTAGTTGGTGTTACTGCAATGCTGATTGCGGGAAAGTATGAGGAAATCTATCCCCCAACGGTGGAAGACTTTGTTAATGCGACCGACTGCACATACTCCTATGATGAGATCTGTCGCATGGAGAGAACCATTCTGAAAGCCCTGAACTATGACCTGGGACGACCGTCCGCATCTCACTTTCTGAGGAGAGCTCTTAAGGTTGCCAAGGTGAGGATTTGGCTCATTGCTTTATTCAGCATCTGTTTATGCTTCTTCCTCTTGATCTTTGCTCACTTACTCCACTAGCTTCATAGCTTGTTTGATTTCATTGTAAAATACAAACAAGTTTTGCAATGCATGTTATCTGGTGATCAGGAGTTCCAGTATGTTATAGTCTCCTGTTTAACCCTTCCTCTCCCAGGTTGGGTCAACTGAGTATCGACTGGCAAAGTACCTGATGGAGCTGACCATCCTGGACTATGCCTCGGTCCACCACCCACCATCGCTCACTGCTGCTGCAGCTCTAGCGCTGTCTCTGAGGTTCCTCCATGACTCTCCTCTCAGTGATTGGGTTCGTTTTTTAACATTCAAGCTATTATTTCGACTTGCTCGTAAAACGTAACAAACTAACACTGCATTGAAAGCCATTTTATTTCATAAGCATTTGAATACCATAGACAAACTCATTTTGATTTGTAGACAGTGACACATGGTAGGGGTTCAATGGGTTTGTTGCACAGGGCAGTTGACTGAATTGTGCATTGTTTGCACCCTAGACCCCAGCCCTGCAGCACTACACTGGTTACACAGAGGACTCCTTACTTACTGTGATGGCACGCATTGCCAAAATGCTGGATGGCTTGAGGGATGGCAGCTTCAAACTGTTGGTGAGCCCAGCCCTAACATGACTTTTAGCCCAGTGATTTAAAGGCCAGAACATGCTAAACGATATGGTGCTTCCTGCCTTGGGCCACCTGTTGGAGCACTAAGAATGCTTGCATTGCATACAATACACATGTTCCTAAGTGCTGTTTTGTTTGGTCACCTGTCCACTTTATTAATTTGATCAAATTAATGATCAATTGGTACAATATCACTGCTATGGCCTCCTATTTATCGCATCCTCTCCTTGCTTACTTTTCAAAAAGCATTGGAAGAGAATATCTAACGGGAGGAAGCTTGGATCTTTTCCAATGCGTTTTGAAAAGGTAGTGAGGAAGGAGGATGCGAGGAATACAAGACAGACTACACCTTATGTTCCAGAGCAGTTCTACTTAACTGACATCCTTTTCCCTTTTTTTTTTTTTTTTTGCAGGCAATCAAGCACAAGTATGATATCCGAGTCAGCTGTGTCCCAACTAGCCCCAGAGTGAACTTCTGCATTCAGGAACTGTCCTCTCATTGTTCTTGACTGAAATTACATTCCCCATGTTTTTTTAAACACTTTTTAAACTTTTTAAATAAAGTTATTTTTCATATCCATTTCTCAGTTCTTTTTATAAAGCAAGATTACTTATTGTGGTGAGGGTGATGGGGAAACTCTAAGCAGCATATGTGCATCAGGGTGTTAAAACACATTGAGGGTGGAACAAAGTGAAAGGGGGGATTGGATGGGATGAAGGGAATTACTCCACACCCTCCAAGTGCATAACATGATTTCAGCCAAGAAAATAGGTTTTTGTATTTAATCTTCAGTGCATGCAGTTGCCACTCCCAGGGGCTTGCCAGGGTTAAACTCCTTGCTCCACATCACGCTCCTTGCAGGGGGATGTGGAGTTATTAAAAAGAAATATTGCTTCATAAAAAGCTACCGCTGCTGCCCTTGGGCTGTGTTGCTCTTGTGCGTTTCCATGTAAGGGAAATGGGACTTTTGTCTGCCCTCTGATTGCAAAGTCAATTAGGGTTTACCACATGATCCCAAGGTCTCTGTGAGATTTCTGTCTGTCTTGGTCTGTGTATCTATCTGTCTCCTCGCTCTCTCCTCACTCCCAGATAATGTGATTCAGTTTTCATTAAATACTGTTTTTTTTCTCTCGATGGTATTCATTAAATTGATTTTTCTCTCTCCATCCTGGTGTTGAATAAGCAATTAGCTGTTTTCATTCAGGGATGCACTATGCAGTCAGATGCTTTAGATGAAGTTGTATTATACAGTGTGCTTTGGGATTTGTCGTGGTGGTGGGGGCCATCGGAGTGCGTGCACCTACGTGCCTCTTCACTGGTCATTTGCAATGTGATTTGCAATCAAATCTTCTGGAGATTGAGGCAGTCTGGACTAAAAAGAGTAGACATTTTACCCTCGAGTCCTCATGACTGTAGCCTACGCCTATAGTAGCATCTAACCTTGGACTTGGACCAAATGGACACTAACTGACAGCCTACAAAGAGTAGGCTGGTTGTATTCTTTAACTGACCAACTTCTTTAATTGGCCATTGTTGGGTTTACTAAAATTCAGGGCAGTTGCTTTCATCCACATAATCAACCGTTAATTTAAGCTAGAGAACACCCATGCACAGGCAGCTAGTCAAGGCTTCTGTCACCCTCTGTGCTGTTACCCTTCAACAATAACGGTGTCAATTGCCTGTATATAATACCCCACTGAATATCTATGAGATACAAGACTACATTATTTTAGGCTGCTATATCAACATGAAACGACTTAAATGTTTTTTTAAACATGTATTAACAGAAGTCCGGTAGGTGGCAGTGAATGTTCTCAGGTAATGGGAAAGGGGAGCGCACTCTTCACTTGCAAAAGCGCTCTCCCATGTTGCTTAGCAGGCACTCAGCGCAGAAAACAGTCGGCTGTCAGAGCGGCAGTGTCAGAGTTGCAGGAGATCAGAAAGTGCCTGTCTGCGCTCTCTTGGTCGGCGCAGGGTTCCTGGACGCAGAGGGAACTGAGGAGACACTCGGAACCCAGTACGAGGTGAGCCGAGGATCTCAAAGCTCACATAAAGGGTAGGACATTGGCAAGAAAGGTGGAACTAAATATCTAAATTGAGTTTTGAGCAATGCACTGGCAGCATGGCCAGATGGTTCAAGGAACACCTAGGATTCAAAACTACCAAAGCACCACCTCCGGCGCCCCCGAAGCCGGACTACAGACATTGTCACGCCGCTGTGCCCGGTACGCCTGGCTACCAACAACCAAGCTCCGGGGCCACATCTCACTATCCGAGCCCCGCTCAGCCGGACATTCTTGCTGCTTACAAACTACAAAAGGAACTGGACTTCGAAGATCCGTACGAGGGAGGCGGAAATATTTCGTTTGGAACTTGCCTGAGCGCTGTGGGGTCGCCGGACATAAAGTATGTGTCACCAAAGCACCGGCTCATAAAGGTGGAAACAATCGAAAAAAACAACTCTGCTCCGGGCAGCGTCATTCTAGCAGCCCAAGCTGTTGCTCTAGGGAGCGTTAAATCTCCCACTTCTCCCCCTTCAGAAAATGAGAATAAACAAGAAAAGGTAAGTCAAAGTAGGCCTGTACACCACGCAGCATGTGCAACTACAAGTCAATGTAACCTACTTTTTATTCTCTGAAGTTAATCATAGGCTACTTGCAGGTTCAATAATGAAGGTGCTTACCTAATAACTGATGCCAAGAGACTAACATGTGATACAGGCATTACGCATAGGAGTGAAAGGCATTTGCACACTAGAAATATTTAGCTTGATTCCAACTAAATGAATTGACTGTTGCGGCGCTTATTCAAACAGGGAATTAATCGTTAAAACCGGCAGAACTAGTTATTTCAGGTGTTCTGCAACGGCTATAGATCCGTGTAGACAGACATGCAGACAGACAGCCACACGTCTCTCTCTGTTTAACAAACTGGGACTGTCCACACATACATTGATTACATTGAACATATATATATTCAGGGATAAACCATCATGGAAAAAAGTTATGATCTTGAAAGGCAGATAATGTAGGCCTACAAGCAATCTGCCTAATTTATTTATTTATGAAGTTCCAAATGTTCTAGGTCACATTTCCTCCATGTGAAATTGTAAGTCATCAATAAACAGAAGGTCTGTTATAATATTCACAATACCATTTAAATTCAAATTAAATCCTCTCTCATGAAATGTGTAAAAACTCTGAGCCACCAACAAACGTGTTTCTCTGACTTGTTGGATCCTGTGTGTGTGTGTGTGTGTGTGTGTGTGTGCGTGTGCGTGCGTATGTGCGCGCATGTGTGTGCTCCTGAAGTTATCTCTCATTCAAGTACAACCTCAACTACTCTGTGCTGCTCACTATGAAACATCTCCTCTTCTGTAATGAGGTCCTATCTTTACTCCCTGAGGGGGTTATTTAGTTCCCATCAGCAGAGGGGGAATGTGGAGACAGATGGCAAGAATGCTCATCTACACCATGTGCCTTGCCTTAAAGTGCACTGCCAAGCAGGGCTCTTTAGGAATTCATAGCCTACACACTGTGTGTTGGTTCATTTGAAGAAACTTGAGACATTCAATGTCAGTGAGGTTAAGGATGTGTGAAGAGTGTGATTCTGCTCAGGAATGTACGTGCCTATCCTTGCACACAAGCTCTTGTAGGGGAGGACCCAGGAGAAGCATGAGTCTGACTATGAGAAGGAGAGCAGCAGTATTGCCCAATGCTGCCCACACCCTTGCCGCATAACTCCCATATACTCTGCTGACACACTAGCTAATCACCAGCGCCAGGTATGTGTTTACTCAACGAGCTACTACGTCAGACAAGATTATAGTAGTGTAGCAAGATGTGAACCCCAGCCAAACCCATATTCACATACACAAACTACTGTGGTGTGAAGTGTTATCAGTTAATTTATGAAATGTTAAGGTTACTTCCTCTTTCCCTGGTTTGCCCTCCACGCCTCCTGTGGTGAGGTGCGGCCTGTCGAGTGTACTCGTTCTATCTTGAGAGTGCCATTCCACAGGAGAACACATGTTGGGCCTAACTTCATACATTTAAACATGACACAATTAAAATGATTTTTGGGGAATATTCATTGAGCTTGTCAGAGGCCATCTGAACAAGCATGGACATTTAGGAGCCTAATATGCCAATTGTGGAGAATGGTGTTTTTGAAAATCTGTCTTTATTTTAAATATGATAGAATTTATAACAAAGTTTAAGTTGTGTGCTGCTTGTCCTCCTCTTGTTGAATTTGATGATAGATCACGTCCCAGACCTACCCATCAAGATTAAAACAATGGAAAACTAAGCACTCGCCATTTTCTCTGTGCAACTGCTGCTGTTAAGCTAATTAAAAAGATTACTGCTGTCTCCTGTTAATTGGGGCTTATTTGGATCTCAGTAGTCAATTAGGCATGGCATTAGTCTGTTTTTGCTTGGACTGGATCTTTTTTTGTTTAGTACAACAGATAACTTGTTGCCCAGATGGGGAGGGGGCTGTAATGCAATAAAGAAAAGGCACCCTTGAGAGAGTTTGGTCACCAAGCAACACCAGACGTCAACCTTAAAACTGCTCCCACATCCGACAGACTGAGGTAATGTTCCAGAAGGGGCTGTTGTCTAGACTCAAGGTCTGCTGTGATGTACAACTGACGTTGATGTTATAAAGACATCTAAACAAAGTGAATTCATTTGTTACAAAACAAACATTTTAAATAAATACCTGTTGTTAATTATCCAGTTGATGCATGTGCTCCTCTTCTAGAATAACCACCTACACAATATGAACAGCAGGCTCAGCGAACAGTAAAAACTCACTCTAACCTAAGAGATGTGTGTTTGTTGTGGAGTTTTTTTCTGAGACAGATGGCCTAATTTTTCCCAGATTTGGAGGTTGTCATGGTGAGGATTTCTTTAATACTTGTAGCCTCCTAGAACTAATCTGACAAGATGACACACACGCACATGCACACATACTTAATTTTAACAAGTTAAATGAAAGTTCAATGTTTCATCTGGAAGGGAGAGTAGAGCACCACTTCTCTGCACGCCCTTTCTGTGAGCTGTGAGAAGGTGCTTTTAGACTGGTTTCTGTTTAACGGGGGCATGTCTCTCTACAGAGGTGTTGAGAGGTGTTGACAGGGCCTGGAGTATGTCATGTTGTTTCATGTTTCATAATGCTGCCTTTCGAAACGACCAGTCTGATATCATAACGTGGTTTTCCACCGAGTAATTAAGATATTTGTTGCAGTAAGTAATCTGTAAGAAGATTGCAGAGACTCAGTCAACTGGTAAAGTTGAGGAAAGGAGGGATGGTATGCGAGAATGTCACACATGAGTTAAGCATAAAAACGCAAGCAATTTGAAGTACACACACACATGCATGCACACACACACACACACACACACACACACACACAGCAAGTGTCAGCTGGGCATGGATACTGTAGCTTAACAGAAACTTCATTACCTGGTCAATTGTGCTAGCTCAGGCTTAGTGCAAAATGCTAAGTAGAGAGAGAGAGAGAGAGGGGGAGAGGACCACACCAGCATCGTCTTGTTACAGCGCAAGCCTGCATTGATGTTATAATTACTTGACCAGTGGATGCTAATTATATAACTGCCTACCTAATGCCTGGGCTGCCAATAGCAGCGTCTAGTGTTTAGCTTAATCTCATCTCTTCAAAGTGCTTTCATTCTATTCAAATGGTTGATGTGGGGAGAAAAAACACCCACAAGGTGCTCAGTTCATGCAAGATGATTTTAATGTATGGTGATTACATGAGACCCTAAGGAGCTGGGATAGGGGCTGTTTAGGTCCATGCTGACAGAAGCTCTATGTTATGACGAGCACGTAGGAGAGACCAGGTGAGAGCACTGGCTTGATTGTTGTCGGGGGGTTTTAATGTGTTGTGTGTTTAGTTTATAATGACGGGACCTTCAAGGTAGAGTGGGTAGAGGGAGATGATCTATTACTATCCTGCCTGCCGTCAAGCTAATTAAAGACCTTGTCTCTCCCGCTCCTCATCCACCTGCTCAGCACAAACTTCTCAAGGACACGTGAAAGTGATGACGGGCCAGACTTGATAATGTGTCAACAAAAGGCAATAGTGCATAAACTACAAACTACCGCAGTCCCGTAGTGACATCATGTTGCCATCTGCGGTATACAGATGTGGCCCCTTTTGAATTCATAAACTTTAAAGGAGTACTTTACTCTGAAAACAATTTCATGTGTCTTTCTCATCAGTCCACCATCAATTCTATTTACTTCCTGGAAATGAGGTTGCGTTGACACAAAGTGCGTCATCGGCTGTATTCGGATTGTCTACAAACCTTCTTGTCCTTGTAGCTTTTCCTTGACCTCGTGAGGAAAAAGTATATGAGGAAGGTCAAGGAAAAGTCACGAGGAAAGGAAAAAGGTTTCATTTTCTGTATCATCTGAACGAAGCCATGATGTCGGCTTATCATTAGGATAGCCATGAGGCTTGTATGCACAAACCAATGACATGATTGGATCATGCATATGGTGGACTGACGAGACATACTCTGAATGTTTTTTGAGTGAAGCACTCCTTTAAGGGTTGCTCTGCCCTTGATGCAGTGGCCCTGTGCAGTGGTGTTCTAGCCAGGCCACTGCCTCAGCCTAGGAGGACTCTAAGTCTGTAAGCCAGTTTTCTGTACGGTACATATCTATCTATAGAGGCGAGCATTTTGATCATAAACATAGACTGCTGCCTGCCATACAGCCGACCGAGACATTCGATTTGACAGATTTCTTTCATGGTTATTTCCTCGTTTTCCGTATACCTTTTAATAGCTCCTTGTTTCGCATATCACCGCCACCAGAATACTAAAGCCAGGAGTGGTGGTTCAAGCATGTAAAGTGATTGTGTCCTTCGCTGTGTTAGCCATTGTTTCTTCCCTATACTCCCCAAGGTGATGACAACCAAAAAGGGCCTTGAGGGTAGTGATGCATCTACATCTAAGGGGACATATTCCCGTCTGACTTGTTGTTTCACCCCAAATCTTCTTCCCTCCCTCCCTCCCTCTCTCTCTCTCTCTCTCTCTCTCCATACACACAACCCCTCTCTATTTTATATGTCCATTTGACAATGTGTCGCCCCCCCCCCCCCCCCCATCTGATTGAGATGAATGCTACAAGTGGGCATCAGCTGCCTCCTCACCACGGCAACCTTGATCACACTTCTGATAATGGAATCAAGAGGAGGCGCTGGGAGCCAATCAGGTGTTGTTTCGCGAGAGTCCTTGAAGGGACAGTTGTGTGTAATTAGGTTTGGAGTGCCCCTCAACAGTGCGTGGGGGTTTGGTTTGACGTTCTTTCATTTCCATGGAATAGACATCAACAGCCTCACTAGGCTTCTTTTTGTTTTATGTTCAATCTGTTTGGATGTTTTAGGATTTATGGTGTTTTACAGTCTGATTGAATTGGATTCCTCAGCTGCGGTATGCCGTAGGCGTATTGTTTGTGTTGCTTGACAGAATTACTGCAGTTTCCTTCCAACTACAGGTCTGATCTGCAGTCCCCCAGTGTGGGGGTAAATCAGGGCAGTTTGACTGGCCTGCAGATTAGCTGCCTCTGCCGCGCCGGTGGATGGCCTGAACTTTCCTCAGCCTCATTCCCCACCACCACAATCTAAAAGCCCTTTTTCTTGAAAGCCTTTTGCCCTGGCATTCCAGACAGGGGGAATGTGATTAGCGCATCCTGCTAACTCTTTGTACTTCTACTCTGTGCTCAGAGCTCTGGTAGTGATAGGAGAAAATGTCAGATGTAAACATTACCTAGCTGGGTCCCTGACCTCCCTGCGCACCGCGGAATCAATCATGTGTTGTGTGGGTATCTCTTTGAGAGCAGTCCTGTACCTGTTTGAGTACTGTATCAGATGAAAGCTGACAGGGTTGATGGCTAGTTTAGCAGGAAGTGCCCTTCTATTCCCACCTCAAACAAATAGAGGTTAGTTGAGGTAGATCGCCACGTACAGAGAGTATGTCAAATATTGCCTCAGAAAAGTGTTTTTGCTTCGTTATTGCCCAATGTAAGAGAGAGTCATTTCAAATGAAACACCTGTGGCAGTTTGAATGTTAACTCGGTATCAGAAGTCTGCAAACACAGAATGAGGTACAAATGTAAACAGAGCAGAGAGCACACAGAGTTTGTCATACAGCCTCTGTGTTAAGGCCATAAACCACTATTTTATTGATGTTTATTATATGTTCAGAGTATACGAAAGTCCTTTTTATAACATATGGACACATGACTCGTCTCTCTTGCCAGTAGTTTAGTTTCAGACCACAGAGTATATATTTCCAGGACACTTTTGGTTGTTGTATGTTATAGTTTCTGAATACTATATCTGGAACAAAACCACACACGTTTTGAATTGACGATTTAAAGCAACATTTATTGTAATAGTGTGCACACTAGGTATGATTCTTGAGACAATGTATACGTTTTTCCCCCCACAATTATGATAATTGGTCTCCCACAACCAGTGGTCCTTGGTTGCTATGGAAACACTGCTCAATGATTATAGCTCGAGTCTGGTCTATGATTGCCTTAGCCCAAGATATCCCTTGAACTGAAGTAGGTATGACGGTTTGGTGCTTGATGTCAATCATCAGTTCACTGTTCACTGAGGTGTCCAAGAATGCATACTAATAACTATTTGAGGTATCCCAACCACTTTGTTCAAGCTATTTTTCTACCAACAACACTTGGGACTTCACGTACCAAGAATTTCTAGGTCCACTAGGCATACACTCATTTAACACTTTATTAGGAACACCAGTACACCTTCTCATGGTGGAGGTGGTGTATTGGTGTGGGGAATGTTTTCTTGGCACACTTTGGGCCTGTTAATACCAATCAATGGGCCCATTCAGTCATCGCTTGAATGCCACAGCCTATTTGATTATTGTTGCTGACCATGTGCATCCTTTCATGGCCACAATTTACCCATCTTCTAATGGCTACTTCCAGCATTATAATGCACCATGTCACAAAGCAAAAGTCGTCTCAAACTGGTTTCATGAACATGACAATGAGTTCAGTGTTCTTCAGTGGCCTTCCCAGTCACTGGATCTGAATCCAATAGAACACCTTTGGGATGTGGTAGAACGAGAGATTCATAGCTTGAAAGTGCCCCTGAAAAATCTGCAGGAATTGCGTGGCACAATCATGTCATCATGGACCAGAATCTCAAAGGAATGTTTCCAACATCTTGTGGAATCAATGCCACAATGAATTGAGGCTGTTTTGAGAGCAAAGGGAGGTCCTACCCAGTCTTAGTATAGTGTTCCTAATAAAGAGTATTTACCATTTACTGCCCATAGCAGCTGCACAGGGAATCAGTGAGGATCTGCCCTCTACATTCCTCTGACCCAGGCAGGAATCCTGGAAGACCACATTGGGAGGAAGGAACTCAGTGCTTTGCTGGTCCAATGCCAAACCAGCTTACTTTATTTACGCCCCACCTCTGGCTCAGGATGATGATGTCATCCTAGGGGAGATGACAAACAGGATGACAGGGTGGAATGACATAAACATGAGGACAGAATTCAGCTTTGAAATGTGCCTCTCTCTTACCAAGGATGTTACTTGGCTCATGTACTGTATGGATGGGTGCGGACCAGGGAGGTAGAAATCTGGGTTACGTGTGGGCTCACGTGTGTTTGATACCATTCCTTATTCCATTCCATGCATTACAATGAGCCGTCCTCTGATTTCTAACTCCACCAGCCTCCCCTGGTGTGGACTGTGTACTGTAGTGTACTGTATGTGGCTATTTGTTAAAGATAGACTCTGGGTTATGATGTCATGCCAAGAAGTCACAGCAACTTTTACCAAAGATATTTGTAGTAAAGATGTGACCAATGGTGCAGGCACTCATTAGACGTTGGCGCATGTGCACTGTTGTAATATGCGTGCCAGATTTGATCGCCTCCTCTCGTTTCTTGATCGTCTCTGTTTTGAAATCATCTCTGGTAGCGTTGCCCCGCTCTTTTCCCATTGATGACATATCCCAGAGTCTACCTTTTAATGACAACATTTCAAAAGTCAATTTCAGGTTTTTGAAACGTGATTTTGATCTATTGATATGCCTAATCACAGAACACAGACTGACTGTAGCAAGAACAATATGTACGTTAAAGTGTTAAATTGAACTTGTTGACACAAATTTTATGAATAACCCCCACGTGTGCCTGAAAATTATAGTCTTTAGAGAATGGAAATTGTGGCCAATTGTTTACTTTTTTCTCTCTCTCTTCCTCAGTTTAAAGAGGTGTAGCCTAGCCTTCTAGTTTAGCGGCTAAATGCTGTGTATTTTCTCTAGCTCTCCAGCTGCACAGGCTGAGGCAACCCAATATGTCACAGTTAGCTTGTATGCTAAGCTAGCAATTCTGTCAGCCAGGAACGTCGCACGGCGACACATGGCACTGTTTTGTTTAATGACAGTGTGTCATCGGGCCTGTAAGGGGAGCCCTGGCGGGGAGGCACATCGTCACGCACTGATTAAAAGGAAACCTTGAGCCCTGAGGTTTCATTCCATGCCATGCAGCCATCCAGGGCACAAACAGAACAGCATGAAGCATGGATGTTTTATTTTTAACCACCCCTCTCTCGCCCTCTCTCTCTGGTAACAGTAGGACGGCTGCTCTCATCACTGAGTACGCACGACTGTGCTTTACCCACATAGTTGGGCATTTTGGCTCTTCCTAGAAGAGGCCCTGGGTTTCTTTCTGACCTCTGGTGTCAGGAACATAGGAATTATCCGGTGGTGTTATGGAGGCAGATCAGAGGCTAGCTGTGCTGTTTTTGTATTTACTCTTCAGGAGGCAGAGTGGAGCTCTTTCAGGTTATGGCCCTGGTCAGCGGAGCTACCCTGTTATCTGGGCTCACTGAGTCGCTGGGGCCTGTAGAGGCTGACT
Organism: Argentina silus; assembly: GCF_951799395.1. Lineage (NCBI taxonomy): Eukaryota > Metazoa > Chordata > Actinopteri > Argentiniformes > Argentinidae > Argentina > Argentina silus. Next base: position 17,419,403 of record NC_139673.1, on the reverse strand, counting down.
CTACACTCAGTGGGGGTCAGGCCCACTACAGCCTGTGCGTGTACGGGCGCGCGTGTGTGTGCGCGTGCTACATAGTTGATAAGAGATTTAACCTTGGTCTTTCTCCCACCTACTGGTCTTTCATGGCTATTACATATGGCATGCATGCATGCATGCAGTCAGTCAGTGTTATCTATCTTAATGTATTCCTGAATACACCAGAGTGGTGTTTAAAACTATCCTGCATGTGGCTTGTTTGATTTTAAGTGATCTGATTCTTTTACGTTGAGACTATACATGTATATGGTATAGTTTAGCCACATGCTGAACATTGCTCAGGGAGTGATTGGACCAAAGGTAAAGAAACCAGGCCACTGTCTGCTTTTGTTTGGTGGAAAATAAGGAACAAGAGGGTTGCTCCAGGATTAAGGAAGTGCTCCCTTCCTGACAGGAAGTGTTTACAACTTGGTGACATTCCCTTTTGACTGGGCAAGTCCACACTCGCCCCACGAGGAGCATTCTGGGAGTGCTAACTGTGTTGACTCTGGTCTGGCATCCTCTGTCAAAATATAACCAGGGATTCATATTCCTTCCTGTTTCAACTTGAGCAATCTACACTTGGATTGTGACATACGGTACGGTATTAGCACATGGCTCAGGCGTGTTCTAGTGGGAGTCTTACTCCACTCAGGCTGTCGTGAAGTCAGCCTCTCCCCTCCCTCTCCCTCTCCCTCTCCCCTCCCTCTCCTGCTGGGAGAGGTGGAAAACCCCGTAGGCGATGGGGCTGTGTGATATGAGACTCCACCCTGCCTCTGCGCTGCCTTGCTGCTCTATTGTCAGTCTCTGTGCTCTGGGGTTTTGATGTGCTGGTGCCTTTGTACACACACTCAACACACAAAGGCTATCTGAGGCCACAACGCTTCCGACCGCAATCAAGTCATCCTCAACACCAAATTACCCTGGCTTTTGTTTATGTCCTGTGTCCAGGTTGTTTTTCTCCCATCTCAGTAATTCACAGACCCCAAACTTGAAGACTTAAGCAGTCGACAAACCATACTGTGGCTTTGTGTGCGTCTCAGGTGTGTGTGTGTGTGTGTGTGTGTGTGTCTGCATAGCCTTTTATGCAGCCTCTATAAGTCCAACACAACCATTCCATCACACACCTCACACACTACTCCCTCTTTCTTAAATTCAAGGGGTAATAAATCTATTTCATCGGGAGAGAGGGCAGAGAAAGGAAATTGGATTTTGTCAAGCGTATCCTCAAGTGCTTAATCTTGAATATCTGTTGCATATTAAGAGCAACTTAATCTGGTGGTTTACCCTCCAGTTAAGGGACTGAGTGTGTGTGTGTATGGGTGTGCCACAGAGGGGGACCCTGGAGAGAAGTTAGGACTTTGTCACGCTTGAGTGTGTATGAGACTGAGAGTGAAAAGGGGATTAAAAAAAAAAAAAGGATGACTGGCAAATGAAAGGGGGTAATAGAGGAAAGAAAGAGTACAGGAACTCCTCTGAGACATGGGAGATGGAGAACCAGTGCCCTTGAGGCTTTTGGCAGAGGTTGGTTGTATTAGACTGGAAGTAGAGGAACACCTATGAGGACAGGCGCAGGGAGTAGTCAGGCCCAAAGTGCTTCTCCATGTCCTGTTTGTGCTGTCTGCCTTTTGGCACACTGTTATGCAATGTCTTTATGCACAACATAATGATGAAGAAACAACACACACAACATCTTCCCTGTTACATTTGGAGGATCCATATGGCATTGTCAAGAGCAGAGACTCGCAACCTTGAGTGTCACCTTGTGAAACTCTGGGGATGGACAGAGACAAACGCTGGAATGTAGTCGTAAAGACGATACTGGCTAGCACAAACACTAGTTCTATTGTGTATCTCTCTACACGTTTTATCCCAGCACGACAACATTTTTGGCAGATTCTGATACGGAATCATGTGTTGTTCAGAGCTGAAAATCCAGTTCTCCGTCCTCCGTTGAAAGCTAGATGTGTGATTATCTTGAGCAGATATGAGGCCCAAGATTATCCGCTGAAGAGGTAATCTTTCATCTGAACCCTGCGTTACCTGTGGTCCGGATTTGGGCCCTGATCCAATACTTTTAAAATACATCCTTCACTTCCTCCCTTCTTTTGATGTAACTCTAACCTAACATGATGTGATGGGTCAAAGCAAGCTTTTCCACTCTGCTTCGTGTCAGATCAGAGATTTCTTTTCAAGGAAGGATGGGAGGGAGGGGGCATTTAAAGAGTATTCAAACAGGGCCTACAGTAGTTCTGACTTGGGCTGCCCAGGCCCGGCGTGTGGGGGAAGCGACTACTGTGAGGACCGGACGTGTGCAGTGATCCTGGTCCCGCGACTGTGATAGGCCATTCTCAGCCTCATTTAGAAGCTGTCACATGAGCCTCTGAGGCATATCCCCCTCACACGTGTAGGAGAGCAGCCGCAATGCAGCTGTGTAATGTACCTCTTCCTTTCATGGCGAAATGGCGCAAGTCCTGTCCTTTTGTGTTCTCCCCTTTTTTATTATCCATCTCTGATGTTTTCACCCTTAAACACAGACTCATGTTACACGCCATGAGTGTCACCACCGCTATACGTCTGCTAGAAGTGTTCCCGTGCAAACCTATGATCAGTGACAGACTAAATCACTTCCCCATGTGCCCCCCCCCCCCCCAAAAAAAAGCGACCCAGGGGCTTTCCCCCCGGCTGGTGTGGCGTGGCGTGCGAAAAAGCCACCCCACATGGGCGACAGCCCAGAGATCTGAAAGAAGCAAGTTTTTTAATGTGGTCTTGAATCTTAAAGGAGCAGCTAATAAATAAGTCAACGTGGAAAAGTGTGAGCTGCACTTTGAACAGCGCAGATGTCTTCTTGAAAGACGCATGTGAGAATGATGACTGGAGGAACATGAACACGTTGGAGAGCAAAGAAGGGAGATGCTGTAGGAGTTAAGATAATATATAATATATGCCATTTAGCTGACGCTTTTATCCAAAGCGACTTACATTGCAGTGAGTGCATACATTTTTCAGTATATATGGTCCCAACGGGAATCAAACCCAAAACCTAAGCGTTGTTAGCGCCATGCTCTATCAACTGAGCCACAGAGGACCACAGTTAGTCCTCTCACCATAAACTCTTAAATCAAAGTATCTATGATTGAAGAAATGCAGGGTAGGGCAATGTTAGGGAAGGAGGTTCAAATTATATAAAAAAAAAAAAAATTGTGTGTCATTACTAGCACATCGTATGCTAATTATGTATAATCTTACAGGAGAACAGGTTCTTCAACGCTTAATTTGCTTTTATCTCTAAATTGTTCCCCCCTCAGGTCGAGCTGCGCAACCCGCTATTTACATTTTCTTTCGTTTTTTTTATTCTTTCTGAGAGAAGCGACATGCTTTCACCTTGGAACATTAAGCTTGAGAGCCTTTTGATGAGGCTAAAAGCAAAGCTGACAAATTAATTCACCTGAGGACAAATATGATTGTGTTGACTTACTGAGTAGTGCTCTTCCTCTTAGCTGTTGCTCGAGCTTCAATCGCTTGTGGCTGATTGATAGATGTGACCTCATAGAAGAGGGAAAGCATCATGATTTGATTTGCTACCTTCCCTAATTTTTTAAGTAGGTATTCAGTGCTGGCTGGCCCACCCTTGTTTTGGTCCATAGAGCCACTGGCTGATTCCCCCAACAACCAACAATGTCCCTTAGAATTCATTTTAATAAAGTTTAATCAATGTCAACGGTGCATTGTGGGAAAGCTACCTCCTATTCAGTCTTTTGTAGAATGGGTGCTTTTGACTTTGAGCCCCCAGCCCTTATCCAGCGGCCTCACAAGTGAGGAATACAACTCGGCTAGAATCGGGCCTCACAATAAGATTTCACTGAATCCTAACCACATTTACTCCCACGTCTTTGAATCGCACAAGTATCTTATTGATAGCGGCTGCATTGTGTCAACACAGGGGTTTGCAATCGGTTCTGCTTAAGTGAATTCATGCCTTGTGGGGGCATTTCATGTTCGCTCCGGTTGACTGAAGCTAAGTGCATTTATCGTGTTTTCATTTATACAGTCAGTCAAGATAAGTTGGAGCTGTTATCAGTCGGCTGCGTATCTGCTGTTACCACGGCGCTGTGTTTCTCTTTTAAATAAATGTTTATCTGTCTAAATAGGGGAGCAAACATATGCTGGGCAACCTGCTCAGTTCTACTCCCAGAGTTTGTTTGAGAAAATGGTAGCAGATGTAGAGAGAAGTGTCTTGTCTCCTCTCTTCTCTCCTTTTCTTCCTCCCTTACCCTCTCCTCTCCTCCATATCCCCCTCTCTCTCCTTCATTAGTCCTGATAGCCGGTTTTTGTAAACGTAAGAACAAAAGAGCAACAGCAGCAGAAAGAAAGGGCCTTTTGAAGCGCCCTAATGCAATCGAGCTGCTAAGCCCTGAGTCCTATTAGGTTATCAGTGGCTGAAATCCCCCCGTGGCGTGCGACATAAATCACAAACGTCAGTGCTTTTTTTTTTTTTTCGACTCTCATTCCCTCCATTCCTCCTCCTCCTCCTCCTCCTCCCTCTTTCTCTAGCATGCCGGCTCTTGTGATGGTCTCACAGGGAGAGAGAGAGAGAGAGGTCTCATCAGCCAGCCCCCAGTGGCTCTGACACCCCTCATCGTTTCTGGGCCAGCTGTGACATTGCTGTCATAGTTCCGTCCCCAATCATTCAGGTGGCCACTCAGCTGGCTGACAAGAGAGCCTGGCTGTCAAATTTGTCCGTCTGTCTGTCTGTCTGTGTGTGTGTGGGGGGGGGTATTTATCTGGTGCTTCTAACATTACTTAATATTATTACCAAGCTGTTATGTTTATAGTATTTAGTAGTTTCATATGGCTTGAGGGCTTTGATTTGGCTTCTGAAAATATCAGAGATGGAATGGAACCATGCACTCAAATTGATAAAAATTTAAATAAAGTTGGACGCTTTGAGTGTTCAGCTTTGTACGGCCCCTGCTCTGATAATGGACCACTCGATCCGTTCACTCTCCATTTTAGTGGATATTTTCACAGCTCTAATGTAGGACTGGAGCCTCCAATTGAATTGTAATCCCAGAAGCTCCCGTCTCGGAGCCCTGTGGATGGAATGCCAAGACAAAGTGGCAGGTGCCTGTTACACCTTCCCTCCTTGGCTAATGCTTTCGCTAGGCTCAGCCTCAGCCTGATTTGAAATTGACTTTATTCCCTCAGAGCTGCAATGGATTTCAAGCAGTCTGATTGGGACTATTTCTCTCAGTCAGGCTGGATGTCTGAGCAGAGTAGTGGTATGTTCTACATCCAGGGGACGTGTACTAAGCCTACTAAGAGTTGCTTAGTGAGGATCTCACAGCTTACATCCCTGGTTAGAAAGGCTCACATATACAGAGAGAAGGCGGCTAGGTGCTGCAGTGTTGCACTGTGGGTGAATTTGACTTTAATGATAAAATGCGGCTTGGCTGCGGTCCTCACACACCCTGGCATGCCAGCGGGCAGATGGTGTGTCCCCAGGCAGCATCATGGTCTCTGGCAGGACCCCTCTCTCTCTCCATGTTCCCCTGCTCCTCCTGCTGTCTACTCATTAGTGCTGTGTGGCAAGGAGGGGCACACGCACGCACGAGCGCACACACACACACACACACACAGGAACACACACGCACAGAGGAACACATGGGCTAATTGACTTCCTCCTCCCAAATACTGGTGGTTAGGTCTACATGTGGTTCATGGCCCGAAGGGAAAGTAAACACCCAAGTCCTAACTGTGAACTTCTGCTTTCATTGGATTCATTAGGTTACTTTCCTTGTATCCAAAATTCAGTTTCCTCAGAAAAATGAATTATTTAGAATGTGTACATGTATATGTTTTGAAATCTTTGACTGGTAAATGCCTGTCAACACATTGAAATGAATGGTTTTAAATTGAATTTTCTTATATGAAAATGGAACTGTGTGGTGAGACATGTCAGTCAGGCATGGAGAGGCGGCGGGTGCAGAAAGCGTGCACACACACACACACACACACACACACACAAACACACACACACGGAGGACAAGTAGAATTGCACTCTCACTCTGCCTCTCCAGAGCAGGGACATTACCAGGTGTTAAAAAGAGCTTTCAGTGGGAGATTGTGAGAAATGATTGAGAGAACAAGAGCAGGGCTAAATATACTCCTGGCTTGATTATTGTTTTGTTCCTTTCCAGTCCGTTTCATATATAAATCAGTTTTTGTCTTCCATGTTTGATGACAAGCCGTCATTTAAAGTATGTGGGCACAGCGCTTAACACCATTAACTGAAAACCATTTGTGCCAGCATTACCAGTGAAAGGTGTTGAATGGGGGAAGAGGTTGTGGGACACAGACACACACAAACACACACACACACTAGACTACAGAAGGTATTGGTTCCCAGGCTTGCTACTCATTTTGTAGTTTCTCTAAATTACCTGGCTTTCTCTACCTTTTCTCTCTACTATGTTTGCCACACACACACACACTAACGGCTAACCTACACATACATACTGGATGTGTCTGTCTAGTTGGCTAGCTTCCTGCACTGAGGTTCATCCACATGATGTGTTCAGTCAGACGATGTAGCCAGTCCTCTGGCCATATACTTTGGCTGCCATTTTAGGTGATTCATCTCTTGTTTTGGTCAGGATTACTTATGATCTGGTTTGGGTTGCGTGTCTGTACCATGGTTGACAGACAGACACACAGACGTCAAGGTGATTGATTGCTCTGTTTCCATGCAACAAGGTGCGAGGGGAAACTTGCCATTTGTCCCAGTGAATAGCTCTGTGTCAGGGACAGGGGACAGGAACATTACTTTGTAACCTGAATGGCTGAATTTAATTGAAGTTGTGAGAGAGATATTATATTTGTGGTACCAAAACAAACCCAGAGAGTGTTTGTGTTGGATGTTAACCTCCCCTTTTTAAAGTCACAGAAGCAAAACAGAGGAGGAACCCATAATTACACTGTGGCAAAACCAGTCCTAGTTATTTTCCCCAAAACAGATGGAGAAAGCGAAGAAGGTACAGCTAAAGTGTTTAACACACAGTAGCCAGGCTTAAGCACATTTAATGTGCTTCTTAAAACCTGCCTGGGGCAGAATATCCACATTGTGTGAGAGATCAGTTCCAGCCTATACCTGCCACCTTCACTCTGTAAGATCATAAGCTCCTCTTTCCTTGTGCATTGCAACTAATCTGAGGTGAACTTTTCACTCTTTAATACTATGCTGCTTTGACAGGTTTCCGTTTCGTATATATCTTACCACCTCGTAAGGTAATACAAAAACTGCACCAGAACAGGAAGGCTTGTGCTTTCCCAGGTGATGTCCTGTCAGGGGAAATGCTTTAGATACTACTGGGTGCATGCCTGGATTCCCCTAGGCTAAGCTAGGACCTCCAGGGAGGGCTTGGCAGGTGTGTCTTTAGGGCCCTCTCGGGGTGGCCTGTGTGGGCTGTGTTTCTGGAAAGAAGGGTGTGGAGGAGAGGATGGACTGTGGTGGTTCTTAAGAAGAGCTGGTTAAGCTAAGAGGTGCAGGCAGCCTGGTCCACCCCCGGACTGGCCTAGCGCTGTCCACTAGATGAGTGATGAGCTGAAACCAAATCCATTCCTGCTAACATATGACTCATAGTAGGGTGTAGTGCCAATAAACTACATTTTCGTGTGTGTGGGGGTGTGAGACTGTTTGTGTGAGTGTGCGTGCATGTGTGTGTGAATATGTGTGTATTTTATCAGGGTAGGGCTCTATTAAGTTCTTTTCCAGTATTTGGACCGGAGGCCCCTCCAGCCCGTCTGTCTGCCCGCTGGGTGGACTGACTTGACTGACTGATTGCCACCGCCACTATTGTCTATTCTCTGGAGTCCCCAGCAGCAGACAGGCCATCTCCACCGCCTGTTAGCAGCCATTCCAAATCCCCTCCGGTCAGCCTCTCTTTGGATCCAGTGTCCAACATGGCAGATGGAGGAGAAGCGACAGCTCCTCATTTCTCTCTCCAAGTTTACATCTTTACTTTTAGAAAACAATGCTGTGTGTGAAGGGGGGCAATTATTTTATTTTTTTGGAGCCTCAGGAAATGAATTTGCTTGGAGATGCTGCAAGTGTGGACAGTAATTCTGTTCCCCTAAGAGTTGGCTTTATTTCTGCTCAGGATCTCCACTTAATTGCCACCTTCTGCTCGAAATTCTCAGTAAAAGACCAAGACTTGCAATTAGCCACGGCATACAGCCAGCCTTCCTCTAACTCTGCCAAATTGTTTCTGTTAAGACAGTTTACCAGTTGTGGTCTGTCCTCTTTTTCTGTCCTTGCTCTTTGAAAATACAGGCCCTGTCAAGAGTTTGTGATTATATAATTAGATGTAGCCATAGCAGGGAGTGCTAGGTCTTGAAGACCAGGCAGCGGTGCACTGAGGCGTGCGGAGGAAGAGGAGCAGCGTTTATGTAGCCAGCTATTTCTCTTTTCTGTCTTCTGAATGGATGTTGTGATGTGTGGAGAAGATCACATGGTCATGTTCCTTGGCCGACAGCATCTCTCATGATCATCATCGTCATCTGTTATTAACCAGGTCTCTCTGGAAAGAGCTGTCTCAATGCGACTAACCTGGATAGATGAAGGATAAGGAGATCATCTCCCCTCCCACTACTTCTCCTCCAGACTAGGCCCGTTCCATCGTCTCCCCTATGCAACTCCCTCCACTCCTGAATGTTTTGTGCTGTTAAACAGAGCAGCAAGAATTATTTTGTGTTCTCATTCTCTCCCCCCCTCTCTCCCTCCTTCCTTCCCTTCCTCCTCCCTTCTCCCTAGCTCATTATCCTGGAGGACTATGCGGACCCCTTCGATGCGGAACAAGCCGGGGGGACGCAGGGAGCGCCTGCCGAGAAAGTGACGACAGAGAACGATGGCTACATGGAGCCGTATGAGGCCCAGAAGATGATGGCAGGTAAGATCAGGTGTCTGCTTATCCCACAGTGGTCCTGTTGGGCTCAGTGGGTCAAGCATGGCATTAGAGACGCTTAGGTTGTGGGTTCGATACCCGCTGGGACCGTATGTACAGTAAATGAATGCACTCGTTGTATTAAAAGTTGCTTTGGATAATAGTGACTGCTACATGACGTATATGGTTATTATATTGTTCCCCTAGCCTTCGAATCCCTCGTGTCTACTTATTAGGCTTTAACTCCTGTTCACCTTCAGCCTCCAGATAATCGCAGGTTACTTGTCTGGTCATGTGTTGTGTATCTCTACCTTTATCATGGCTGCATATGAATGAGTTTCTTTGTTGACAACTCATTAACATGCTGTTACTTGACCATATGCTGGTTGGCTGGTCGCTGATTAACTTGGTCAGATGGCCCAATGGCACGCTACATGACGGATGCAGTGGACCGCGAGTGATCTCCTATGGAGAAGGAAATACTCGACCGTAAATACAGCTCAAAGCAGTGGTCCTGGTCTCAGGAAAGACAATGCGTCCTTCATGCAGGTTATGTGAAATTAAGAACCACCTCAGCTGAATACATCTTCAGGAAAGACAGGCTTTTACGTGCGTTTCTCCTGGTGCTTTGCAGTAGCTCCGCTAACAACACTAGGATTCAGCTAAAACATGTTTACCACATGTACCACATCAAGTAAAACATTTTTACCACATAATTACATCAAAATCAACATGTTTATACTGTGGCCGACGGCAAATACGCAGGAATGTAAAATGGAGAATCATGAGCGTAGCATATTCCTGCCGTAAAAGAATGTTCTGGTTCATTGGACCATTTATCTACACATTTGGGATTCCAGACCTCAAAATACGACATGAGGCTAGATGAGAGGTTGGGACTGAGGTCTTGACATGATGACCTCTCTCATGTTCGGTGTCATCTCCACCTGTCATCTCCACCTGTCATCTCCCCCTGCCATCTCCCCCTCTCACCCCCTCTCTCTCCCCTGTGTAGTGGCAGAACCACTTTACAGTCTAAACCCCTCCTCCATACTGGCACCCTAACATCAAGAGGTCTTCTAATAGGCCTCCTGGCAATCTCTTGTTTTCATCTGTCTCCCTGCTGTGACCTCCGACCCTAGCCCTTCTCTCAGCTTAATATAAAGGTTTAATGTGACTTTGGACTTCAGGTTTAACACTGTTCCAGTGTGTTCTATGAGGCTGTGAGCATTGTAATGAACAAGGGTCATAACTCAGACAAGGTTCTGCTCTGAAGCACATTTTTGCATCAGAATCAACACGTTATAGCCTTTTTAAGTTACGTATTGTAAATATAAATGTGTTATAATGTTAAATGAGGCAACCAATAACCTCAACAAAGAGATATTAACACATCAATGATCATGACAACATTAGCAAACGTAAATGTCCTCCAGAGTTTGTCGTTATGTCTACTGTATGCGTGATCATTAGATTAAATAATGATCTGACGAAAATCCTCATTTCACATACTACAATTAATCCGACATCTTCATTTTCGATGTTCAATATCGTTCATGTTGAGTAAAGCTCCCAGTTGGTTTGTAGCCGGGATCATATAGAGTTCTCCTGTCAGTTTGCTGTGTGCTGAGACAGCCTGGCTCCCATTTTCCTTGTAGTTTATTCTATTGATTGCCAATTCTTGTCTTCCTCTTGTTTTGACTGAGCTGTCAGGGAGTGTTTGAAATGGTGCTGTTTGTGGATGTAATTCTCCCACTTTTCCTTCCTTGTTGATAACCTCCCTAAACTAGAGAGCAGAGCAAGAGGGGCAATGGTTCTGATTGTTTCATCAAGTGAGTGTCATAGTACACCGTGATTGAAGCATATACACACACACACACACACACACACACACACACCTTGTTTTGTGTGTATTCGATGTCCCAGTGTCATTACTGTATCGTCTCCCTGATAGGCCACAGACCTGGTATGGCTCTGGCAGTGTTAAGCATATTTATCAGGCAGTATCTCATCCTGACATTCTGTGGTGAGAAGGGGGAGCAGAATGTCTGGACCACTGCAGTATAGCAGTGGAGGGACTAAGTGGTGGGAGAACTGATCAGAAACCCTCCCCCCCCCCCCCCTCCTCCCTGTCTCTCTCTCCCCCCCCCCCCCCCCTCCTCCCTGTCTCCCCCCCCCCCCCCCCCCCCCCCTTGTCTCCAGGCTGAGAGAGGTTTTCCACAGCTGTGTGACTCTGCATTGTTAACAGTGCCAGTCCTCTCCTAGCCTGTCTCCATGCTCTGCCTGCTAGCTAAAGAGTGGGCTGCTGGAGCTGTGATATCATACAGGCACTGTCCAGGGTTCTCCTTTCTAGTACACTAGCTCCAGAACACTAGATCTCGCTGAAGGGCATACAACTGTCTCTAAACCCAAAGAGGAACTGTAACTTTCATATTCATGGCTGTCAGAGCAAGTTTTTCATTTCCATCCAACCAAATTTATATAGACTATTAAAAGCATTGGTCTCCCGCCTCCCCTATAAAAGCAACTGTAATTGTTTCAACCTGTAAAATTCGGATGCGTGTGAATCACAGTTTCATATAAAAAGTGTGTCTAATTAATTACGGGCAGCGGATCAGTGATAAATCAGACCCGTTTCATTTCTATTAGCAGGGTTTATTCTGTCCACCCTCTGCGTCTCATTGTGTGGATACACCAGCAGTTCGACAGTCTCATGTTTCCTCCTGGATTGGATTTGTCTGTATGACAAAGCTCAAAGCTTGACTTTCTATGCACACACACACACACACACACACACACACACGCACAGGTTCATACACACATGCTCTCTATCTCCCCCTCTTTTGTGCTCCCTGTGTCAAGCCCCAGTATTAACATGCTATTGCCTCTGCTGCAGGAGAGAACATCTCCATTGTCTTGAACAGACGGCAGGAATAAACATTTTAGCTTTTTATAGGCCCATTTGCTAGTCCATGAATTTGATCGTCTGGCATTTAAGAATCAGATTGATAATTATAGCCTTAAACACTGAACAAAGTCATTTCTTGCTTAGTTTGCCTTGATTATTTTGTTACTGTGTTTTAATATTTTATTATGGCAAATTGTGGTACATTGTCCTCAGTTAAGGTTTGAATGAGTGTAAAGCTATTTAAGATGATGCAAGCTACTGTTTCAAAGCTTTTTTAAATGGGGGGCGTATACTGCGTAAATGGGGGGGCGTATGCTGCGTTATGCTAATATAAAGATGTTTGGAATTGTTTATGTAATGGTATAATACTATCTTTGACTGCGCCATATGCACACACACACACACACACACACACACACAGAGCTCCTTTAGCCTGAATGCTATGTAAGCACCCGTGCAATACTCTCCACCTTAAGCTGCAAATGATCCACATTACACTGTATATGTGTAGGGTTGGGGGTGGGGGTGGGGGTGGGGGTGGGGGTAAGTGGGTGTGTGAGTTTTCCCCACTAAGCTCCGAGCCAGCTGATTTATGAACATTCTGGAGGTGCATGTCACGACTTACTAACCTGCAAAGCCTGGCCCATAATCAGCTCTGGCTGGTGTGGCCTACACCAGGGCCTGCAGTTATGTAGAGAAGTGTACCCACAGATACTCAGACTGTATCATGTTGCCTGGGTGAGTGTGTTTTGAGTGTATTGCGTGTGTGCTTGTCATGTGCACACGTATGTGTCGCTATACAGGGCATATGCTACGTGTGTGTTAATGTGCGTGGCTGTGTGAGTGATTGGCCGGATGGAATGTGCTGGTGTTTCCCCACTGTCAGCTGCTGTTCTGCCCTGCTGATTTATGTGGCGTGTGTGTGTGTGTGGCATGTGTCTGTGTGGCGTGTGGCATGTGTGTGTATGTGTGCATTTGTGCATGTGCTTGTGTGTGTGTGTGTGTGAGTGGCGTGTGTGTGTGTAGAGAGAGAGACTGGGTGTGCATGCGTGGACAGGCCCTGCAGCAGACCCCACAGTGTGTGTGTGTGTGTGTGTGTATGTCTTCAAAAGCACTGATACGAGGCTGTTTGTGTATGTATCAAACTGTGTGGTGTGTGTGTGTGTGTGTGTGTGCCCCTTCTCAGCTGTCAGCCAGGCCATTCCTCACATATCCCAGCAGTAGCATCACCACTACCTAATTACAGGTGGGGCTGGGCTACCGGAAGAAGGGCAGGAAGCAGCTCCGACCCCCCCCCCCCCCCCTTGTGTGTTCTTTCTCTCTTTTACATTGTTGTATTTGTTGAGACTTGTTACACTGTCAAAGCCAGAGCGGGGAGGCCTGGGTCTCTACTGCAGAGCTGTCCGCTTTAAGCCATTTTTCTCAGTGTCATCCCCCCTCCCCATACACACACACACACACACACAGACACACACACACACACACAGTCTTTCTCTCTACACAGTACACACACACACACACACACTCTCTCTCTCTCTCTCTCTCTGTACACAGTACACACACACACACACACCCAGGGGCCCATTCTCCTCAGCCGAGTCAGCCATGTGAGAGTTTTCCCACAGCAGGGGGACGAGGGGGGGGGGGCTGTTGTGCAAACAGCCAACATGGGGGGGGGGGGGGGACAGACGGACAGACGGACAGACAGAAGTCAGTCGAACGAGACAGAAGTCTTTCCTCTGGTGTGACATACCACTGTTTGGGCCAGTAAATATGACAAATCAAACACACACACACACACACACACACACACACACCCAGACACACATTTGCTGCCCCTCACATTCATCCAGGTGATAGGCCATACCCAGTCGGCGAGTGGGTATGATTGTGCAACGATCCAGAACGTTCAGAGGTAAGGGTTGATGTTTTCCGTCGTCGCTCGCTGACTCATGGTGGGAAGACCTTCTGGATCACCTTGTTTCTCCTACACGGTTAGCACAGTCGGGAACATGCTTAGTCAGTGCTGGGAAAAGTTTCCTAACGCTGGCACTAGCTGTGCTCTTATTCCCACTGCCAAGCAGATGTGCCCTTCCTACTGTGGAATCATTAATCTAATTACTCATGATGCCGTAGTTCTACCCACTCAGCTCCGAAGAGGAGCGCTGGTGTTTTACTGCCTCGGTTAACGCTGGCTTGCATGGCCCTCGTGTGAGTCACACTATACACACACACACACACATGCATACATACATACTCTACACACACACACACACACACACACACAGTCAGACTTCAACCCTGCTCCGTCCACCACAGCAGATGCCTACCTGTGGCTTTATTTATAGGGCCATTTAGAGGGTGAGTGGAAGGAAATGTGGTATGCAAAGTAGTTTCTAAAAGGTGGGTGGGTGGGTGGGTGTGGTTCACTCTGGTCCGTGAGAGTTTCTAAAAGGTGTGTGTGTGTGTAGAGTGTGTGGGTGGGGGTATTCACTCTGGTCCGTGAGAGCTAGCTACATGTAGCGGCACATTTCTTGGCCCCATAAGCCCGACTGATAGCTCCGAGCTGAAACTGGAGGAACATCCTGAACAAGTACAGACAGTGTTCATCTCCTCTCCCCAAAGGTGGATTTTCTCAGCTTTACGTAACGCCGGCGCTGTGATTGAGAAACTGGGATTTATGCTTATCTTTGTTTCCCCCCCCCGATTTCACAGTGCTATTTAGTCATTATCCTCTCCTCCTCAGATTGACATTGGAGTCTTAGATGTGTGTCATGCAGATCTCCACAACTCGTCGGAAAATAATTGCCTCGCTGCACATCGAGGCCCGACCTCATTATATTTCGAGGCAGAAATAGAAGCATTTATTTCTCCAGGTTTCAGACAGAGGAGAGGAATGTCGGAAATGTTACTGCTGGCTTTGTCTGGCGTATTCCACAGCTGCGGCCTTGGCATTTAGTGAGGCAAGCATAAACGGTAAAGCATATGAGGCGCAGCGTGGGGGGGCCAGAGCAAGTGTCTAGGACGGTTGATGACTTATTGACGAGATGAGAGGGGTCTCGCACTCGTGGCCGAGCCTATAACCCCTCCGCCTATTCACTTAGCGACGGCGGCTGCCCGGCACCGCCGCTCGATACGTCCTTATATGATCTGATGCACGTCAAATCTGTCCCCTTATTCATTATCAATACATTTTACTTCTAGACTCTGTGGTGGGAGAGGTGAGACTACCTACCTCAATCACCTAATATCCTCTGTATGAGGGATCAGGAGTCTGGCTTAAGATATTTGAGGTCTTCCACTAATGCTTTTCCCTTCATAAGTGGATTTTCATTAGGATTTATTGCCTGCGCGTGTGTGTTAAAGACAAGCTCGGTAACGGTCTGGTGGAAAAAAATCCATATTTGAATATTTCGAAAAGAAAGAAAAAAACATGCTTGATGTCCATGTCACGCACAATGCAAGCACTAGAAGAGTCTCAGAAGTGCAAACTCTGCATGCAAGGCAAGATGAAGTGAGCACACCCAAGTTTGTGATGTCTCCTGTAGAGCAATATTTAGAATTGGGACGAGAGTGCTAGGCCACATCTGACTACTGCAAGCCCATGCTCTGTCAGTCCTACCGTTGGCATCCACGTCCCCACTGGCCACCATAGGACCACATGGGCTTTCTCTCCTGCAGCCCTGAACCACAGAGTACAGGTTACAGTTCCCCCTCCCCTCCTCCCCCCTCCCCTTCCACCTTCCCCTGCCTGGCCCACACGCCTGTAAAAGCGGCCTCTCTCCCTGACTCATATGGAACAGTGAGTTTGCACTGAGCTGTTTTACTGCCTGCTGGAGCACACACACACACACACACCTCTTGGCTGAGACGTACAGTAAGCTCAGGATGTGAATGAAAGGAGGAGAAGTGTTGTGGGCACACTGGCAGAGGCCCCGCTGGTAAGGCAGGCTGTGCCAGGGGGATGGATAGATGGGCTGGCAGACAGGATGGCCATTCGTCATGCCGGAGCAGGCACGGACATTGAGCTGGGTGGGCAGTGCCTCCCCCGCAGGTTGGGGGTCCTCAAGCCATTCCTTCCTACACAAGATTAATGACTCCATTAATCCCTGTCACGGCCACTGCGGATGACGAATATGGCTCTGCAGAATTTACACCCTCTATTTACTGTGTCCTCAGTTGCGATGCTCGCCTGGTCCAGCAGCCCAGCTGACTCTCACAGGCCACCGTAGGACTCCTCAGTCACACCAGTTGACCTATCAGACTGCTCTGAACTTCAGCTCTGAAAACAACTTTTTTTAATGATTTCTTTCCTTTTTTTTTTTATAAAGGAGGGTGGAATTCAATTCACCTTTCATACTTTGTTATATATTTAGACAGGGGGAATGATAGATAGATAGAGGAGAGGAAAGGGGCCACGGGTGGATTTGAACCTACATAGCCATGGGGCGAAACGCATCTGGAGACTGCTGCATTTAATACACTGCACCACACTCCAGCTCTGAACACAACTGGTCCAGAGGATCTGGGGAATCATTTGATACGTCAAGTCAAATATCCATTTCCCCACTCAGAGGCTCGTGATGTGTCTATGGGCTGACTGCAGACGTCTGCGGGTTTCCTGCTGTCGGATTGTTGACCGTTGGAGTTGACGGGGCGGTTTGGTCAGGTCTGGCAGGCTGATGAAGGAGAGCAGGAAGGAGCCGGTTTGCTCTGGTTTAAATGAAGTGCTGTGGTGTTTTTCTGCGGCGGGCGGTGGTTGAGCTGCCTGGGAGGAGAGAGAGCTGCAGAGGAAATCAAGGTTGTTGGCACTTCCACCGTGAAGGCAAACTTGATTAGGTGCGAGAATGAAGGAATGAGTGAGGGAGGGAGTGGGCGTGAGAATGAGAGAGAGAGAGAGAGAGAGAACGAGAGAGAGAACGAGGACGGACAGAACAAAAGAAAGAGAACTGAGAGACCGAGCTAATGCAGAACCTGTGCTCTGCCCTCTCCAACGTCTAAGTGTGTGCTTGGCTCCCTGCCAGATTTACGGCATATCCACACCGTTAGCACAGCGTTTAAGGACACACACCAGCGTCTGCAACCCAACACAGCCCCTCTAAAAGCACCAAGGGGATCAATAGATTGAATGATACCTCTGGGTCCATCTGTACCCCAGTGAGCCTTGATTACAGGTCGGTGGGACTAGTTCTGTCATAACTCCACAATTGATCACCCTCACCCTGTGACCAGAGTGATTTTGTGTCCCTGTGTCCTCGTTGGGGACGTGTGTGTGTGTGTGTGTCCGTCCTTAGTCAACTCTGTTCAGAGGACAAGGAGAGTGGTCCTGTGGGAGTGGGGGCAGACTGGTGTGTGTGTGTGTGTGTGTGTGTGAGAGACTAATGCTTCTCAGAGAGCAGGCTGACAGCAGGGCAGGATGAGGTGGGTCTGAAGGGGCGAAGGCACTGATGAAGCTGTCATCATAACCCCAGCACCATCTCTCCCTCTCTCCATGTTTCCCTCTCTCCCTCTCCCTCTCTCCATGTCTCCCTCTCTCCCTCTCCCTCTCTCCATGTCTCCCTCCAGTTCTTTCTGCTAGAGACTGGACATGCCCATTCCCTGCCATGATAGAGTTCTTTATACGAGTCTTGTTGTTTTGTAAGTTAACCCAAGGGTCTTTTCTCTGGGAGCCAATTTATCTGTGACATTTATTCAGGAGTGACCTTCTCTGTGTTTGCCTTCCAGAGACACACTGTTGTCTGCTCTCTCACGGAAACACAACTATTATGCTGTCTGGATTTAAACATTTACCCTTCAACGTCCCTCTATAGGGATCTTTGCGATGAGCTATGAGAGGACAGACACACACACACACACACACACACACACACACGCACACACACTAACACAGCAGTCTATCACTGATGACCCCACTCACTCATTCAGTGAACCACACACACAATGAAACACACACACACGTCCTCACTATCTCATCTGTCCTAACATTGTCATTCACTGCCATCAACGGAAATCAATGTTTCCCACATTATATTTCATGCCAACGTCAATCAAAAGTAACCTCAAACCAAGTACTTTAACAAAGTGATGAAGGCTTATCAAAGGTTACAGATGCATAGTCTTGAACCAAAATAAGAAAAACATACAATAATGATTGAATGGGTGGACTATGGCTTTAAAAGACCCAGAAAACAACCAAAATATCGTATGATGAAAAGAAAGAGATTCCCCAGACTGATGAAGAATAATGGACAGATGCCAAAAATAGAAATGAGATTTTTTTTTTAATATACTGTGAAGAGGAGGTGAAAGTAATAAAGGGAGTGGTGAAAACAAGGGAACAAAGCTTTAGTCACAGTGAAAAGGTAATTAGTGAACAGGAGAGAAGTGCCATCACACTTACTTGAGATTTTTT
Organism: Argentina silus; assembly: GCF_951799395.1. Taxonomy (NCBI): domain Eukaryota; kingdom Metazoa; phylum Chordata; class Actinopteri; order Argentiniformes; family Argentinidae; genus Argentina; species Argentina silus. The sequence continues at coordinate 17,401,126 of NC_139673.1, read as the reverse complement.
GATCATTTTGAGTTACAATTCTAGTGTTTCTTTTTTGTTCATCTGGTTCACTTTCTTACCTCTGTATCTATCTACAGTTTTCCCGTCTTTTCCAAGGGTAAACAGACCCAAGTTCAATACCCAACAGCCACACTTGGCAGAGTAGACAGCGAACACAATGCACAGGTGGGCTAATGGAAAACTGTTTTGATAGATTCAACAGTTTAGATTGTAGATTCATTGATAGGTTGGTTGATTGATTTACATTGAGCAGGACCTCTCTCTTTATGTTCCTTCCTCAGATGTCTATCCACAGCTGGACAATGGTAATTTGCTGAAATGAACTGTGTATTAACAGTCAGGAGAATTCAAAAGGTAAGAGGAGACTAACAGCAAAAATATGTATAAAAAGTAGCTTGAGTAGAAAAAATGTGAAACAATAAGCCTACAACAAAAACCAAGTCACCAGTGTGGCTGAAGCCATATTTATTTTGAATGGCCATACCTGAATAAAGTATTCATGCAGTAAGTTATGGTTTATAATGTTTGTAGAGCGCACACATACACTCACCGGCCTCTTTATTAGGTACACCTTGCTAGTACCGGGTTGGAATCCCTTTTGCCTTCAGAACTGCCTTAATTCTTTGTGGCATAGATTCAACAAGGTGCTGGAAACATTCCTCAGAGATTTTGGTCCACATTGACATGATAGCATCACGCAGTTGCTGCAGATTTGTAGGCTACACCTCCATGATGTGAATCTCCCGTTTCACCACATCCCAAAGGTGCTCGATTGAATTGAGATCTGGTGGCTGTGGAGGCCATTGGAGTACAGTGTCACTCATTGTCATGTTCAAGAAACCAGTTTGAGATGATTTGAGCTTTGTGACATGGCACGTTATCCTGCTGGAAGTAGCCATCAGAAGATGAGTACACTGTGGTCATAAAGGGATGGACATGGTCAGCAGCAATACTCAGGTAGGCTGTGGCGACAAAGAAACAAACATCTGTTAATACTTATAGACACCTGTTCTGTCCTCATACATAGCTGAACACCTCTAAACACCTCCCAAGAGTCTGGAGACAGAATGTCAGTCTGACTTCAGGTTTATTGACATAGAAAGAGTGAAACTGAGAAAGAGAAACAATAATCAATGATATGGTTTCACATCCACACATTGCCTTGCCATACATCACAGAGATGATCTAACAAAGAAATAGCGACATATAGCTACAATGTGTTGTATTAACATTGAAATATAGTATCCTCTCTTAGCTAACATAACCAAGAATACCCAATGTGTTCTTATATAATGCTAGTATGGTCTCACATGAAGAAATAAAAGGTAAGTTTACATAATCACCATGAAAGCCAATAGGACAAGCTTAAACTAGCATCTTCCACAACACAAACATTTGTCTACAGTGGGATATTACTGATATCCTCGCCACAGATGTTGTATGATGCAACAATACACAGGTAAATATCATTTTATGCCACGTCCTACACATTTGGGGTAGTCAATGGTCCGAGGAGAAGCACACCTGATCTCAATGCCTCTCCTTTCAGTCATAGGGTGAGAGTTAGGGTAGGAGTTTCTCATAGAAGTCTGTCTGTGTGTGGTAATGCTGATCTGCACTGTGACTGCAGCCTTTTAGGAAGTGAATAGGTTGGTTTCACATACACTAAAATATGTGTACTTCAAGTAATCTTGTCTGTCTACAAGAGGGCAGCATATCATCATTTCAGATCTGCAATCAATGAAGGGGCTCAACAGTTTAAATAAATCATATTAATATCTATTGTTAAAGTTGAAGGGTTCTCCCTCGCCAGACTCTCTCTCTCAATGTGAAGAATTACTTTGATGTATTTGAAAATAATCTTCTACATGCAGATGCATCATTTACTACTATGTAGTAGTTGTCATTCACTCATGGCCTGTCTGAAGGTGTTGAGCAGGACAGGTCTCAGCACTCATCCACTCAAGGTCTCTGATCCAGCACTCCTGTCTTCTTTTCTTTCTCTCTATCTTTAGGATCGATCCCCATTAGCTGCCGCCATTAACAACCACATATACACTCACTGGGCTCTTTATTAGGAACACTATATTAATACTGGGTAGGGCCTCCCTTTGCTCTTAAAACAGCCTCAATTCTTCGTGGCATTCATTCCACAAGATGTTTGAAACATTCCTTTGAGATTCTGGTCCATGATGACATGATTGCATCACGCAATACCTATAGATTTTTCAGGTGCACTTTCAAGCTGTGAATCTCCCGTTCTACCACTTCCCAAAGGTGTTCTATTGGATTCAGATCCAGTGACTGGGACGGCCACTGAAGAAAACTGAAGCACTTACACATGGCCACATTATTATGGGGGTTATACGTCCTGTTATCTATAATTGTCTTATCATTATGCTTATTACTAATTTATTACATGTCCCCAGCATTTTCTTTTTATCTTGTAATTGTTATTATCTATTTATATAGGCAGGCCTGCTATGATTTTAAAATCAACACCTTACTTTGCACTTTCGCCCACGAAGCACTTCTTCTCCTAAAGCATTCACACCCTGATGGTTCAATAGCGCTCCAACAAATTCTTCTTGACTTCCCTCTAGTGTCCATTTTTTGGCAGCAGCACACACAGTCCACCCTTCAGACCCACTCAGGCCTAAATAAATGCACCACAATAACATACAATAAAAAAAGGGGTTAATGGGCCCTGTAGTGGCCGAAGGAAGAATAGAGGGGGGAGGGGGGGGACTCTGTGGGACTAGCTCTGATGGGGGTGGGTGTGTCCAGGCTGTGGGCTACTGTAAATGTAGCTGTGCACACCAGTTCTTGAATATGTTGTCTGCTGTGGTGCTGGTCCAGTGTGTGTTGTCTGGTGCAGTGAAGAATGTGTCATGGGGTATTTCTAATAGGTTGGAGAGGTGTGTAGTGATGTAGCTGTTTAGGATCCTGAGGTTGTGCTGTCCTTGCTGGCTAAGTTGGTGTGTGAAATTGATAACTGGAATGTAAATGTTTGCATTGGGGTATGTCTTTGTGGCCTGTTTGTGAATGGTTGCTAATTGTTTCAGTGATGTCTGTGGCATGGGTCATGGTCTCTGTTATTGATGTCCACCGAGAGAACCACTATGCGGGCATGGGGTGGATGGGGGCCTTTTCCAAAACTTTGGTGAAATGGTAGCAGCAGGCCCCAGGGTAACTGTCAATTTATATGTTGGGGTTGGTGAAAGGAGGAATTTGGTTCAGGTTACAATCCCCCAATATCAGTGTCGGTTTGTGGCCTTCAAAATTCCAATCTGTCACCTTATGTTGTAGTCTGGCTTTGTGTTACCAGGGAGTTTTAGATTTTTCCTTCACACTGGCGTCACCTGTTGATGAAAGGGGGAAAGGTGAAATGACATCATCAGTGTGTATGGAGATGTGACTATCTGTGTCGCTGAAGGGTGCACATGGTTGTTAAAGGGATAGAGATTGCTGCTACAGAGGCCCGAGGTTGACGCCTCGCAGGACGGCAACAGGAAGGACTGCAGGGGGAAGATAAAGACATCAGGAGATTTACGAGAATATGTGTTGTGTATTATAATATATTAAGATAATACATCATAATTCTGTACTCTCCTACACACCTGCCTGCCTGCCAGCAACATGAAACCAGAGGCTGAGAGATGCCTGCTGCACCTGAAGGTACAGACAAGTTCTGATGTTGTTACTGTTCCTTCTCTCTAGTATTTAGCATCCAATCTATTGTTCAGTTTAAATGAGTACTGTGAACTAGCAGTAACTCAGAGCCTTACCTCAGGGCGGGCTGATGATGCTTCTGGACGACATGTTTGGTCAGGAGGTTCCCTGGTACTTCAACACGGAGTCTCTGGTCGTTGGAGTCTCGAGCCTCCTGGAGCACCACCTTCAGCTTCTCATGACGTCCTTCTGAGGGGGCACACACACACACACACACACACACACACACTTGCTATTAAGTAATCGGAATAAGTCATTTTAAATGATTGGAAGTAATTTTATTCTTACCACTAATGTTGCACTCCCCCTCCCTTTCTCTTTTTTTCTCTTTCTTTTTTAGGAATTCCACAGGGTCAGACTCCATCGGTAACCGCAAAGGATACTTCAGTGAAATCCAATAAGTATTCTAGTTAAAGTTTAAATAATAACCTCACATGCCTTCTTGTTATGTCCCCCCTCTCTCCTTTTCCCCTCTCTCTCTCTGATATGCAGGGCCACAGGAGTCTCATTGTCTTTACTTACAGACACTTATTACATATATTTGCAAATAAATGAGTGATGGAGTATCTCAAATTGATTTAATGTCTCTGTGTTTTCTTTTCTTTTGGTGACACTTAACACTAAGGTTTCCTTTTATAATGGGTTTATAATTCAGTTTGCACATTATAAGCATGTGTTGCATTTATAGCATTAGTAACAGTGCAGCCACATATTTTCAAATTATTTGAATTGTCACTATCTATGAATGAATCATTAAAGAGAAGCTACGGGATATGGCAATAACTATTTCTGTATTATTTAACCTCTTATTTTGTGTCTGAATTATCAATGCATAGTTTGTACAAATATAATCAATTGAATCACTGTTTTATCTCATTCAGCCACAGACTCCCTAGTTTATCATCGCCAACTTTAGAAGCAGCATTACTGTTAAGTGTGTCGATGTCATTGGTCTACGTGGAATCCACACACAGACGTACCACACTGAGGGCATGTAACAGGGACCCGTTTCCAACTCATTAGCGCTACATTGAGAACTGTAGGCTGAGATTATAGAAATTATCTTGTAGAATCACTTTAATAGTCAAGAAACTACTCAGAAATCATACCACAATTAAACTTGAAAAAGTTCCAGAAGAAACATTGTTTCTCTTTAACAGAGCAATATCCAAGACTGCGTAAAGAGGGAGAAAAATATCTTTCTTAAAGATCAGATTTTAGTAAATAGATATTATTGCACACAATTGGGCTATAAGAATCTCAAAGACAGAATCAAACATTTCACTCTCTATAGTAGTGATTTTGGTGTCTAGTGTCAGAGGAACATATTTCATCCCCACATTAAGTAAACACAACTAAACTAATTCATATGTAATGTCCTCCAACTTTACATCAAGAATAAAGACACACTGTGTACTCTGTACCAGTATAGTAACACTACTACTAGAATATATGGACTTGCAATGGAATTTGGCCTTGGAGGGCTACAGGTCCTAGGCCCCCCATTCCCTAGCATCTGATTTCATGTCTCTGCATTGTGTACTGGTTATGGCATGGTACCACTAGGTGAAAGGTCGAGAGGCACATAGAATATTGTACAATTCCAACAGTCCCCTCTTTGATTATTTTAAACAAAGTATAATAATCAAGAATTACCAAAATGAATAATAAAAACATGAAAAAATATAAAAGTAACAACAGGAAATATAAAAGAACCACTTTCCTCATCTTACTAGTGAGTGAGATCTGCTTGTCCTATTTCACACATACAATACGTTGAGTTGACACCATGAGCATGCATGATGTACAGGACTGAGTGAGCGCTGCAAAACATGTTTGTCTACTGATGCTGTATCTTGAACTGTCATCTGCGTTTAACTCACTCACTGCCAAAGAATTCCGGTACACTCACCACCTGGAGTGCCAAGGTGGTACTAGGTGAATGTGGTATTCACCTAGCAATAATACTTGGATTGGCTACAAAATGAAGTCGCCCTTGGTGCTCTAGAATGTTAACAATTTGGGTCTCTGGGACTTTATTCCTGGTCCTCTGTGGCTCAGTTGGTAGAGCATGGCGCAAACAACGCTTAGGTTGTGGGTTAGATTTCTGCTGGGACCGTACATACTGAAAAGGTATGCACTCACTGCAATGTAAGTCGCTTTGGATAAAAGCGGTAGCTAAATTGCATGTATTATTATATATTAGTCTCATTTCCCAATATTTCTCGTGATTACGTAGTACCATTAGCCAATTTATCCATCTCCTCTGCCAAAGTCCTGATATCAGTCAGGGCATAGTAAACACCTACAGGAGCTACAACAGAGAGAAGAAAATGTTGAATACCTGTAGTGTGAGACAGTTTGAATATTACATCAGTCTTAAGTAAACGTCTAGTGTACTGTCCTCCTTCAAGTGTATCTAACCAAAATTAGATAGCCACAAACAGAAAATAAATTAGACAGCCAAAAAATTAGACAGACACGCAAACACAAAATAAATATAACATTGAGTGCTACGCAACGCATTAAATGCAGAGCAGAATAATTAGTGCTATTGACAATTGTCGTTGCTAGGATTGCGTCTTTCTTGTGCCATTTCCCTAGATTCACATGACCATATCTGTTTTCAATTAGTGGCATTTTGGTTAATAAAATGGAGAGCACGCTCCGAAGTTAGCTCTATCACATAGAGTTAGAGTAGTAACATAGAGTAGGCCATTAGAACACAAATAAATAAGTGTTGTTCAATATGCTTCAGCTGGATAGTTGAGACCTAGTGACTTTGGAGTCTGCTATTGATGTCTGTCAACATGAAATCTGTCAAGAAATCTGCCCTATTTCACTCTATGAGAAATCCAATAGGAATGATTTTCGTCCTGTGGAGAGATAGAAATAGAAATGTAGTAAAGTGTCTTATTGGTCAATAATGGTCTGTAATGAGAGTTGGTGTCATTACAGATTCACACAAAACAAACTCAAGCAGTAGTCAGTCACCATTTCAAGTTATATTTAAGGACAGTTCAGATTACAATACATGTTCATCTGGGTTTAAAGATGAGAGCAAAAAACCTCTTCTGATAGAGAGGGACTTCAAAAATGTAATTGGATATAGGGCCATCGCAGATTTTGTCCACAGCCACTCCCATGGCAGTCATTAAAAAACAATTTAAAAAAACATTGGTAATTATGTGAAACACCAAATTTCCTGATTCACGCCTCATTCTGAGAATTGGAATCATATACCAGCTATATACTAACTATGTATAACTTTGGTTTGTAGTCTCACTGAGATCCAGCTCTCCACCAAGGGCACTGCAGAGGGACACAGCACGCCTCACCACCCCCCTCTCACCTCCCACAGGGATCAGGTACAGGAGCTGCGGGAGGAGGACGTTGCTGGAGCTGAGGGGAGACAGAGGAGGGAGCGTACATTGTACAATGAGAAATCCTCATGCCTCCTCCTCATCAGAGATCAGTGTGTCTGTCCTTACCCCAGACAGACTGTGTCTAAGTGGGATGAGCTCTGTGCTGTGTCCCTCTGCTCCTATGCTTACAGGTCCACAAAAGAGGAGCAGGAGAAATCCAGCCTGTGCTGCAGAGCCCTGAGCTGCTCTGCTGCTGCCCCCTGCTGGATGTGTGAGGCAGTGCAGCAGTGGAGGAACCTCAGCAGCAGCCTCCTTTCAACACTGCAGCAAGAGATACAGGGTCAGCTGTACCTGTTGGAAGACCTCGTTGACGAAGATGATGTTGTCCCGCCAGCCGGACAGCTTGCTGCTGTTGGAGTGGCTCTTCTCTGGCTGGGCAGGCCCGTTGGGCTCCACCTCGTCTCCAGTCCTTCTCCTTCCCCTGGAGAATTGCACAACTTTTTTTTATAGATTGGAGTATTACAAATTCTTTATCTGAGTAGTTTTACTGAGTTAATAACTATGTCTGATCTAAATTTCATGTGAATGCACTGTTTGAGGCGAAAAAAGACAAGGTTCTCAGAGGAATAAAAACGAAATAAAAATGAAATATCCCAGTGTTCCTAACAAAACAAAGAAGCCAAAACCATTTCAATGGAAACATCGGACTTTACCTTGGAACGTAGGGGACGCAGGAGCGCGGCTTTGGAATTATTCAAAACAGCGCCCGCTCTAACACGATCAAAAAGAATACGCGGTAGAGGTCCACTGTTTGATGCGAAAAAATACAACGTTCCCAGAAGAATAAAAATGAAATAAAAATGAAATATCCCATTGTTTCTAACAAAACAAAGAAGCCAAAACCATTTCAATGGAAACGATCGGACTTTACCGTGGAACGTAGCGGACGCAGGAGCGCGGCTTTGGAATTATTCAAAACAGCGCCCGCTATTACACGATCAAAGAGAATACGCGGGAGAGGACCACTGTTTGAGGCGAAAAAAGACAGGGTTCCCAGAGGAATAAAAACGAAATAAAAATGAAATATCCCAGTGTTCCTAACAAAACAAGGAACCCAAAACCATTTCAATGGAAACATCGGACTTTACCTTGGAACGTAGCGGACGCATGAGCGCGGCTTTGGAATTATTCAAAACAGCGCCCGCTCTAACACGATCAAAGAGAATACGCGGGAGAGTTCCACTGTTTGAGTCGAAAAAAGACAGGGTTCCCGAAGGAAAAATGAATAAAAATGAGTTCCTCACAAAACAAGGAACCCAAAACCATTTCAATGGAAACGATCGGACTTTACCTTGGAACATAGCGGAAGTATGAGCGCGGCTTTGGAATTATTCAAAACAGCGCCCGCTATAACACGATCAAAGAGAATACGCGGTAGAGGTCCACTGTTTGAGGCGAAAAAAGACAACGTTCCCAGAGGAATAAAAACGAAATAAAAATTGAATATCCCATTGTTCACAACAATACAAAGAACCCAAAACCATTTCAATGGAAACATCAGACTTTTCCTTGGAACGTAGCGGAAGTATGAGCGCGGCTTTGGAATTATTCAAAACAGCGTCCGCTATAACACGATCAAAGAGAATACGTAGTACAGGTCCACTGTTTGAGGCGAAAAAAGACAGCGTTCGCAGAGGAATAAAAACGAAATAAAAATGAAATATCCCATTGTTCCTTTCAAAACAAAGAAGCTAAAACCATTTCAATGGAAACATCGGACTCTACCTTGGAACGTAGCGGACGCAGGAGCGCGGCTTTGGAATTATTCAAAACAGCGCCCGCTCTAACACGATCAAAGAGAATACGCGAGGGAGGTCCACTGTTTGAGGCGAAAAAAGACAGGGTACCCAGAGGAAAAATGAATAAAAATGAGTTCCTCACAAAACAAGGAACCCAAAACCATTTCAATGGAAACGATCGGACTTTACCTTGGAACGTAGCGGACGCATGAGGGCGGCTTTGGAATTATTCAAAACAGCGCCCGCTATAACACGATCAAAGAGAATACTGTAACGACCCTGTGTAAGGCCCGTTAGCAGCTCCGCCAAGTGAGTTAACTCTCTTGGTGTTGTGGCTAGCGCGGCCGGTTTGTAAGCGGAAGGTTGCGAGTTCGATACCCGCTTGAGGCAAGCTACTCTACCCCGCCGTTCGTTACATTGGTGTCAGAAGTGGGATGGCGCCCGTGAGGCCATCGGAGAGGCGTGTCCACGTGAGAGACTTGTATAGTGAAGCGTGAGGGCACGCTCTCCCGAACGGAGGGGATAGTGTAACGACCCTGTGTAAGGCCCGTTAGCAGCTCCGCCAAGTGAGTTAACTCTCTTGGTGTTGTGGCTAGCGCGGCCGGTTTGTAAGCGGAAGGTTGCGAGTTCGATACCCGCTTGAGGCAAGCTACTCTACCCCGCCGTTCGTTACAATACGTAGTACAGGTCCACTGTTTGAGGCGAAAAAAGACAGCGTTCCCAGAGGAATAAAAACGAAATAAAAATTGAATATCCCATTGTTCACAACAAAACAAAGAACCCAAAACCATTTCAATGGAAACATCGGACTTTACCTTGGAACGTAGCAGATGCAGGAGCGCGGCTTTGGAATTATTCAAAACAGCGCCCGCTATAACACGATTAAAGAGAATACGCGGGAGAGGTCCACTGTTTGAGTCGAAAAAAGACAGGTTTCCCAGAGGAAAAATGAATAAAAATGAGTTCCTCACAAAACAAGGAACCCAAAACCATTTCAATGGAAACGATCGGACTTTACCTTGGAACGTAGCGGAAGTATGAGCGCGGCTTTGGCATTATTCAAAACAGCGCCCGCTCAAACACTGTTACGACTCCAGATTTCAACTCGTCTACGTCTAGGGGCGGTAGAGGAGTCGCAACAAAAAGGTAGTGCATCGGACTTATTGTAGGAATTAAACAGGCACAAACCACAATGTAAACTATATACAATTGTTTATTTCCTCTGGGAAAACACAACACAAGACACACGCCAAGGAGAAAAGGGAACTATGAGCGGCGCCAAAGCAAAGAAATCATAAACAAAGGTGATGTCCTAAACTAGTGCAATAGTAAGCTATACTACCGGGGCTATGCTAAAGGGCTATGCTACACTAGGCTAGAACATACATGGGGCGGCACCCACTCCTAACCTGGTGAATTGTAACAGAGATGAGCCTACGTGTTGGAAATGTAAACCCATGGGTCTCTTACCTATTCACCTTAACCCTATGGCGTACATTTAACAGACAGACAAATATTGAGAAAAAAACTATACGTAAATAATGACGTAAGTATACCAAAATAAAACTAAATGTAAACAAGTACGTCGGAGGTTTGGAACAACTAAGCAACAGCGAATCGACAGCAAACATAAGCTACGGTACAACTGGGTCGACTCCCGAGGGGAAGTCCAGCGGAGCTTTTAAATGACACGGACAGCCCTCTGATTGGTCAGGAATGGTGATGACTGATGGGGACGAATGGCCAATTGCTGACGGACACCTGAATGTAGAGTGACAGGTCAAGGGAAAAAACAGAAGGAAACACAAAACACAACAAGGAAACGCACATGTAGGAGTGGGAACGTAACACCCCCACACATAAAAGAACAAGCATCTATCGGCTTGTGACAACTCGGCTAATAATTCGCATAATGAAAAAAAATACATATATATAACAAAAACTCGGTGCAAACACAGAGGTGAGCTCAACAGTACACACGCGAAAGGGCATCAGCACAAACATTTTCGGAGCCTTTCTTATGATGAATTTCTAAATTATAAGCTTGTACAATTAGCGCCCAACGCATGAGCCGTTGGTTCTGATTGTACATCCTACTGAGGAATACTAATGGATTGTGATCCGTAAAAACGATGATGGGGTTAGCACTGGAGCCGAGATAAACCTCAAAGAACTGAAGAGCAAATAATAAAGCTAATGTTTCTTGCTCTATGGTCGAGTAACGAGCCTGGCACTTGTTAAACTTCCGCGAGAAGTAACAAACTGGATGGTCCAGACCATTCGAATCTTCCTGAATCAGAACAGCTCCAGCACCTACTCCACTTGCGTCGACCTCCATTTTGAACGGTTTCTCAAAATCCGGGGCCGTAAGAACAGGGGTACTGCACAGCAAAGCTTTCGCACAATCAAAAGCATGCTGGCAGTCCTTAGACCACGCAAATGAGACATGGGGGCTCAGCAGGTTAGTCAGTGGGGTAACAACAGAGGAAAAGTTCCGGCAAAATCCACGATAATAACCTGCCATACCTAAAAAGCGACGCAGCTCACGGCGGGTGGTTGGCACTGGAAAGGTAGTGATAGCGGCCACTTTAGCTTCCACGGGTCGCACTTCACCTCCCCCAACCTGTTTACCAAGGTAAGTTACAGTAGCCTTACCGAACTCACATTTAGCTAAATTCAGCGTTAGGGAAGCCTCCGATAAACGCTGAAACACAGTTCTTAAAGTGGTGACATGGGCAGCCCAATCTGGGGAATACACCACCACATCATCCAGGTATGCAGTACAGTGTGGGACATCTGCTAAAACAATATTCACCAAGCGCTGGAATGTGGCAGGTGCGTTGCGCATTCCAAACGCCATAACAGAATATTGCTTAAAATGATCAGGGGTAACAAATGCAGAAATAATTGAAGCACGAGCGGTAAGAGGGACTTGCCAGTAGCCCTTTAATAAATCCAACTTGGATACAAAACGGGCAGACCCGATGGTGTCTACACAATCATCCAGACGTGGTAATGGATATGAGTCTGAAACTGTAACATTGTTCATTTTCCGGTAATCGGTGCAAAAACGAAACGTGCCATCTGGTTTTGGAACCAAGAGGCAGGGTGAACTCCAAGGACTAGAGCTGGAGGTAGCCAGATTATTACCAACTAAATAAGCAACTTCCTGTTTCATGACTGATCTTTTTGTCGAATTAGCACGGTATGGATGCTGCTTAATAGGACGGGCATCTCCCACATCTATATCATGTTTAAGAACGGTGGTCCGAGTAGGAACATCACCGAACAGACAAGGGAACGCTTGTATCAAGGTTATGATGCTGACTTTCTGATCACTATCCAGATAAGACAAGTGCAAGTCAAGAGCTAACAGCATTTCAGAGTTTAGTAACCGAGGGGTCTATTGGGGAGCATTACGCACCTCCAAGCCATCCTCGTCACCCACAAGAACATTACCTGGAACCAATACAGCAGGAACAGCAGACTTGACGGCGGGCCCTGCAGTCTCATCTGGGGTTTCTTTCTGAGTTTGGCCTCTGGCATGATATAATTTTAGCATGTTAATGTGGCAAACTCGAGACTTGCGTCTCCGATCGGGAGTCTGGATTACGTAATCGGTGTTACTCAACTTCCGTTCTACAGAGTATGGACCTGAGAAACGGGCAGAGAGAGAGGAACCTGGAATAGGTAACAGAACTAAAACCTGGTCACCTGGTTGCAAGAACGTGGGACTGCCTTCTCATCAAAGCGACGCTTCATCCGTTTCTGGGAGGAGGAGAGAGCGTCTTTAGCTAGAGCGCAGGCACTGTGTAACCGCTCACGAAACCTGCTCACATAAGCCAACACGCTTTGTGATGAAGCACTACCCGAGCATAGCTGATCTTTTAGAACTCCGAGAGGTCCGCGTACCGTATGTCCGAAGACAAGGTCAGCTGGACTAAATCCTAGAGACTCCTGAACAATCTCACGAACTGCAAACAAAGCAAAAGGAACACCCTCATCCCAGTCGTTTCCAGTTTCAAAACAGTATTTCCGCAGCATGGATTTAAAAGTTTGATGCCATCGTTCGAGTGCACCCTGCGACTCAGGATGGTAGGCACTAGAAACTCGGTGTGTAATCGATAACGACGTTAACACTTGCTTAAAAACATTTGAAAGAAAATTGGAACCCTGATCCGTTTGTACAACTTTCGGGAGTCCAAATGTCGAAAAAAACTTAATCAAGGCCTTGACCACTGACTGAGCAGTGATTTTCCTTAGAGGAATAGCTTCTGGATAGCACGTAGCCACGCACATAATTGTCAATAAAAACTGGTTACCAGTCTTAGACTTAGGTAACGGGCCAACACAATCTACCAGCACATGCTCAAAAGGCTCACCCAGCACAGGTATTGGACAGAGGGGAGCAGGAGGGATGACTTGATTTGGTTTCCCTGTGATCTGACAGGTGTGGCAGGTACGACAGAACTGAGCTACATCTTGTTTTAGACCTGGCCAAAAGAAATGCCTAAGAATTCTATCGTAGGTCTTCGTGATACCTAAATGGCCAGACCATAGGTGATCATGAGCCAGAGATAAAACATGCTGTCGGTATGCCATGGGTACAACAATCTGATAAATGATACACCAGTCCTGTTCTGAATCACGACGGGAAGTCCACTTTCGCATGAGAAGGTCCTTGACTATGAAGTGCGCTACATTCGTTTTGTTAACTCCCTCCGGAGAAACAGCGTTCACATAGCACTTCCTAAGAGTAGCATCTATCTTCTGTGCAGCTACCAGCTTATCACGAGTGATAGGCAATTTCAATGTGTCAGAACTGGGGCCAGCGCACTCTCTGGCGGGGTCTTTATCAGGGTGTGGAGGAGGTTCAAGGGTAGAACTAACAAATTCATCCGTTGCCAATTCTGTGCCAAGAACGGAGTCAGATAAGTCAACCGCGTCACTCAACTTTCGGGACTGAGCTCGCGTGACAGCGCACGTTGGGAAAACCTCCGGGAAACCCACGGCTAAGTCATCGGTCTGAGCTTCTGCTGGGCATTCCAACAGCTCTAAAACAGGCAGCACTTTACCCCCAGCAATATCATTACCCAGAATAAAATGAATGCCTTTCACCGGTAGGGTAGGACGTACACCAACTCTAAAAACTCCACTGACCAAGTCACATTGTAAATGTATTTGATGTAATGGGACTGGCACAAACCCCATTTCTATGCCCTGAACCAAGACGCTAGTACCACAGAACGAATCATTTGACCATGGTAGCACGTCAGATAGGATAAATGACTGCGCCGCACCAGTGTCTCTAAGAATCTTAATTTCTCGCTGGTCCTTCAGATCGCCGCCGGTTAGTGACACTAGACCATTAAGAAGGAATGGGTGGTAGCAGGGATCGGGAGAGTCAAAATCACCCACAGTAGGCCTACTAGGGACGACTGTCACAGGGGGAGACACTGCTCGAATCAATCCAACCCCTTTGGGTTGCTTAAAGGGCGTTGGCTGTTTATTCTTAAGAGCTAAACAATCAGCAATGACATGGCCAACCTTATGACAATAAAAACATTCCCGTTCCTCCTTAGAACGTAAGGGAAGCCCTATTGACTGACCAGACTGAGCAGTGGGAGAGGACGTATCAGTCACAGTCCTACTCCCAGTACGGGAAAACAAATGAACAGGCTTGTGAGTTAATACAAACTCGTCTGCTAATACAGCTGCCTGAGACAGTGACTCTACTTTCTGTTCATTTAAATATGTGACCAAACATTCTGGCAAACTATTCTTGAACTCTTCAAGTAAAATTAACTCACGGAGAGAAGAAACGTCCGTAGCCTTGCTAGCAGTGCACCACCGATCAAACAGGGTTTCCTTCTCTCGAGCAAATTCCATAAATGTCCGGTGAGGTGACTTTCTATGATTTCTAAATTTCTGCCTATAGGCCTCTGGCACAAGCTCATAGGCACGAAGAACGGTAGCTTTAACAATACTATAATCCATACTTTCTTCAATAGAAAGGGAAGACAACACTTCCTGGGCTTTACCAGACAACTTACACTGAAGTAAGAGAGACCACACCTCCTTAGGCCACCGCAGAGAAACTGCGATGCGTTCAAAAGCACCAAAATACGAATCAATTTCCGATTCACGGAACTGAGGAACCAAAGCAATGTTTTTCCCCACATCAAATGTGTCCGATGAGCGAGCTGGTGGAAAAGGTGAGGTGAAGGTGGCGGGCAAAGAACGCCCCGCACTTAGAGCTTCAAGTTCTAGCTTCCGTAGACTCACCTCCTTGTCTGCCTCAATTTCCAGTCTGCGGATCTCCAACTGGAGATTGTATTTAGCCTGCCTCTCTTTTTCCTGCCTTTCCATCTGCAGGCGGGCCAGGCGTACCTTGAGACGGGCACCATTACCTGATGTAGAGTACATACTAGCAGGGGAAAAGGGCTCGAAACGTGGTAAGGTGGCTGGTGGTTTAGCCTCTACGTCGGACTCCCCGTCCGCTCCGGCATTAATCTCCACCACCACCGAATGTCCGGCCGTCACTATGGGCGAAGACGAAGGAGGGAGCGGATCTGCAATCGCAGCCTCACTCGCCCCAAGCACCTTCCTATCCACCAGCATACCCACGACAAGTTCTTTTAGTTTGGCCTTTACTAAGGACCTCGGAACCGCAAACCCAAAATGATCCGCTATGGCATACAAATCAATCTTCCTACACTGGTTAAGAAGATCTATAGACGGATCCACCAAAAATACATCCAAATCAAAAGAAGCCATAGCTACCTAACACAAACAAGTAAGCACACGCCTACACAAATCCAAATCTAACTGCAACTAGAAAAACCTAACAAAATACCTAACAAAATTCCTACAATAAGCCCGATGTACTGGGCCACAAAATCTCGGACGAGCAACCACTTTTATGTTACGACTCCAGATGACAACTCGTCTACGTCTAGGGGCGGTAGAGGAGTCGCAACAAAAAGGTAGTGCATCGGACTTATTGTAGGAATTAAACAGGCACAAACCACAATGTAAACTATATACAATTATTTATTTCCTCTGGGAAAACACAACACAAGACACACGCCAAGGAGAAAAGGGAACTATGAGCGGTGCCAAAGCAAAGAAATCATAAACAAAGGTGATATCCTAAACTAGTGCAATAGTAAGCTATACTACCGGGGCTATGCTAAAGGGCTATGCTACACTAGGCTAGAACATACATGGGGCGGCACCCACTCCTAACCTGGTGAATTGTAACAGAGATGAGCCTACGTGTTGGAAAAGTAAACCCATGGGTCTCTTACCTATTCACCTTACCCCTATGGCGTACATTTAATAGACAGACAAATATTGAGAAAAAAACTATACGTAAACAATGACGTAAGTATACCAAAATAAAACTAAATGTAAATAAGTACGTCGGAGGTTTGGAACAACTAAGCAACAGCGAATCGACAGCAAAGCTACGGTACAACTGGGTCGACTCCCGAGGGGAAGTCCAGCGGAGCTTTTAAATGACACGGACAGCCCTCTGATTGGTCAGGAATGGTGATGACTGATGGGGACGAATGGCCAATTGCTGACGGACACCTGAATGTAGAATGACAGGTCAAGGGAAAAAACTGAAGGAAACACAAAACACAACAAGGAAACGCACATGTAGGAGTGGGAACGTAACAGTGAGTACTGTTCTTATACTGAAGACTGTTACAGGGTGACTTTGTTGACAAGTTCATATGACTCTCTGCTCTCTCCTCCTATGTTTGCTGTTAGCAACCTGGTGGTTTTGTGGAGCGTCTGTACTCTCTCCTACACTCCTGCCTGCCTGCCAGCAACATGAAACCAGAGGCTGAGAGATGCCTGCTGCACCTGAAGGTACAGACAAGTTCTGATGTTGTTACTGTTCCTTCTCTCTAGTATTTAGCATCCAATCTATTGTTCAGTTTAAATGAGTAGTGTGAACTAGCAGTAACTCAGAGCCTTACCTCAGGGCGGGCTGATGATGCTTCTGGACGACATGTTTGGTCAGGAGGTTCCCTGGTACTTCAACACGGAGTCTCTGGTCGTTGGAGTGTCGAGCCTCCTGGAGCACCACCTTCAGCTTCTCATGGCGTCCTTCTGAGGGGGCACACACACACACACACACACACACACTTGCTATTAAGTAATCGGAATAAGTCATTTTAAATGATTGGAAGTAATTTTATTCTTACCACTAAAGTTGCACTCCCCCTCCCCCTCCCCCTCTCTTTCTCTTTTTTTCTTTCTTTCTTTTTTAGGAATTCCACAGGGTCAGACTCCATCGGTAACCGCAAAGGATACATCAGTGAAATCCAATAAGTATTCTAGTTAAAGTTTAAATAATAACCTCACATGCCTTCTTGTTATGTCCCCCCCTCTCTCCCTTTCCCCTCTCTCTCTCTGATATGCAGGGCCACAGGAGTCTCATTGTCTTTACTTACAGACACTTATTACATATATTTGCAAATAAATGAGTGATAGAGTATCTCAAATTGATTTAATGTCTCTGTGTTTTCTTTTCTTTTGGTGACACTTAACACTAAGGTTTCCTTTTATAATGGGTTTATAATTCAGTTTGCACATTATAAGCATGTGTTGCATTTATAGCATTAGTAACAGTGCAGCCACATATTTTCAAATTATTTGAATTGTCACTATCTATGAATGAATCATTAAAGAGAAGCTACGGGATATGGCAATAACTATTTCTGTATTATTTAACCTCTTATTTTGTGTCTGAATTATCAATGCATAGTTTGTACAAATATAATCAATTGAATCACTGTTTTATCTCATTCAGCCACAGACTCCCTAGTTTATCATCGCCAACTTTAGAAGCAGCATTACTGTTAAGTGTGTCGATGTCACTGGTCTACGTGGAATCCACACACATACGCACCACACTGAGGGCATGTAACAGGGACCCGTTTCCAACTCATTAGCGCTACATTGAGAACTGTAGGCTGAGATTATAGAAATTATCTTGTAGAATCACTTTAATAGTCAAGAAACTACTCAGAAATCATACCACAATTAAACTTGAAAAAGTTCCAGAAGAAACATTGTTTCTCTTTAACAGAGCAATATCCAAGACTGCGTAAAGAGGGAGAAAAATATCTTTCTTAAAGATCAGATTTTAGTAAATAGATATTATTGCACACAATTGGGCTATAAGAATCTCAAAGACAGAATCAAACATTTCACTCTCTATAGTAGTGATTTTGGTGTCTAGTGTCAGAGGAACATATTTCATCCCCACATTAAGTAAACACAACTAAACTAATTCATATGTAATGTCCTCCAACTTTACATCAAGAATAAAGACACACTGTGTACTCTGTACCAGTATAGTAACACTACTACTAGAATATATGGACTTGCAATGGAATTTGGCCTTGGAGGGCTACAGGTCCTAGGCCCCCCATTCCCTAGCATCTGATTTCATGTCTCTGCATTGTGTACTGGTTATGGCATGGTACCACTAGGTGAAAGGTCGAGAGGCACATAGAATATTGTACAATTCCAACAGTCCCCTCTTTGATTATTTTAAACAAAGTATAATAATCAAGAATTACCAAAATGAATAATAAAAACATGAAAAAATATAAAAGTAACAACAGGAAATATAAAAGAACCACTTTCCTCATCTTACTAGTGAGTGAGATCTGCTTGTCCTATTTCACACATACAATACGTTGAGTTGACACCATGAGCATGCATGATGTACAGGACTGAGTGAGCGCTGCAAAACATGTTTGTCTACTGATGCTGTATCTTGAACCGTCATCTGCGTTTAACTCACTCACTGCCAAAGAATTCCGGTACACTCACCACCTGGAGTGCCAAGTGTTTTATGTGGTATTCACCTAGCAATAATACTTGGATTGGCTACAAAATGAAGAAGTCGCCCTTGGTGCTCTAGAATGTTGACAATTTGGGTCTCTGGGACTTTATTCCTGGTCCTCTGTGGCTCAGTTGGTAGAGCATGGCGCAAACAACGCTTAGGTTGTGGGTTAGATTTCTGCTGGGACCATACATACTGAAAAAAGTATGCACTCACTGCAATGTAAGTCGCTTTGGATAAAAGCGGTAGCTAAATTGCATATATTATTATATATTAGTCTAATTTCCCAACATTTCTCGTGATTACGTAGTACCATTAGCCAATTTATCCATCTCCTCTGCCAAAGTCCTGATATCAGTCAGGGCACAGTAAACACCTACAGGAGCTACAACAGAGAGAAGAACATGTTGAATACCTGTAGTGCGAGACAGTTTGAATATTACATCAGTCTTAAGTAAACGTCTAGTGTACTGTCCTTAGATAGCCACAAACAGAAAATAAATTAGACAGCCAAAAAATTAGACAGACACGCAAACACAAAATAAATATAACATTGAGTGCTAAAAACAACACATTAAATGCAGAGCAGAATAATTAGTGCTATTGACAATTGTCGTTGCTAGGATTGCGTCTTTCTTGTGCCATTTCCCTAGATTCACGTGACCGTACCTGTTTTCAATTAGTGGCATTTTGGTTAATAAAATGGAGAGCACGCTCCGAAGTTAGCTCTGGCTTAGAGTTAGAGTAGTAACATAGAGTAGGCCATTAGAACACAAATCCAATAAGTGTTGTTCAATATGCTTCAGCTGGGTAGTTGAGACCTAGTGACTTTGGAGTCTGCTATTGATGTCTGTCAACATGAAATCTGTCAAGAAATCTGCCCTATTTCACTCTGAGAAATCCCATAGGAATGGTTTTCGTCCTGTGGAGAGATAGAAATAGAAATGTAGTAAAGTGTCTTATTGGTCAATAATGGTCTGTAATGAGAGTTGGTGTCATTACAGATTCACACAAAACAAACTCAAGCAGTAGTCAGTCACCAAATCAAGTTATATTTAATAGACTAGGACAGTTCAGATTAAAATACATGTTCATCTGGGTTTAAAGATGAGAGCATAAAACCTCTTCTGATAGAGAGGGACTTCAAAAATGTAATTGGATATAGGGCCATCGCAGATTTTGTCCACAGCCACTCCCATGGCAGTCATTAAAAAACAATAAAAAAAAACATTGGTAATTATGTGAAACACCAAATTTCCTGATTCACGGCTCATTCTGAGAATTGGAATCATATACCAGCTATACACTAACTATGTATAACTTTGGTTTGTAGTCTCACTGAGGTCCAGCTCTCCACCAAGGGCACTGCAGAGGGACACAGCACGCCTCACCTCCCACAGGGACCAGGTACAGGAGCTGCAGGAGGAGGGCTTTGCTGGAGCTGAGGGGAGACAGAGGAGGGAGCGTACATTGTACAATGAGAAATCCTCCTCCCTCCTCCTCATCAGAGATCAGTGTGTCTGTCCTTACCCCAGACGGACTGTGTCTAAGTGGGATGAGCTCTGTGCTGTGTCCCTCTGCTCCTATGCTGACAGGTCCACAAAGGAGGAGCAGGAAAAATCCAGCCTGTGCTGCAGAGCCCTGAGCTGCTCTGCTGCTGCCCCCTGCTGGATGTGTGAGGCAGTGCAGCAGTGGAGGAACCTCAGCAGCAGCCTCCTGTCAACACTGCAGCAAGGGATACAGGGTCAGCTGTACCTGGTGGAAGACCTCGTTGATGAAGATGATGTTGTCCCGCCAGCCGGACAGCGTGCTGCTGTTGGAGTGGCTCTTCTCTGGCTCGGCAGGCCCGTTGGGCTCCCCCTCCTCTCCAGTCCTTCTCCTTCCCCTGGAGAATTGCACAACTTTTTTTTATAGATTGGTGTTACAAATTCTTTAGCTGAGTAGTTTTACTGAGTTAATACCTATGTCTGATCTAAATTTCATGTGAATGGCTGCAATGGAAATATGTTGAATTAAACATTTGTTGATGTGTTGAATACTTATTTTCCCGCACTGTATATACACACTCACTGAGCACGTTATTAGGAACACTATACTATACTCGGTAGGGCCTCCCTTTGCTCTGAAAACAGCCTCAATTCTTTGTGGCATTGATTCCACAAGATGTTTATAACATTTCTTTGACATTCTGGTCCATGATGACATGATTGCATCACGCGATTGCTGTAGATTTTTCAGGTGCACTTCCAAGCTGTGAATCTCCCGTTCTACCACATCCCCAAGGTGTTCTATTTGATTCAGATCTGGTGGCTGGGAAGGCCACTGAAGAACACAGAACTCATTGTTATGTTTCTGAAACCAGTTTTAGACGACTTTTGCTTTGCGACATGGTGCATTATCATGCTGGAAGTAGCCATTAGAAGATGGGTAAATTGTGGCCATGAAGGCATGCACATGGTCAGCAACAATACTCAAATAGGCTGTGGCATTCAAGCAATATGATTGATTGGTATTAACAGGCCCAAAGTGTGCCAAAAAAACATTCCCCACACCATTACACCACCTCCACCATGAGAATGTGTACAGGTGTTGCTAATAAAGTGTTTGTTGAATGTATATATATATATTTGTATTTATTATACTACAGCATGTATTATACTTCAGCACTTTCATATTTATTTGTCTCTGTGTGTGGTTTACATATGTATGTATATATAGTGTGTGATTTTCTCGAATTGTAGGTCATCAGCACTTATTACCGTCTACCTTTTTCTAAAATGTTTGTTAATATATCACAGCACTTACGCATGCCCACTTTATTATGGGGGTTTTACCTCCTTTTATGTATAATTGTCTTTTCACTATGCTTATTACTAATTTATTACATGTCCCCAGCATATATATATATATATATACTTGTTATTATCTATTTATATAGGCAGTGCTAACCCTAAGTAAGTGCATGTTTGAGACAACATCATCTGTGTGTGTGTGTGTGTGTGTGTGTGTGGTGTGTGGCGTGTGTTCGGTCCTCACCTGTACATGCGTGCTGTCCATCTCCGTGGTGAGCAGCTGCTCTGGGTCTCCTCCACCTCGTCCTAGCTGCTCTTCTCCGGCTCCATTATGAAGGTGGGCTGCTCCTGCAGGATCAACTTCCTGTACACCTTGATCACCTTGCGGGTCGCTGATGCCTCGCAGGACGGCAACAGGAAGGCCTGCAGGGGGAAGATAGAGACATCAGGAGATTTACTAGAATATACGTTATGTATTATAATGTATTATGATAATACATTAGAATTATAATTATTATATAATTATAATTATATAATATAATTCCAGGAGGTTGTTCCTCTCCTTCTCCTGACTGCACACACACATGATCTCTATTTTCATCCTGAGAATGAGTGTGTTGGAGTCAAATTTCTAAGAATGTGTCTTCGATGGAGTGATACAGTCCGTCCACTAGAGGACAGTCCAATAGAACTCATCTCATAGGGTCATTCAGATCAATACTACATTCAAAAGCAAATGGTGACCGTGGGGAAATCAAATGAGCATTAAACGTACGGTAATGCTAACATATTTCTGTCATATCATATCTTTCTACAGTGAAAATACGACATGTGAATTGTAGGTTTGTTTCATTTGTTTAATCTGGTAACTCTTCTAAAACGTCTAAAAACGTTACTCTTCATATTTTTAGACAACATTAAACGATAACAACTTGAGCCCATGGTACTTCTGCACATCTGTACCTGGTGGAAGAACTTGTTGACGAAGATAATGTTGTCCTGCCAGTCGGACAGCGTGCTGCTGTTGGAGTGGCTCTTCTCTGGCTCGGCGGGCCCGTTGGGCTTCCCCTCCTCCCCAGTCCTTCTCCTTCCCCTGGAGAATTGCACATAACTTAGTCAAGTCTCACCCTCCTCCTCCTCTCCCCTCACCTAGTCAAGTCTCACCCTCCTCCTCTCTTCTCACCCTCCTCCTCCTCCTCTCCCCTTACCCAGTCAAGTCTCACCCTCCTCCTCCTCCTCCTCCTCTTCCTCTCCCCTGCACTCAAGTCTCACCCTCCTCCTCTCCCCTCACCTCATCAAGTCTGGAGTTGGTTTCTTATTGGCGAGTCCCGTTCCATCCTAAATGGCCATCATGACAAAGATTATTTTAGATTTTAAAATGAGCAGTTGGCCTACATGTGTCCAGTAATGTGATCATGAAGGTGATTCAGTGTCATTGAGTTGGTCAATAATGGTCTTGAGAGTTGAGATTCACACAAAACAAACTCAAGTCGTAGTCAGTCACCATTTAAAGTGAAACATCTACGTTATATTTAATAGTCTAGGACAGTTCAGATTAAAATACATGTTCATCTGGGTTTAAAGATGAGAGCATAAAACCTCTTCTGATACAGAGGGACTTCAAAAATGTAACTGGATGTAGGGCCATCGCAGATTTTGTTGCCGTCATTTAAAAAAAGAAAAGAAAAAAGCATCGCAAATGATGGTTAAAACTGTTTGTAAAACACCACATTTCCTGACTCATGGCTCATTCTGAGAACTGGAATCATATACTTGAGGGCAGTCTAATGACAGTGGAAGTTTGTTTTTACTATACCTGAAAACTTTGTTTTGATTATGTCATTGATTTTATTATAACAGGTGAAAAAGAGCTACTTTGAACACACATCCATCAAATGCAGCCCTTACATTACTAATTAGAGAGACAATCTACACAACACAACTCCATAGGCTCAAACACATGTGTTACAGCTTGATATGATATCACAATTATGTGATGTTCCATACGATGACATCATACATGGGTTGCCATAGGGTAGTATTGGGTATGTGAACTTCCCGGGCATCAGGTAGATGGAGAAAGACTCAGCATTGGTAAGTCCTCTGTACAACATTTTACAAACATTTCAGTCAAAAGGCCTTAATTGTTATAAAAATGTTGTCTTTGGTGTGAATTTCCATAAGTAATTAATGGTGAGCAACATGTATTTCTCTTGTTTTTGGGGTTAGGGTAATATGCATGAATTTGAAAACAAAACCAAAAAGACACTATTCACCCTCTCTATCTATCTACGATGCCATCACATATCTACTGCACAGGACGCATTCTCACCTGGACAAAGGGAAAAGCGCTGTGAGAATCATGTTCTTTGATTTTTCCAGTGCTTTCAACACCATCCAACCCCTCAGATTGGGAGACAAGCTCCTGCAGATGGGTGTGGACGCCCACCTGGTATCCTGGATCACTGACTACCTGACAGGGCGGCCACAGTTTGTCAGACTGAAGGACTGCCTCTCGGACACTGTAGTATGCAACACCGGAGCACCACAGGGAACTGTGCTCTCTCCTGTCCTGTTCACCCTGTACACGTCTGACTTCTGCTACAACAAAGAGTCATGCCACATGCAGAAGTTTTCGGACGATACGGCAATTGTGGGGTGTATCAGAGATGGGCAGGAGGGGGAGTACAGGAGCCTGGTGGAGGACTTTGTGCAATGGTGCAAACTCAACCACCTACAACTCAACACTACAAAGACCAAGGAGATGGTGGTGGATTTCCGTAGGTCTAAGCCCGCTCTGCTACCAGTCTCCATTGAGGGAGTCAATGTGGAGATGGTCAGCACATATAAGTATCTGGGGGTCCACCTGGACAATAAACTGGACTGGTCAGCCAACACTGATGCGATTTACAAGAAGGGACAGAGCCGGCTGTACTTCCTGAGGAGGCTGCGGTCCTTCAATGTCTGCAGCAAACTCCTAGGGATGTTTTACCAGTCTGTGGTCGCCAGCGTTCTCTTCTATGCAGTGGTGTGCTGGGGAGGAAGCACTAAGAAGAGGGATGCCGGGCGACTGGACAGGCTGGTAAGGAAAGCTGGCTCTGTTGTGGGAGCTGAACTGGAGAGCATCACTTCAGTACTGGAAAAAAGAACTCTGAGCAAACTGCTCACCATCATGGACAATGAAGGTCACCCACTGTACCACACCATCATCCAGCAGAAGAGCTTGATCAGCTGGAGGTTACGAGCACTGACAAGCAAAACTGACAGACTTACTAAATCATTTGTCCCCAGAGCCATACAACTCTACAATAAGTCAATCAAGGGCAAAGAGATGGACTTCTCTGCATAACCTCCACCCTCTGTATCATATCACTATCATGTATCATGTCACTGTTTCACCTCATTATCTACAATGTTTACTAGCTATGCTAGGTCTCATACACAGCTCCTACCTCCCTCCACCAGCCTGGACTAAATGCACTTTAAAATGGTCCATATTTATGTAGCCCGTATTTAGTATTTAGTTTTTAGTATTTAATGCTATAATCGCACTGTCTGCCTTACCTTTTTGCACCTCACCTAACTGCAAAGACATTTACAACTGCACCTCGCCTGTATAAAATGCTGCTAATGTTGTATGTTGTATGTGTATGTTATGTGTGATACCCCCTATGTCTGTATGCTACTTGGAACCTGAATTTCCCCCTGGGATAAATAAAGTTTCTATCTATCTATCTATCTCCTACTAATTCAATCAAAAGCAATCAAAGGATCAACACGTCTAGGTTTGAGATAGCACTAAATCAGGACAAGTTGTATATTTTACGAGTGGTGTATTTCCTTGGTGTATATATCACTTGTACAAATTATGAGAACTGAAATCATCAACCTGTGAGGTGGTCTTATGGCAGTGGTAAATGGTTTCTACAGTACCCCAAACTACTTTTGGATTTAATTTGCTAATGTAATAAAAGAGCTTTTGCATAAATACTGCAATGTGAGTTCCACCAATCTCAGCCCTTGGATTAATACAGTTACAGTAACTACAGAGAAAATACCCAAACTGCATCTTTACAGGCACAAGTACAGTTTGATGTGATGTCACAATGATATGATGTCACAAACAATGCCATAGGGATAGAGTCTTGGGTATGTGAACATTCTGGTAGTCAGGTAGTTGGAGAAAGACTGACCATTGACCAAATGTTCCAAATGTTTCACTGAAAAAGCAATGATTGTTATCAAAATGATATAATGTCCTGCTAAGTTGTACAGTATTGTGCACAGAAAATATTCAAGTTTTGTCTTGGTGTGCATTAACATTAATAAATCAATTAATTGGTAAGAAGCATGTATTTAACCATTGTTAGATTTGATGCAATCTGGAATTTGTAATCATTGTTTCTGAACAACTTGCGTTAATATGCTTTTTTGAAAAAAATGTAGATAGGGTGTGTATTTGTTTTGGGCTGACTTATGGTAAGATCTATCAATATGTGTTTGCCACTAAAATGTCAGCATTACTGAGGGCATTGGAGGTGGTTTTATTGAAGGCCGATGCAGGCCCAGCCTAGTGCATGGTTGTATACATGGCTATAGTAATTTAAAATGTTCAGCGTGGAATTAACCTGCGTGCCACTGTTACATTTCATGATGTCACAGTGACATCATCAGAGGTGCCATGGTTATTATTGCTAGGAGATGCGAGATACAGTACAACAAATATGACAGAATATGTTGTAACACAGTGATATCACACAAGTGGTGACCATTTGACGCCGGCTACCATGGTAACCTACTGTAGGTAAAATTTTAAATGGCATTACACATATAGCACACTGCTTTTACACATGCAGTTCACTATAATACTGTAGGGAATAAGCTGTTATTGGAGATGTAAATTGTTACATTGAAAGTCATATTTTCATACCTAATATTAGAGAAAAGGTACTGGGCAAATGCATGGAATGTAGACCTACACATTTTTCATTCACATTCTGAGCTGATCATCAGTTCAATGGTGCTCGTAGAGTGAGTTGCAGGTCAAACTCTTTATTATTTAGCTACTTTATTGTAGTGGGTTGATGTAAATGTACTGCTTTTGACTATGTACTGTATTTTGGAGATGTAATGTACCGTTACTTTATGCAATGTTAATGTGCTTAAATGTGTCTGATTAATATTGCCTTTATGCACCTGACACCATAAACAAAGTACCTTCTGGAAAAATAAACTTCTTCTAATCCAAGCCAGCTCTGCGATATTCTAGAAGGTCAGAGTTGAGCAGTTAGCACAGCAACATTGTTTGCGAAGAGGTTAGATGAGTAAGTAAGATATCTTTGAATGCTTTCATATGTATCAGGCCGAAAAAAAGTATACATATGATCAGTCTTTTTTCTGATAAAATAGTTGTTGTTTTTTTGTTTAACAGTACCACTTTGTCTGTTTTTCCATTTTCTTGAAGCATCTGCACTCGATTTCAAGCCAGCATCATAGTCATGACAGTGAAAGTGTCCAAACAGGTGACATGAAAAAATATCAAAAGGGGGATGAGGAGAAGAAAGCGGATCTCCACACTGATGAAACATGGGCAGATGAGGAAGATACTAGCGAAAGAAAACAAAAACATGGAGAGGAAAAACTGTCTGTGGAGTATAAGGCAGCTATTAAAGAGATTGACAACATTTGGATGAACTTTCGTTCATCTTGGTCTAATAATGGAAATAGTCTAGTCGTGGTGTGGGCCAGGAGTGACTACAACCTATAATAAGCCTTCTTTACTTTGCTACAGCCATCGCTGGCTGACATTGTCATTCACTGCCATCAACGGAAATCAATGTTTCCCACATTATATTTCATGCCAACGTCAATCAAAAGTAACCTCAAACCAAGTACTGTAACAAAGTGATGAAGGCTTATCAAAGGTTACAGATGCATAGTCTTGAACCAAAATAAGAAAAACATACAATAATGATTGAATGGGTGGACTATGGCTTTAAAAGACCCAGAAAACAACCAAAATATCGTATGACAAAAAGAAAGAGATTCCCCAGACTGATGAAGAATAATGGACAGATGCCAAAAATAGAAATGAGACATTTTTTTTAATATACTGTGAAGAGGAGTAATAAAGGGAGTGGAGAAAACAAGGGAACAAAGCTTTAGTCACAGTGAAAAGGTAATTAGTGAACAGGAGAGAAGTGCCATCACACTTACTTGAGATGTTTTGATCATTTTGAGTTACAATTCTAGTGTTTCTTTTTTGTTCATCTGGTTCACTTTCTTACCTCTGTATCTATCTACAGTTTTCCCGTCTTTTCCAAGGGTAAACAGACCCGAGTTCAATACCCAACAGCCACACTTGGCAGAGTAGACAGCGAACACAATGCAAAGGTGGGCTAATGGAAAACTGTTTTGATAGATTCAACAGTTTAGATTGTAGATTCATTGATAGGTTGGTTGATTGATTTACATTGAGCAGGACCTCTCTCTTTATGTTCCTTCCTCAGATGTCTATCCACAGCTGGACAATGGTAATTTGCTGAAATGAACTGTGTATTAACAGTCAGGAGAATTCAAAAGGTAAGAGGAGACTAACAGCAAAAATATGTATAAAAAGTAGCTTGAGTAGAAAAAATGTGAAACAACAAGCCTACAACAAAAACCAAGTCACCAGCGTGGCTGAAGCCATATTTATTCTGAATGGCCATACCTGAATAAAGTATTCATGCAGTAAGTTATGGTTTATAATGTTTGTAGAGCGCACACATACACTCACCGGCCTCTTTATTAGGTACACCTTGCTAGTACCGGGTTGGAATCCCTTTTGCCTTCAGAACTGCCTTAATTCTTTGTGGCATAGATTCAACAAGGTGCTGGAAACATTCCTCAGAGATTTTGGTCCATATTGACATGATAGCATCACGCAGTTGCTGCAGATTTGTAGGCTGCACCTCCATGATGTGAATCTCCCGTTTCACCACATCCCAAAGGTGCTCAATTGAATTGAGATCTGGTGGCTGTGGAGGCCATTGGAGTACAGTGTCACTCATTGTCATGTTCAAGAAACCAGTTTGAGATGATTTGAGCTTTGTGACATGGCACGTTATCCTGCTGGAAGTAGCCATCAGAAGATGGGTACACTGTGGTCATAAAGGGATGGACATGGTCAGCAGCAATACTCAGGTAGGCTGTGGCGACAAAGAAAGAAACAAACCTGTTCTGTCCTCATACATAGCTGAACACCTCTAAACACCTCCCAAGAGTCTGGAGACAGAATGTCAGTCTGACTTCAGGTTTATTGACTTAGAAAGAGTGAAACTGAGAAAGAGAAACAATAATCAATGATATGGTTTCACATCCACACATTGCCTTGCCATACATCACAGAGATGATCTAACAAAGAAATAGCGACATATAGCTACAATGTGTTGTATTAACATTGAAATATAGTATCCTCTCTTAGCTAACATAACCAAGAATACCCAATGTGTTCTTATATAATGCTAGTATGGTCTCACATGAAGAAATAAAAGGTAAGTTTACATAATCACCATGAAAGCCAATAGTACAAGCTAAACTAGCATCTTCCACAACACAAACACTTGTCTACAGTGGGATATTACTGATATCCTCGCCACAGATGTTGTATGATGCAACAATACACAGGTAAAGATAATTTTATGCCACGTCCTACACATTTGGGGTAGTCAATGGTCCGAGGAGAAGCACACCTGTTAACCATCTCAATGCCTCTCCTTTCAGTCATAGGGTGAGGGTTAGGTAGGAGTTTCTCATAGAAGTCTGTCTGTGTGTGGTAATGCTGATCTGCACTGTGTGACTGCAGCCTTTTAGGAAGTGAATAGGTTGGTTTCACATACACTAAAATATGTGTACTTAACCCTCCTATTATGTTAGGGGTCAATTTGACCCGATTCAATGTTTACTGTCTCTAAAAACATGGTTAACATACTTTTTTCAGCTATTGATTTATTTAAACTGTTGAGCCCCTTCATTGATCGCAGATCTGAAATGATGATATGCTGCCCTCTTGTAGACAGACAAGATTACTTTAACCCTCCTATTATGTTCAAATAAACTTACAACTTTGATGTTTCGGGTCAATTTGACAACTGTAAACATGCAGAAAATGATTTTAACTGAAAGTCTTAACCAAGTTTCTCTCTCAGCTACTTTAGGCCTTTCTACTGACCATCTTTATAGCCCAGTAAATAATACATGACTGCCCCCAACCTCCCCTTATACATCAAGTATTGATTGTATATGACAATTGCGAAATATGCAAATCACTGTACTCTCATTCATTGACCTAAAATGAAAAACAAATTATGTTTTGGTGTTTGCAGGGCTTTATGTTGATATTAAGTGCTCATTAAAGAGTTCAAATGCAGATTGTATGTCTTGTATATGACTGCTAGCATATCTGGTGGGGCCTGGAACCATTTTGTTGACATTAGCTGCAGTCAGTCTACCCTGTCTTGTAACTGGGGATCCAGGAGCTTTCCATAGGACCATAGGAGCTTTCCATTTTTGGATGTCATGTTTCTTGGTGGTTGAGATATGACAAGGGGGTTTATTTGTGTTTGAGAAACCACAGGAGGGTCAGAATGTCCTATCTCACTGGCGTCATTCTCGTCAGAGGAGGATGCCGCATAATCAGGGTCCTCAACATTATCCTCTGTCTCAGACACATCCTCATCTATATCACTTCCATCCTGAAAGATCTGTGACAGAACCTCAGTGGCAGCAAATCTTTTCCTCTGTCTGGTGGTCATTTTCAAAATGTTTAGTTGAGGCACAAATGCAAAGAGAATGGTTTAGAGGGCTGTGTGTGCAGCCCTTATTATAAGGTTGTCCCCGCCCCCATGTTGCATGAATTATCAAAGTTCTCGCAAGAACTATGTTTGCCCCATCCCATATACTGCAAGAATTATCAGTGTTGTTGTGAGAACTTCGTTTGCCCCACCCCACATACTTGCGAGAATTATCAGAGTTGTTATGAGAACTGTCATAGTTGTTATGAGTCCTGTCAGAGTTCTCGCGGGAAATATGTCCTCCCTCTCTCATTGCTTCTTGAATGATCAGAGATCTCGTGGGAACTATGTTTTCTCCTCACAGACACAGACACAGACACACACACACACGGATGGACACACACACAGACACACACACACACACACACAAGGAAAGACACACACACACACATGGATGGACACACACACACACACACACACAAGGAAAGACACACACACAGACACACACACACACACACAAATGAACGTGTAGGTGCCCTCACTATCATCCAACACAACAAAAACGAGATGGAAATCAGGGTTTTAGAGAACAATAGTGCTAGGGGTCAAAATGACCCCAACACGACCGATGCGTACAAAATGTGTACAGGACATGTTTTTAATTTTTTGGGGTTAATTTCATGTTTGCCATGTTTACCTCATCAAGTTAGGAAAAGTCATAAAAAATCTAGCTGAAAAAAGTATGTTAACCATGTTTTTAGAGACAGTAAACATTGAATCGGGTCAAATTAATCTATTGTTAAAGTTGAAGGGTTCTCCCTCGCCAGACTCTCTCTCAATGTGAAGAATTACTTTGATGTATTTGAAAATAATCTTCTACATGCAGATGCATCATTTACTACTATGTAGTAGTTGTCATTCACTCATGGCCTGTCTGAAGGCAACAGGAAGGACTGCAGGGGGAAGATAAAGACATGAGGAGATTTACTAGAATATGTGTTATGTATTATAATATATTAAGATAATACATCATAATTATCATTATTATAGAATTATAATTATATAATATAATTCCAGGAGATTGTCCCTCTCCTTCTCCTGACTGCACACACACAATCTCTATTTTCATCCTGAGAATGAGTGTGTTCAGTCAAATTTCTAAGAATGTGTCTTCGATGGAATGATACTGTCCGTCCACTAGAGGGCAGTCCAATGCAACTCATCTCATCTCATAGGGTCATTCAGATCAACACTGCATTCAAAAGCAAGTGGTGACCGTGAGGAAATCAAATAAGCATTACACTATGTATGTATATGTATTTCTATCATATCTTTCTCCAGTGAAAATACAACATATGAATTGTAGGTTTGTTTCGTTTGTTTAATCTGGTCCTTATCGTGTAAAAACGTTACTCTTCATACTTTTAGACAACATTAAACAATAACAACACCGAGCCCATGGTACTTCTGCACATCTGTATCTGGTGGAAGACCTTGTTGACGAAGATGATGTTGTCCCGCCAGTTGGACAGCGTGCTGCTGTTGGAATGGCTCTTCTCTGTCTCGGCAGGCCTGTTGGGCTCCCCCTCCTCCCCAGTCCTTCTCCTTCCTGAGAATTGCACATAACTTGATTTCTAGATTGGAGTGTTACAATTTCTATTGTGGCTTCTTTTAACAACATAACGAAATAACAAAAACACTCCTTTCAAATAGCCACTGTCGAAGCTGGAGCGGGGTTAATAACACACAATCCAAGATAGAGAAAAAAGCGGAGATCAAAAGTTAGAATTCAAACCAAAATAGCATTTATTATGCATTAACGTTCAACAAAAATATTCTCTGTGGCTCTTCAATGCCATAAATAAAATATATTGACCCCGAATTGTTTCTTTCAATTTGTGACAATAACTTTTGTTAGTTTGCAGTAGCTTGTGGTGATTGTTTGTGGTCAAAAAGCTATTCCACTTCCCCGCCTAACTCAGATTCTCTCCAAAAACAGGTGCCGTGGCTTTCCACCAATTAAATAGACACCTCCCATAGCAGACCCAGAATCGAAGAAAAAAGAAGAAGAAAATAATAGAAAAAATAATTCACAGGTTCTTGACAGAACAAAAGCATAGATGTAGAGTAGTAGACCGTACATGAAGAGTTTGACTGTAAGACATGGTTATGGTACAGTATAGCACCGTGCTTTGTTAGTCTACTGGGGTAGGCCAGGGCAGTGAACTCACAGGTCCTCAGGGCCTCCTCGGCTTTAGACGGGGGGATTCCAAAGGCGTCAGGTTCCTGGTGGTTGACGGCGATGCCCTGGTGTGACCTCTCCTGGAGGAAGGGTAGTCTGTCTACCAGCTCGCCCTCTAGGAAGGCTCCTTCTTCCACCTCCTCCTCCTCCTCCTTTTCCTCCACCACCACCTCCTTCAAATCTTCCTCCTCTCCCCTATCTGGCAATGGCAACTCTTCCTCCTCCTCTGATTTTGGAATGGATTGGACCCTGTGGGCGGGGCTTGCAGACCCAGAGAGGAAGTGACTTCTTTTTCTAAGGGACACAAAGATGTTGGTGGAATCTATGTTCTTTCAGAAGTCAGAATTAAAGCTCATACCTTCAGAGAGGGGTTCACAACCTTAAAACATTGTAAAATGTAAAAATCAAAATGAGAAGTGTACGGTACAATGAATTAATTCAAATGCAGTATTTTCTCTCTGCGCTAAAACACATTTCATTCATGTCAACGTACCGATTGTCTTGTCTTTGTTGACCTTCCAGGAGAGAGGTCCCTCATGCACCATCTTCCTCTTGGTGAGATCCATATCCGACAGGAGAATGTGAATCATCAAATCATCATCAAAATTGTAGTTTCTTCTTTTCTTTTTCTGAACATTTTTGGTTTTTACAGAGTAGAAAACAATCATAATGCCAAACAAGAATACAAGGCTACGGATAACAGACGCAAGGGAATAATTTACAGAAATTCAAAATAATCAAACAGGAACCTTAAAGGGAAACTTTCTGATTAGAAGTGAATGGGAGAGTAGTGGAGCGCCTCCTCACCTTGAACTATGAGATCATGGGGTTCTCACTCTGCTTCAGTAAGGACAGGTCTAACCGTCTCTGGTAGTCCTCTAGTCCCTGTAAGGATAGGAACGTACACACACACACACACACACACACACACACACACACACACACACACACACACACACACACACTGAACAATCACACATGTTGTCCTGTGGTAAATCATGAATCATTATATTACTAACCAAAACATTGAACATACCACATAAATAATGACAGGTGCTTGCTAATATGCATTCTGACCAACTTGTGCAGCTCAGTGGCATTCTAAACGACCTGCTCCTTCATTTTAAGCATTTAAATCACAGTCCTGGTTGTCCGATCACAAGTATTATCCGATTACCAGTATCAAGTCCTAATTTACGGAAACAAGTAATATGAGATCGGCACACCCCTCATCGGCATGTGACTACCAATGTTGGGTCTAATCAATGGCGTCTATTCACACGGTCCTGGTTACCTGTTTGTTCTCTGCCTCTTTGACGGCCTGGTTAACATAGTTGAGTATCTTCCTGCAGCAGTCTCCTGTCCTCTTCACCTTGTCCCTCTCCATCTCCTCTAGGGGTCAAAAACAACAACCAAACGTCAACCAGTCATCCATCAACTCATCATCTCATTGTTAATGTGGGCCGATAAGTGCACTACACCAGAAAGTGAGCAAGTGTTTTGAGCTGGAGGGGGTGGGTTGGGGGGTGTTA
Source organism: Argentina silus (assembly GCF_951799395.1). Taxonomy (NCBI): domain Eukaryota; kingdom Metazoa; phylum Chordata; class Actinopteri; order Argentiniformes; family Argentinidae; genus Argentina; species Argentina silus. Next base: position 17,367,019 of record NC_139673.1, on the reverse strand, counting down.
GGTAAAGGGGGCGGAGGTGCAAAAATGGGAGGTGAAAGAGAAAGCAGTTTTAAAAAGACAAGGTTTAAAAAGTGTGCAGGTGAGGCGAAAAACACATAGGGGGCTTGTAGGAGAACCTCACCACAGGAACATACATGAATTGTAGTCGTTGTGAAATCGTAGTAGTCTATGGTACGTGTGTACTTGGCTATGCTCTCAAGCAGTAGAGGATACTTGGTCAGCCTCTGCATCTCCACAGGAATGATGTCCTTCAGCTGCAGTCGGCGACAGAGAGGCGGTCGAAATCCACATCAACCTGCTCAGACAATAAAACTATAGGACACTGGTTAGAAGACCCTAGCCTACCTAACTTGCGGTTACTTTCTTGATTCAACTTGCTTTACCTTCCCTGGCTCCCCCTTCCCCCTTCCTCTTTCATCGTTAGCTGCTCCGCCTTTTTCTTGTTGTGACCGTCTAATTGTCACCGCAGCCGCAACAGCAGCCCAGCGTAGATCCGGGGGTCTGTTCAGCACAAGTCTGAAGAGACGATTATCAGGGTTGCCTTTTATACAGTTTAAACATAATGGTAGGCGCCGCCAAGGCTATCGGCTGATGGGCTTGTGCTTACATGAGAGAGGGCGGGAGAGAATGAACAATGGGGAGACTTTCTTACTGATCAATCAGCGCTTTCTTACTGATCAATCGGCATTCAACATTTCACACCTATCGGCAAGATATGTCTGTTCCCCCATTACTGTGCTCCCTCACCACTCCCTCCGAAATCACCGCTGTTCATATGGTAAATTATACAGTGCTTCTCAGAACAATGGCTATAGAACTTTAGAGGTGTGGCAAGAGAAAATGTAATCACAGTATTTACACAAGTTGTATCATATGAAAGTGTATAACCTGAAAACAGTTAAATCAATGTATTTGGTAAAAAAAAAAGCTCCTTCTTCGAGCCGGATTTGAACCAGCGACCTAAGGATTACTGTTATTGAACATACAGTCCTGTGCTTTACCAACTGCACCAGGGCTGGAGAAGACAAGTTTGTCTGTTAAGGGGGGGTAAGAAGGTGTGAAAAAGAGGGAAAAGAAAGAGAGAGAGAGAAATTGAGGCTTCTTTTCCATTATCTACTAGTTTATTTGTCAGTATGTAGTCTAAACGATTAAAGAAAAAGAAAAAATGACGCCTTTTCCGTTTTTTGAATAGGGGGAAGAGTGGATTCGAAGGTCACCGGTTCGAATCCCACCAGCACCAGAAATAAAAACAGGCAAAGTTTCCCAAAGTGTTGTTTTGTGTAAATTCAAGATCCCTTGAGCCAATATGTTGCTTCTTGTGACATAACAAACAGACGTTTATGTACACTCGCTGTTGTTTGACTGCTATGGGCCTACAGGTCTGTTACTTGTGTGTGTGTGTAACTTTGTTTATGCATCTGAAATTATCAGTTATAAAATTATCAGACCTCTGTTTCTTTCTCTTATGGACTGCATCACTCGCTATTAGCAATGTGTCAAATTGATTGAATAAAACTCAGATAAAAGATTTATATTTGAAAATAGAATTTTTTTTATTGAAATAAACACAAAAAACCTGTGAGCTGCCTCCTACACATTGGGCAGCACACCCTGACCTTCCACAGATGGTAGGGCATCCTCGCCAGGAGCCTGTGGGTGAAGAAGTGCTCTGGTGTTGGGGCCTGGTTGTAAATGAGCACTGGTATCGGTGCTCGTACCAGAGCTTCAAGTTTGGCCGCAGCCTCTGGTTCTCCCACAGAGTGGAGGCAATCATTGGCTGGCTGCTGAAGACATACAGATACAACAACAATCGATACCACTGATAATGGGATCCTTTTTCAGCATGACAAATATGCTCAATGTCATGGCATATACAACCTACCTTATATCTGTTTAATCTGTTGGTGTATTTCTCAGACAAACTTCACCTTCTGGTAGAGAGCATACCACCTCTTCTGACTGGGGGCTGGCCTGTCCTCTACATCAGAGGGCCAAACCCCAGTGGTGGCAGAGGTCTTGAGGCGAGACAGCCACTCACTGTCCTGTCCCCCATGGCCCTGTGCTTCTTGGTCGCCATCTGAGGCCAACAAGAGGAAGAATGTCAATCTAACTGTCAAAGTCTGTCATGGGACTAGGAGCAATATATCTAACTGTGAAAGTCTGTCATGGGACTAGTATAATCAATGAAATCTGTCTACCTGTCATCAATCATAAGCCTTTATCACCATACACTTAATTGTCAATAAAAATGGTTATGAATCAAATCAATCTGTCTAGAATGGATCACTCTCTGCACTTAACGGTAAAATGAAAAGACACAGCGGACAGTTTCAACATTTCGGCAGCAAACAAGTGACAAAACACATATTTCATCATCGGAGATCTTATCTTAGTGATTCAACTAATATAAGGAAGTTATTCAAGTTGGTTTTAGTGACTTGACACAGATTTTCAGCAATCGTACAGCTAGCTTACCTTAGGTAGCACTCGAACTCGCTCGTATCCGTCTCTCGTTAACAGCGAACTCATAGTGTGTTGTTATAAACTGATTAAAGTATTAATTCAGCATAACATTTCCATTGATCAAATCAATATATCATTCAATCAAGCTTTCAGCGAACGTAGAACTAGCGTCTGTCTCTCGTCAACAAACAACGAGAAGTGCTGCAAGTGTGTTGCTATGAACTGATAAGACAAGAAAGTATTAATATATATAAACAATTCCATTGATCAAATCAATATATCAAGCCAGGTTACCGGTGTGATCTGAGCAGTGTGACAAAAGCCCACAGTTAGCCAAACGTCACCCGCCCACAAAATGGCGCACAAATGGAATGGAGCGCTGCGATTGGCTCTGCTAATGGGCAGTAATGGCGCACTAACGGAATGCGGCGTTGCGATTGGCTCTGCTAATGGACACTAATGGCGCACTAATGGAATGGGGCGCTGCGATTGGCTCTGCTAATGGAGCTAATAGAAAATTTATCAGCCTTACGTGCTCTGTTTAGCGCCAGCCGGGCCACTTGGTATTGTCGAGAGCCTCCTTGAGACCGAGGATTATTGGAATAATCCCCCTTCTGAAGCTCTGAGTGACATTCCCAGGTGGAAATGCAGGTCGGGAGAGGGCCAGACTTTCGACAGGGGACATAGCAGAGAGGGAGAGAATAGAGATTAGTGTTGGCATGCCAGAGACCACTCAGTACACCAGATGAATTAGTCTGACCCTCTGGTGTCTTTAAACTCAGGATGCCACTACCTACCAGTCAATTAAAAAAAAATAAAAAAACATTAAATCAAATCAAATCAAATCTACTTAACCACAGAGTTGGAGAGCAGTGTTGGGATTCATTTATTTTTTAAAACATGCACAACGTTAAATTAGCGCCAATAGGCGGGCAAAAATATTTTCGGTTGAGTGGAGATAACGATCATCAGCTAGCAATAGCAAAACATCTTTTCATATACATTTACATTCATGTTTTTAAAATGCTTTTTAACAGCCAATTAGAAGGCTTGATATTAACAGCCAATAAGAGGGCTGTATTTAACAGCCAATCAGAAGGCTCGATATTAACAGTCAATCAGGGGGCTGTATTTAACAGCCAATCAGAGGGCTCTATTTAACAGCCAATCAGAGGGCTGTATTTAACAGCCAATCAGAAGGCTCGATATTAACAGCCAATCAGGGGGCTCTATTTAACAGTCAATCAGAAGGCTTGATATTAACAGCCAATCAGAATGCTCGATATTACAGCCAATCAGAGTGCTGTATTGAACAGCCAATCAGGGAGCTGTATTTAACAACCAATCAGAAGGCTTGATATTAACAGCCAATCAGGGGGCTCTATTTAACAGCCAATCAGAAGGCTCGATATTAAAAGCCAATCAGGGGGCTGTATTTAACAGCCAATCAGAGGGCTGTATTTAACAGCCAATCAGAAGGCTCGATATAATATATACCTTACAAAGGACCACCACTGGAACAGCTCCAGATGGAACTAAAGCAGTACATGAAACAACTAACTGAGATACATAAAGTTATATATATTCACAGGAAAAAGACAAGCAGCCGGAGCCGGAGCCACCCCTGCCCAATCCGATAACTCCAGGAGACCAGGTGTACATCAAAGTCTTCCGGAGGAAGTGGAACGAGCCAAGGAGAGAGGGACCGTACGAGGTAGTGCGAGCCACCCCCACTGCAATACAAGTCCGAGGGAGTCTAACCTGGTACCACTTGAACCACTGCACCAGGGTCCCGAGGCAAGAAGAACAAGCAAACCAGAGAAGAAGACGAAGGAACGGGTAAGATTGTACAGGAGCACAGAGGAAATGAAGGAACAGGTACAGAGGCTGAACAGGGGCCGGAAATCCAGCCCCCAGCCAAACGGGAAGGACAGTAGAGCCTGGGGGATCCTGGGGAAGTGACTAGTGATATATAAAGTAATAATACTAATCTATATGCTGTCCCAAATAGAACAGGCCCTGCCTAGAGAATTGAGTCAGGAAGTGAAGCAAACACAGGTTGAAACCAAAAGAGATAGGGACAGAGAATATAAGGTAAATACATTATGGGAACAGGCAAAGCAAAATTATTGGTATAAATGGGGAGAGTTTACAGCCCAGTCAGTAACAGAAGGAGATTGCCTCATGTGTTGTGCATCACCACTTAAAAAACTACGAGTTGTACCTAACTCACACACATACCAGGCATGTGCACAGTTATATAAAAAGTCCTGTCCCATAGAAGAATCAAAACGACCATATTGTCCAGCCGAATGTTTGGGTATCTTAAGCAACACCAGATACCAACCGTTTTATGATCAAACTTTTAGAGACCAATGCAGAAAAATAGATGTGAGAATAGATGAGAAAAAGAGGGAGATCCCCGGATTCAATTGATTGGAAGCAAAAGTTTGAATGCTTCGACAAACCACTTAACACAACATACGGCACCGCAAACCTGGGGAAATTTAAAGGGGACTGTCACGTCACGTGGCGTATTGTACCTTGGAATATGGAACAACCTAGGCCAAAAGTACCTTATAACCAAGCAATATACCAATGCGACCCGTAAGGTAGTACTAAAGTAGCCCTAACATGTTTGAGACAGAAGAAGAAGTATCCAATGAGAGGCGCAGGATAAAACAAGATAGGCAAAGAAACTGTTCTGGACCACTGGTACTGAGATTAGGGGCTCCTGGGGCACCAGGAGGCATACCTCTAATCGATATATATCTTAGCCAGAATGAGCCAGTGGCAGATTACTATTGGGTATGTGGAGAAGGAAGGCTAATGGCGGCATTACCCGCTGATTGGTCAGGAATATGTGCTAGGGTTCGGAATCGGAATAAATATCATGACTTTAAAATACCTCTCCGCACGTTTTAAAGTTTGATTAGTCTAAATAGCTTGAACGCTGTAGGAGGAGTAGCATACCAAAAAATCGGAAGAATTGGAATAATAATGATTAGAAAAAGAAGAATAAGTATGAGCAATAACAATAGTTAGACTCTCTCTGAACCACTCAATATTTGTTGTGAAACAACACAGCACATGTCCAAAATGCATGTAGGTGACTAGCAAGCTAGCTAGTTCAAGCTAAAGCTAACAATGCTACCATTGCTACTAACTGACAAATAGTCATGCCATTACCCAGATACATTTGTTGACTGTGTCTACTACTGTAAAATGTAATTAAACGTCACATACCCGCTTCGAAGTCGCTCTCGCTGTCCTCCCAACGGGAGCCCTGCAAAAAAGAAAAACAACAACAACAACCTGTCGTAGAAACGGCTGCCCCAGTCCACGCACAGCCAATCCTGAAAAACACGAAGGCATTTTTCAGGCCTTCCTTGCTAATGCTAATGTCGTAGATTTTAAGTTATAATACTTTAAAATAAAATACCGTTAACCAGAGCTGTTGATTCATTCAAAGACTTTATTCCCGCAGAACATGAGAGCCGACCCCGTTCTCCTCAGTCACCTGTCTTTATAGATTTCACAGAGGTTAACGCCTTCTATTCAACGTGTTTCTGATTCCTGTCTACATACACCAATAACATTCAAGAACTACATTTCGTCATCAAGTTTTGTCTAATCAGGCCTTTTGTTCTGACTGTTTGACTTTGTTTATTACTTAATAATCTTAGTCTTGAATGTTAGTCTTGGTTGCGATAAAAGTTTCCTCTGCACAGCCTCAGCTTTTAACCCAATAACAAAACGGTCACGGAGTGCATCATTAAGATGTGCACCAAACTCACAATGAGTTGAAAGTTGCTTCAAAGCTACTATGTAATCAGACAGACTCACCGTCTTGTTGAAAACGGAAACGTTCCGCGATGACAAGCGGTTTCGACTCGCTTAGCTCCTCGTAGGTTTGTGTGCTAGGTTTTTCAGGACTGACTAAATTCTTTGCTAAGTCTGTAGGCATCCGCTCCGATTACCGACAGAAACACGCTGACCTTTTTGTCAGTGTCCACCTCGTTTGCGATCATCCACTGTTCCAGTCTTTCCAAGTAAGATTCGAAATCTTCCTGTCCTTCTTTGTATTCAGCTAACGCACCGATTTGGAAACTAGCTATCTTGCTAGCTTGTAGTCGCCTTTAGCTACTTAGCTTCCGTTTGCTAGCCTCTTTCTTTCGAGCTACAAAGTTCGTTTATTGCGTTCTACTTGCTGCAAAGTTGTCTCTCGTCACTGGGATCATCTTTCATTAGATATCCCATCCTCGTCGCCAAATTGTAATATATTTAGAGTTATATATATTCACGGTTTCAATAACAGAGACCGAACATTACGTGGATGCTCGTTTACTGATCAATTTTAAGACAGAGTACAGCGCATGTGCACAACAGCTAAGGACTCTTACACAGCCAATAGGGAAAGCCCCTTATTAATACATTGGAAACACAAAGTTGTAATAATGCCAATACATTAGTGACGTATTTTTGTGTACATTACAGTGACGTATTTTTGAAAAGTGTTGAAAATACATGTCATGCATCATTATTACAGAATAATTAGTGCTACTGACAATTGTCGTTGCTAGGATTGCGTGTTTCTTGTGCCATTTCCCCAGCAACGTGTGTGTAAGACTAGAGTGGTAGGTTAGAACAGAGCCAAATAAGGTGTAATTAAGCCATTACAACAACAACAATCAAATGACCACACAAACCTGACATCACTGTCCTGCCCTCCCATCAGGCAGAATATCTAGCATGTGTGTGTGAGTGTTGTACATAGTCAGAAGGTAGTCCTTAGATGATGTACCAGGAAGAACGAAACCCAGATAACAATTCCCAAACCTATCACTAGGTAACATAGAGTAGGCCATTAGAACACAAATCCAATAAGTGTTGTTCAATATGCTTCAGCTGGGTAGTTGAGACCTAGTGACTTTGGAGTCTGCTATTGATGTCTGTCAACATGAAATCTGTCAAGAAATCTGCCTTATTTCACTCTATGAGAAATAGAAATAGAAATTCAGTAAAGTGTCTTATTGGTCAATAATGGTCTGTAATGAGAGTTGGTGTCATTACAGATTCACACAAAACAAACTCAAGCAGTAGTCAGTCACCATTTCAAGTTATATTTAATAGTCTAGGACAGTTCAGATTAAAATACATGTTCATCTGGGTTTAAAGGTGAGAGCATAAAACCTCTTCTGATAGAGAGGGACTTCAGAAATGTAATTGGATATAGGGCCATCGCAGATTTTGTCCACAGCCACTCCCATGGCAGTCATAAAAAACAATTCAAAAAAACATTGCTAATGCTTATATGTGAAACACCAAATTTCCTGATTCATGGCTCATTCTGAGAATTGGAATCACATACCAGCTATATACTAACTATGTATAACTTTGGTTTGTGGTCTCACTGAGGTCCAGCTCTCCACCCAGGGCACTGCAGAAGGACACAGCACGCCTCACCGCCCCCCTCTCACCTCTCACAGGGACCAGGTACAGGAGCTGCAGGAGGAGGGCTTTGCTGGAGCTGAGGGGAGACAGAGGAGGGAGCATACATTGTACAATGAGAAATCCTCCTCATCAGAGATCAGTGTGTCTGTCCTTACGCCAGACGGACTGTGTCTAAGTGGAATAGCTGGTCTAGTCTGGCCTCCTCCACCTCACAGTCTTAGTTAAAGCTAAAGCTAACAATGCTACCACCGTTGCTACTGACGGACTAACAGTCATGCCATTACACAGATGCATTTGTTTACCATGTGTCTACTGTAAAATGTAATTAAACGTGACATACCTACCACCGAGGCATTTCTCAGTACCTTTCGTTGCTAATGCAAATGGCGTAGTAATGCTAGCGCTCAGAAGACCATATCTGAACGATAGTTAGACAACCACTCGATACGTGTTGCTAAAACAACACAGCACAAGTCGAACATGCATGTTGGTGACGAGCAAGCGAGCTAGTTCAAGCTAAAGCTAACAATGCTACCACCGTGACAATTAAACGTGACATACCTGCTTCGAAGTCGCTGTACTCTCAAAAAGAAAACAGGAACAACAACCTGTCGTAGAAATGGCAGTCCGCTATCCATGCACTCCCGCAGCCAAACCTGAAAAACACCGAGGCATTTCTCAGTACCTTTCGTTGCTAATGCTCATGGCTTAGTTATGCTAGCTCTCAGAAAACCAGCGGGTTCTCCTCAATGTAAACATCAACAGAAGTGTGTTCCTGCGTAGCGCTGGATCAACCATTCCATAGAATGCTGCTCATGTTCTATTTCTAGAGGTCACATGGTAACGCATTTTTGAAAAGTCTTTATGATGCATGTCATCTATGATTATTATGAATTATTTTCAAAATGGTGTGTTGCTATGCAACCTTTCAATATAGAACATTAGCAACATTCTATGGAATGTTCAGTCCGCTCCAGATAACAACAGACTTCAGTTGATGTTCACATCGACACAAACCTGCTGATTTTCTGAGCAAAACGGACTGAAAAATGCCTCGGTGTTTTTCAGGATTGGCTGCGCGAGTGCTGGACTGCGGTCTGCCGTCTCTATGACGGGTTGTTCGTGTTTTCTTTTTTGCAAGGTTCGCGATCGTGAAGAGGAAAGCGACAGCGACTTTGAAGAGGGTATGTGACATTTAATTACATTTTACAGTAGACAGCTGGCAGAACATCAGGTTAGTTCATTCACTTCAATAGTCTCACATTGATTACCTGTGCCTGTATTGGGTCCTTCTTTTTAATATCATTGCTATTTTGTTGTAAACGTTTTTGTCTTTTGTTAGATTAGCCATGTCAACTCATAGGCATCCTCTATGAGCTGGTTCTGTTTGGGGTGATGGTGGGGAGGCCCCTGGTGGTGGTGAGTACTGTTCTTATACTGAAGACTGTTACAGGGTGACTTTGTTGACAAGTTCATATGACTCTCTGCTCTCTCCTCCTATGTTTGCTGTTAGCAACCTGGTGGTTTTGTGGAGCGTCTGTACTCTCTCCTACACTCCTGCCTGCCTGCCAGCAACATGAAACCAGAGGCTGAGAGATGCCTGCTGCACCTGAAGGTACAGACAAGTTCTGATGTTGTTACTGTTCCTTCTCTCTAGTATTTAGCATCCAATCTATTGTTCAGTTTAAATGAGTACTGTGAACTAGCAGTAACTCAGAGCCTTACCTCAGGGCGGGCTGATGATGCTTCTGGACGACATGTTTGGTCAGGAGGTTCCCTGGTACTTCAACACGGAGTCTCTGGTCGTTGGAGTCTCGAGCCTCCTGGAGCACCACCTTCAGCTTCTCATGGCGTCCTTCTGAGGGGGCACACACACACACACACACACACACACTTGCTATTAAGTAATCGGAATAAGTCATTTTAAATGATTGGAAGTAATTTTATTCTTACCACTAAAGTTGCACTCCCCCTCCCCCTCTCTTTCTCTTTTTTTCTCTCTTTCGTTTTTAGGAATTCCACAGGGTCAGACTCCATCGGTAACCGCAAAGGATACTTCAGTGAAATCCAATAAGTATTCTAGTTAAAGTTTAAATAATAACCTCACATGCCTTCTTGTTATGTCCCCTCTCTCTCCTTTTCCCCTCTCTCTCTCTGATATGCAGGGCCACAGGAGTCTCATTGTCTTTACTTACAGACACTTATTACATATATTTGCAAATAAATGAGTGATGGAGTATCTCAAATTGATTTAATGTCTCTGTGTTTTCTTTTCTTTTGGTGACACTTAACACTAAGGTTTCCTTTTATAATGGGTTTATAATTCAGTTTGCACATTATAAGCATGTGTTGCATTTATAGCATTAGTAACAGTGCAGCCACATATTTTCAAATTATTTGAATTGTCACTATCTATGAATGAATCATTAAAGAGAAGCTACGGGATATGGCAATAACTATTTCTGTATTATTTAACCTCTTATTTTGTGTCTGAATTATCAATGCATAGTTTGTACAAATATAATCAATTGAATCACTGTTTTATCTCATTCAGCCACAGACTCCCTAGTTTATCATCGCCAACTTTAGAAGCAGCATTACTGTTAAGTGTGTCGATGTCATTGGTCTACGTGGAATCCACACACATACGCACCACACTGAGGGCATGTAACAGGGACCCGTTTCCAACTCATTAGCGCTACGTTGAGAACTGTAGGCTGAGATTATAGAAATTATCTCGTAGAATCACTTTAATAGTCAAGAAACTACTCAGAAATCATACCACAATTAAACTTGAAAAAGTTCCAGAAGAAACATTGTTTCTCTTTAACAGAGCAATATCCAAGACTGCGTAAAGAGGGAGAAAAATATCTTTCTTAAAGATCAGATTTTAGTAAATAGATATTATTGCACAAAATTGGGCTATAAGAATCTCAAAGACAGAATCAAACATTTCACTCTCTATAGTAGTGATTTTGGTGTCTAGTGTCAGAGGAACATATTTCATCCCCACATTAAGTAAACACAAATAAACTAATTCATATGTAATGTCCTCCAACTTTACATCAAGAATAAAGACACACTGTGTACTGTGTACCAGTATAGTAACACTACTACTAGAATATATAGACTTGCAATGGAATTTGGCCTTGGAGGGCTACAGGTCCTAGGCCCCCCATTCCCTAGCATCTGATTTCATGTCTCTGCATTGTGTACTGGTTATGGCATGGTACCACTAGGTGAAAGGTCGAGAGGCACATAGAATATTGTACAATTCCAACAGTCCCCTCTTTGATTATTTTAAACAAAGTATAATAATCAAGAATTACCAAAATGAATAATAAAAACATGAAAAAATATATATAATAAAAACAGGAAATATAAAAGAAACACTTTCCTCATCTTACTAGTGAGTGAGATCTGCTTGTCCTATTTCACACATACAATACGTTGAGTTGACACCATGAGCATCATGTACAGAACTGAGTGAGCGCTGCAAAACATGTTTGTCTACTGATGCTGTATCTTGAACCGTCATCTGCGTTTAACTCACTCACCGCCAAAGAATTCCGGTACACTCACCACCTGGAGTGCCAAGTGTTTTATGTGGTATTCACCTAGCAATAATACTTGGATTGGCTACAAAATGAAGTCGCCCTTGGTGCTCTAGAATGTTGACAATTTGGCGCAAACAACGCTTAGGTTGTGGGTTATATTTCTGCTGGGACCATACATACTGAAAAAAGTATGCACTCACTGCAATGTAAGTCGCTTTGGATAAAAGCGGTAGCTAAATTGCATATATTATTATATATTAGTCTCATTTCCCAATATTTCTCGTGATTACGTAGTACCATTAGCCAATTTATCCATCTCCTCTGCCAAAGTCCTGATATCAGTCAGGGCATAGTAAACACCTACAGGAGCTACAACAGAGAGAAGAAAATGTTGAATACCTGTAGTGTGAGACAGTTTGAATATTACATCAGTCTTAAGTAAACGTCTAGTGTACTGTCCTCCTTCAAGTGTATCTAACCAAAATTAGACAGCCACAAACAGAAAATAAATTAGACAGCCCAAAAATTAGACAGACACGCAAACACAAAATAAATATAACATTGAGTGCTAAAAACAACGCATTAAATGCAGAGCAGAATAATTAGTGCTATTGACAATTGTCGTTGCTAGTATTGCGTCTTTCTTGTGCCATTTCCCTAGATTCACATGACCGTACCTGTTTTCAATTAGTGGCATTTTGGTTAATAAAATGGAGAGCACGCTCCGAAGTTAGCTCTGGCTTCAGTCTCCGTTATTAAAACCCAACACCTATCACAGAGTTAGAGTAGTAACATAGAGTAGGCCATTAGAACACAAATAAATAAGTGTTGTTCAATATGCTTCAGCTGGGTAGTTGAGACCTAGTGACTTTGGAGTCTGCTATTGATGTCTGTCAACATGAAATCTGTCAAGAAATCTGCCCTATTTCACTCTATGAGAAATCCCATAGGAATGATTTTCGTCCTGTGGAGAGATAGAAATAGAAATGTAGTAAAGTGTCTTATTGGTCAATAATGGTCTGTAATGAGAGTTGGTGTCATTACAGATTCACACAAAACAAACTCAAGCAGTAGTCAGTCACCATTTCAAGTTATATTTAATAGACTAGGACAGTTCAGATTAAAATACATGTTCATCTGGGTTTAAAGATGAGAACATAAAACCTCTTCTGATAGAGAGGGACTTCAAAAATGTAATTGGATATAGGGCCATTGCAGATTTTGTCCACAGCCACTCCCATGGCAGTCATTAAAAAACAATTTAAAAAAACATTGCTAATTATGTGAAACACCAAATTTCCTGATTCATGGCTCATTCTGAGAATTGGAATCATATACCAGCTATATACTAACTATGTATAACTTTGGTTTGTAGTCTCACTGAGGTCCAGCTCTCCACCAAGGGCACTGCAGAGGGACACAGCACGCCTCACCTCCCACAGGGACCAGGTACAGGAGCTGCAGGAGGAGGGCTTTGCTGGAGCTGAGGGGAGACAGAGGAGGGAGTGTACATTGTACAATGAGAAATCCTCCTCCCTCCTCCTCATCAGAGATCAGTGTGTCTGTCCTTACCCCAGACGGACTGTGTCTAAGTGGGATGAGCTCTGTGCTGTGTCCCTCTGCTCCTATGCTGACAGGTCCACAAAGGAGGAGCAGGAAAAATCCAGCCTGTGCTGCAGAGCCCTGAGCTGCTCTGCTGCTGCCCCCTGCTGGATGTGTGAGGCAGTGCAGCAGTGGAGGAACCTCAGCAGCAGCCTCCTGTCAACACTGCAGCAAGGGATACAGGGTCAGCTGTACCTGGTGGAAGACCTCGTTGATGAAGATGATGTTGTCCCGACAGCGTGCTGCTGTTGGAGTGGCTCTTCTCTGGCTCGGCAGGCCCGTTGGGCTCCCCCTCCTCTCCAGTCCTTCTCCTTCCCCTGGAGAATTGCACAACTTTTTTTATAGATTGGTGTTACAAATTCTTTAGCTGAGTAGTTTTACTGAGTTAATACCTATGTCTGATCTAAATTTCATGTGAATGGCTGCAATGGAAATATGTTGAATTAAACATTTGTTGATGTGTTGAATACTTATTTTCCCGCACTGTATATACACACTCACTGAGCACGTTATTAGGAACACTATACTATACTCGGTAGGGCCTCCCTTTGCTCTGAAAACAGCCTCAATTCTTTGTGGCATTGATTCCACAAGATGTTTATAACATTTCTTTGACATTCTGGTCCATGATGACATGATTGCATCACGCGATTGCTGTAGATTTTTCAGGTGCACTTCCAAGCTGTGAATCTCCCGTTCTACCACATCCCAAAGGTGTTCTATTTGATTCAGATCTGGTGGCTGGGAAGGCCACTGAAGAACACAGAACTCATTGTTATGTTTCTGAAACCAGTTTTAGACGACTTTTGCTTTGCGACATGGTGCATTAGCATGCTGGAAGTAGCCATTAGAAGATGGGTAAATTGTGGCCATGAAGGCATGCACATGGTCAGCAACAATACTCAAATAGGCTGTGGCATTCAAGCAATATGATTGATTGGTATTAACAGGCCCAAAGTGTGCCAAAAAAACATTCCCCACACCATTACACCACCTCCACCATGAGAATGTGTACAAGTGTTGCTAATAAAGTGTTTGTTGAATGTATATATATTATATATATATATATATATATTTGTATTTATTATACTACAGCATGTATTATACTTCAGCACTTTCATATTTATTTGTCTCTGTGTGTGGTTTACATATGTATGTATATATAGTGTGTGATTTTCTCGAATTGTAGGACATCAGCACTTATTACCGTCTACCTTTTTCTAAAATGTTTGTTAATATATCACAGCACTTACGCATGCCCACTTTATTATGGGGGTTTTACCTCCTTTTATGTATAATTGTCTTTTCACTATGCTTATTACTAATTTATTACATGTCCCCAGCATATATATATATATATATACTTGTTATTATCTATTTATATAGGCAGTGCTAACCCTAAGTAAGTGCATGTTTGAGACAACATCATCTGTGTGTGTGTGTGTGTGTGTGTGTGTGTGTGTGTGTGGTGTGTGGCGTGTGTTCGGTCCTCACCTGTACATGCGTGCTGTCCATCTCCGTGGTGAGCAGCTGCTCTGGGTCTCCTCCACCTCGTCCTAGCTGCTCTTCTCCGGCTCCATTATGAAGGTGGGCTGCTCCTGCAGGATCAACTTCCTGTACACCTTGATCACCTTGCGGGTCGCTGATGCCTCGCAGGACGGCAACAGGAAGGCCTGCAGGGGGAAGATAGAGACATCAGGAGATTTACTAGAATATACGTTATGTATTATAATGTATTATGATAATACATTAGAATTATAATTATTATATAATTATAATTATATAATATAATTCCAGGAGGTTGTTCCTCTCCTTCTCCTGACTGCACACACACATGATCTCTATTTTCATCCTGAGAATGAGTGTGTTGGAGTCAAATTTCTAAGAATGTGTCTTCGATGGAGTGATACAGTCCGTCCACTAGAGGACAGTCCAATAGAACTCATCTCATAGGGTCATTCAGATCAATACTGCATTCAAAAGCAAGTGGTGACCGTGAGGAAATCAAATGAGCATTAAACGTACGGTAATGCTAACATATTTCTGTCATATCATATCTTTCTACAGTGAAAATACGACATGTGAATTGTAGGTTTGTTTCATTTGTTTAATCTGGTAACTCTTCTAAAACGTCTAAAAACGTTACTCTTCATATTTTTAGACAACATTAAACTTGAGCCCATGGTACTTCTGCACATCTGTACCTGGTGGAAGAACTTGTTGACGAAGATAATGTTGTCCTGCCAGTCGGACAGCGTGCTGCTGTTGGAGTGGCTCTTCTCTGGCTCGGCGGGCCCGTTGGGCTTCCCCTCCTCCCCAGTCCTTCTCCTTCCCCTGGAGAATTGCACATAACTTAGTCAAGTCTCACCCTCCTCCTCCTCTCCCCTCACCTAGTCAAGTCTCACCCTCCTCCTCTCTCCTCACCTCGTCAAGTCTCACCCTCCTCCTCTCCCCTTACCCAGTCAAGTCTCACCCTCCTCCTCCTCCTCCTCCTCTCCCCTGCACTCAAGTCTCACCCTCCTCCTCTCCCATCACCTCATCAAGTCTGGAGTTGGTTTCTTATTGTCCCGTTCCATCCTAAATGGCCATCATGACAAAGATTATTTTAGATTTTAAAATGAGCAGTTGGCCTACATGTGTCCAGTAATGTGATCATGAAGGTGATTCAGTGTCATTGAGTTGGTCAATAATGGTCTTGAGAGTTGAGATTCACACAAAACAAACTCAAGTCGTAGTCAGTCACCATTTAAAGTGAAACATCTACGTTATATTTAATAGTCTAGGACAGTTCAGATTAAAATACATGTTCATCTGGGTTTAAAGATGAGAGCATAAAACCTCTTCTGATACAGAGGGACTTCAAAAATGTAACTGGATGTAGGGCCATCGCAGATTTTGTTGCCGTCATTTAAAAAAAGAAAAGAAAAAAGCATCGCAAATGATGGTTAAAACTGTTTGTAAAACACCACATTTCCTGACTCATGGCTCATTCTGAGAACTGGAATCATATACTTGAGGGCAGTCTAATGACAGTGGAAGTTTGTTTTTACTATACCTGAAAACTTTGTTTTGATTATGTCATTGATTTTATTATAACAGGTGAAAAAGAGCTACTTTGAACACACATCCATCAAATGCAGCCCTTACATTACTAATTAGAGAGACAATCTACACAACACAACTCCATAGGCTCAAACACATGTGTTACAGCTTGATATGATATCACAATTATGTGATGTTCCATACGATGACATCATACATGGGTTGCCATAGGGTAGTATTGGGTATGTGAACTTCCCGGGCATCAGGTAGATGGAGAAAGACTCAGCATTGGTAAGTCCTCTGTACAACATTTTACAAACATTTCAGTCAAAAGGCCTTAATTGTTATAAGAATGTTGTCTTTGGTGTGAATTTCCATAAGTAATTAATGGTGAGCAACATGTATTTCTCTTGTTTTTGGGGTTAGGGTAATATGCATGAATTTGAAAACAAAACCAAAAAGACACTATTCACCCTCTCTATCCTACTAATTCAATCAAAAGCAATCAAAGGATCAACACGTCTAGGTTTGAGATAGCACTAAATCAGGACAAGTGGTATATTTTACGAGTGGTGTATTTCCTTGGTGTATATATCACTTGTACAAATTATGAGAACTGAAATCATCAACCTGTGAGGTGGTCTTATGGCAGTGGTAAATGGTTTCTACAGTACCCCAAACTACTTTTGGATTTAATTTGCTAATGTAATAAAAGAGCTTTTGCATAAATACTGCAATGTGAGTTCCACCAATCTCAGCCCTTGGATTAATACAGTTACAGTAACTACAGAGAAAATACCCAAACTGCATCTTTACAGGCACAAGTACAGTTTGATGTGATGTCACAATGATATGATGTCACAAACAATGCCATAGGGATAGAGTCTTGGGTATGTGAACATTCTGGTAGTCAGGTAGTTGGAGAAAGACTGACCATTGACCAAATGTTCCAAATGTTTCATTGAAAAAGCAATGATTGTTATCAAAATGATATAATGTCCTGCTAAGTTGTACAGTATTGTGCACAGAAAATATTCAAGTTTTGTCTTGGTGTGCATTAACATTAATAAATCAATTAATTGGTAAGAAGCATGTATTTAACCATTGTTAGATTTGATGCAATCTGGAATTTGTAATCATTGTTTCTGAACAACTTGCGTTAATATGCTTTTTTGAAAAAAATATCTCTAAAAAGACTTACGAGTGTTCCATGAACATTTTGTTTGCTATATAATACATTGGTAGTACAAAGAGAAAGCTGGAAAAGTGTTTGCTAACAGACAGTTGTAGATAGGGTGTGTATTTGATTTGGGCTGACTTATGGTAAGATCTATCAATATGTGTTTGCCACTAAAATGTCAGCATTACTGAGGGCATTGGAGGTGGTTTTATTGAAGGCCGATGCAGGCCCAGCCTAGTGCATGGTTGTATACATGGCTATAGTAATTTAAAATGTTCAGCGTGGAATGAACCTGCGTGCCACTGTTACATTTCATGATGTCACAGTGACATCATCAGAGGTGCCATGGTTATTATTGCTAGGAGATGCGAGATACAACAAATATGACAGAATATGTTGTAACACAGTGATATCACACAAGTGGTGACCATTTGACGCCGGCTACCATGGTAACCTACTGTAGGTAAAATTTTAAATGGCATTACACATATAGCACACTGCTTTTACACATGCAGTTCACTATAATACTGTAGGGAATAAGCTGTTATTGGAGATGTAAATTGTTACATTGAAAGTCATATTTTCATACCTAATATTAGAGAAAAGGTACTGGGCAAATGCATGGAACGTTGACCTACACATTTTCCATTCACATTCTGAGCTGATCATCAGTTCAATGGTGCTCGTAGAGTGAGTTGCAGGTCAAACTCTTTATTATTTAGCTACTTTATTGTAGTGGGTTGATGTAAATGTACTGCTTTTGACTATGTACTGTATTTTGGAGATCTAATGTACCGTTACTTTATGCAATGTTAATGTGCTTAAATGTGTCTGATTAATATTGCCTTTATGCACCTGACACCATAAACAAAGTACCTTCTGGAAAAATAAACTTCTTCTAATCCAAGCCAGCTCTGCGATATTCTAGAAGGTCAGAGTTGAGCAGTTAGCACAGCAACATTGTTGCGAAGAGGTTAGATGAGTAAGTAAGATATCTTTGAATGCTTTCATATGTATCAGGCCGAAAAAAAGTATACATATGATCAGTCTTTTTTCTGATAAAATAGTTGTTGTTTTTTTGTTTAACAGTACCACTTTGTCTGTTTTTCCATTTTCTTGAAGCATCTGCACTCTATTTCCAGCCAGCATCATAGTCATGACAGTGAAAGTGTCCAAACAGGTGACATGAAAAAATATCAAAAGGGGGATGAGGAGAAGAAAGCGGATCTCCACACTGATGAAACATGGGCAGATGAGGAAGATACTAGCGAAAGAAAACAAAAACATGGAGAGGAAAAACTGTCTGTGGAGTATAAGGCAGCTATTAAAGAGATTGACAACATTTGGATGAACTTTCGTTCATCTTGGTCTAATAATGGAAATAGTCTAAAAGACTAGTTTAAAAGACCCAGAAAACAACCAAAATATCGTATGATGAAAAGAAAGAGATTCCCCAGACTGATGAAGAATAATGGACAGATGCCAAAAATAGAAATGAGACATTTTTGTTTATATACTGTGAAGAGGAGTAATAAAGGGAGTGGAGAAAACAAGGGAACAAAGCTTTAGTCACAGTGAAAAGGTAATTAGTGAACAGGAGAGAAGTGCCATCACACTTACTTGAGATTTTTTGATCATTTTGAGTTACAATTCTAGTGTTTCTTTTTTGTTCATCTGGTTCACTTTCTTACCTCTGTATCTATCTACAGTTTTTCCGTCTTTTCCAAGGGTAAACAGACCCGAGTTCAATACCCAACAGCCACACTTGGCAGAGTAGACAGCGAACACAATGCAAAGGTGGGCTAATGGAAAACTGTTTTGATAGATTCAACAGTTTAGATTGTAGATTCATTGATAGGTTGGTTGATTGATTTACATTGAGCAGGACCTCTCTCTTTATGTTCCTTCCTCAGATGTCTATCCACAGCTGGACAATGGTAATTTGCTGAAATGAACTGTGTATTAACAGTCAGGAGAATTCAAAAGGTAAGAGGAGACTAACAGCAAAAATATGTATAAAAAGTAGCTTGAGTAGAAAAAATGTGAAACAATAAGCCTACAACAAAAACCAAGTCACCAGCGTGGCTGAAGCCATATTTATTCTGAATGGCCATACCTGAATAAAGTATTCATGCAGTAAGTTATGGTTTATAATGTTTGTAGAGCGCACACATACACTCACCGGCCTCTTTATTAGGTACACCTTGCTAGTACCGGGTTGGAATCCCTTTTGCCTTCAGAACTGCCTTAATTCTTTGTGGCATAGATTCAACAAGGTGCTAGAAACATTCCTCAGAGATTTTGGTCCATATTGACATGATAGCATCACGCAGTTGCTGCAGATTTGTAGGCTGCACCTCCATGATGTGAATCTCCCGTTTCACCACATCCCAAAGGTGCTCGATTGAATTGAGATCTGGTGGCTGTGGAGGCCATTGGAGTACAGTGTCACTCATTGTCATGTTCAAGAAACCAGTTTGAGATGATTTGAGCTTTGTGACATGGCACGTTATCCTGCTGGAAGTAGCCATCAGAAGATGGGTACACTGTGGTCATAAAGGGATGGACATGGTCAGCAGCAATACTCAGGTAGGCTGTGGCGACAAAGAAAGAAACAAACCTGTTCTGTCCTCATACATAGCTGAACACCTCTAAACACCTGCCAAGAGTCTGGAGACAGAATGTCAGTCTGACTTCAGGTTTATTGACTTAGAAAGAGTGAAACTGAGAAAGAGAAACAATAATCAATGATATGGTTTCACATCCACACATTGCCTTGCCATACATCACAGAGATGATCTAACAAAGAAATAGCGACATATAGCTACAATGTGTTGTATTAACATTGAAATATAGTATCCTCTCTTAGCTAACATAACCAAGAATACCCAATGTGTTCTTATATAATGCTAGTATGATCTCACATGAAGAAATAAAAGGTAAGTTTACATAATCACCATGAAAGCCAATAGTACAAGCTAAACTAGCATCTTCCACAACACAAACACTTGTCTACAGTGGGATATTACTGATAGTCCTTTCGGTCCCTGCACTGATGGACACTATAAAGAATTATGGAGAACTCTCTGGTTATCAAATCAACCAATCAAAATCAGAGGCAATGATGTTAGTTGGACAATGGCCAATTCAAATGTCAGGAAGGCTTGATTTCCACTGGTCTCAAGGATTTAGATACTTGGGAATTACTATAACAACTGACCTATCAAAATTGTTTAAAGCCAACTATGGGAAATTGATGGGCCACATAAAAGGGGACCTTACAAGATGGGAAATTCTACCACTCAAGAATAGAAACGATAAGAATGAAGATTTTGCCAAGATTGCTTTTTCTCTTCCAATCACTACCTATCTATGTTCCTGCTTCCACCTTTACTATATTGGATAAATGGCTGTCCAAGTTTATTTGGCAAAGCAAGCGACCCAGACTTAAATTTAAAAGACTACTCTGCCCAAAAGACAGGGGAGGCCTGGACTTACCTAGCCTGAAAAAATATTATTGGGCAGCCCAACTCAGATCAATGATTGCTTGGATATCCCAAGACACTGACACTATATGGGTGGGAATGGAACAGAGTGAATGCCCAAATTTGCCTTTAGATTCAATACCATTCTTAAACCAAGACATATGGGGGAAAAAGAAAATTGCTAATGTATGGAGCAAGAACACCTTAAAAATATGGTCAATCTTGAGGAAAAAACTACAACTTCCCATGACCATTTCCAGAGCTATAATGATAGCAAACAACTGTGAGTTCTCTCCATCTAGGCTGGACAAGGGATTCCTAAAATGGAAGGAAAGGGGTTTAGTGGTTTTGGACCAGCTGTTTGACGGAGCAGTCCTAAAATCATTTGAACAGCTCAAAGAGGAATATGATTTACCAAACCAAGACTTCTTTAGGTACTTACAAATTAGACACTATCTACAAAGTCATAAAGAATGGGAACAGCTCTGTTCCTTACCAACAAAATTGGAACACCTCTTCATATCAACAACTAAAGGAATAGTGAAGACAAAGTTCATATCACATATTTACAAGATATTGCAGGAAGAGTTAAAAGAAGATAACTTAGATATTAAAGAAAAATGGGAACTAGAAATGAACACAATAATCCCAGATGAGCAATGGGAGACTTCATGCAGACAGGGACATAGGATATCCAGTAGTCCAAACTGGAAGGAATTTGGATGGAAAATGAAAATGAGATACTTTAGAACTCCACTTATAACATCAAAATGGAGCAACACCTCAGATCATTGCTGGAGGGGTTGTGACTTGGTGGGAGATCACACACATATATTTTGGGACTGCCCAAAGATATCAGAATACTGGCAAAATGTACAAAAAGAAATTAAAAAATGTCTCCATATAGATTTACCTCTTAAACCATCACACTTTATACTAGGGGTACTGCCAACTGATCTTGAAGAGAACAGTCAAACATACTTGCTGAGAATCCTCTTTTTAATAGCGAATAAGGTAATCACAGCCTCCTGGCTGAGGCCACACCCTCCAACAATTACACAATGGAGGGAAAGAATCCAAAACGTTTACAACATGGAATATACAACAGCATTATTACAACTGAAAGTAGATGTATTCCTAAATAAATGGTCATCCATTGCCCTACATTTTCATTTGATATGATTGAAATGCACATTATTATAATATATTTTTTTAAAGATTATTGTTACTGTTATTATTATTGTTGTTATTGTTATTATTATTGTTGTTGTTATTGTTATTGTTGATGATGATAATGGTGATAATGTTGTTGAACATTACCTTATAATTTACCAAATGTAATCTATACTGTATGTATGTGGTATTGCTGAGATAATGATCATACCTCACATATATATTGGTTAAGATGAAAGATATCCATGGACTGTTAACCTTTCTGTGGACTTACCCGCGGCACCTTACTGTACCATCAAAAAGATTTGTTGTGACATACTGTATGACTGCAATTTATAAAAGGAAATGATAATAAAAAGTTACAAAAATAAATAAAAAAATAAAAGTGTACTGTAGTAGTATTGTTGTAGTTTATAACTAAGAGGAAGACACAGTTATCATCAAAAACCACTAGTTATCATCAAAAATGATGGTCACAGTTTGCTAAAAAAAGTACCTAAAAAGCCTGCAGAGGTCTGCCTAAGTTTGGGGAAAAAAGGATCTGCCCAAGATTTACAGCATACCACCTCATCTGTGAAACATGGTGCAGGGGGTGTTAGGTTTGGGCATGTATAGTTGCCATTAGAACTTGTTAACTTGTCTTAATTGATGATTGTACCTGCTGACGGCAGCAGCAGAATGTATTCTGAAGTGCACAGAAACATCTTGTCTACTTGAGTGCAAGCAAATGCGTCCAAATGCATTGGATGGCGCCACACCATACAATAAAACAATGCCATAGCCAAAACACTGCCATAGCAACGAGTGGAAAGATCTTGATTGTCCAAGTCAATCTTCAGATTAAAATTCAATTGAACATGCATTACATTTCCCTAATGATAAGAATTTAGGCAAAAAGACCTCAAAACAAACAACAACTGAAGATGGCTGCAGTACAGGCCTAGCAGAGCAGAGAATATAGTATACACTTTGTGACAAAAAGTGATGACGTCACATAAATTTAATCATCGAAAATAATACTTGAAAATTATGTCCCCGCCCCTTTGGGGGCGGATGTGGTGGGCTGTTGAGGCTTGCCCAATGAGACGCGTGTTTCCCGGGCATAAGGTGTATATATATATATATGAGCATGGGTGAGATCTGTAGTAGTAGTTGAGGCTATATGACAGGGTCTAAAATGGCGTCTACAAGTATGATGTGGGAATTGATGGATGGTAGTGTAGTGTATGTAGAGTTTGCATCTGGAGGTGCACACCCCTATGCGGACATATACGCTTTCGAAAAAGAATCAGAGAATCGTCTGAGAATCTATTCATCAGAATTCGATACATTGAAGGCTTACATCCTGGAATTCATCCGCTACATGCAATCTGTGCACGACACACAAAACGTGCCCCTGGAGGGTATGAAAGCTTCTATAGAGATGGGCGTGGATCTCAGAGTACCGAGCCGTAACCCGCAGGAAGCTTTTCTTGTTGACTGTTCAAGATCTCACATATGGCTGTTGGTGCGATTCCAGACAGAGGCAGAGTCTTCTGAAAGACCAAAGACGGTGATGGAGAAAGAGCGCTACTGGCCTATTAAACTGGCATTCAAAGTGGTAGACTTCTCAACCTTGAGAAATCTCCTGAAATCTATCACTGGGTTTTTCAAGCTGGAAAGTCAGAGACTGAGACTCCTCCAGCTGGCAAAAAGTCTGAACACGTGCTCAGGTAAACGGATCTCAGGCCCTTCCAGGCGTTTAACCCCTAGATCTCTGTCTGACTTAGAGTCATGCAGTCGTAATCTTTTTCCTGAAGACACGCTTGAAACAGACGGTGTTGAATCATAGTAAATCGTGCTAGACACCTCTACTACCCAGTCCTACTAGACACGCCTACTAGACACATGCCCCTTCCCCCGCCCCCTCACCTACAATCTATATAAGAAGTTTGGAAAAACGAGTTTGTGCGACAATACTTATTACTTCAACATGGCTGATTTTTTCACAGTCAACGATTTGCCTTCCTCAAGTGAAGACGAAGGCTACTCTACAGTTGGGGAATGTAAACCCCTAGAATCTCAAGATGAAGAGTCTAAGCTTCTCAGCTATCTTCCGAGCCTTTCTCAGGAATCTGGCGGCTACGATGATTTGTATAAACCGGTTCTTGAAGACTACCGGAATGCCCAGACGGACGACCTCACAAGGTGGAAAGCCCTAGAGCATCAGAGCGATTCCGAGGAGCCTATTACCCCTGTCACCTACTCACCCGTCTCGCCCGACAGCGACGCGTCAAATACTCTGTTCGAGACTCTTGAATTCCCCGTCAGAAGATATAGGCCGTATACCGGCAAGCCAACATTCGACAAAGCACCCGGTCTGTACACCCCCGGAGGTCAGGCTTCAGATTTTGCAGCCCCCGTGGCTGAAGATCATTCTGTCCTCAACGGCTATCCGACACCTCCGACTTCGCCTAGCCTGCAAGTAGCAGGGTCCGCTGGGGCTCAGAACGAACCCGCTGCGGAAGCTAGCATCACTGCTCAGGGGACCCCTCAGAACCCTCCCTTGGATGATCCGATGGTTGTAGAGGTTAAAGAAATTCTAGAGAACCGGCTTCAATCTCAGCGTCAGGGTGTTGATGTTTTTCTGGACACGGTGAAGGCCGGCGTTGCCATGGTGTTAACACTGGTGATAGATGAACATTTAAAAAACGAATGTTATGGGTGTAAAACCGGTCATCCAAGCCAACGTCGGCATGCTTGTCTGTACCCTCTAGAGAGTGATTACTTTTTCAGCAACTTTGAGGCGTTGATGACCTCCCTGTGGACATGGAAATTTCTCCCGACTCTTATGTTTGCTCTGGAGACGGTTGGAGTAGGGGAGATAGCAACAGGCCGTATTCAAGGAGCAGCCGAGGTCTTTCTATACAGTCTGAAGTATGAAGAAACCATCCAGGGGGAACTTAAAGAGATCGTTGATGCGTATGTGGGGGTTAACAAGGACCGGGATCATATGATCGATGAACTCGTATCCTATTGGAAGCGTGTTGAAATAGTTCACACTCTCTTTTGAACTAGTCTAAACTGATCAAAAATGGGGAATGCTTTCAGACTATTCTTTAACTTTTTAAATTCCGCTTCAGGTCATCCTGGGGTCAGCTCTCTTGTAAAACGGGCTATTGCTAATCGTGTTAATGATGAATCTTTATTTCAAACATGTAGCGATGTTGACATTGAACAAGTTGTCCGTTTTGAGAGGTCATTGGAAATTGTGAGAGATTGTGTGTCTTTTAACCGTTGGAAGGAATTGGTGTATATTGGTTCAAATGCCTCGGACGCGGAGAAATTTGAAAAAACATTAGATGGAATTATTAGAGAAGTGTCTATGCATAGCTTCAAATTTAGTCATTTCATGGTGTTGTATACCTATATAATTGATGTAGCAACATATCGTTTTAAGAATGGTCTAGCATTTGATGTTGATAGGGCCCTAAATGTCTTACACACTTCTGTGGGGATGTATTAAAAACTTGTATTAATCATTCAAATGTAATGACATGTAATCATTCAGATGTAATGACTTGTAATCAATAAATAATTATGCAAAATTGCCATTGTACTCAGATCTCGCATGATTGCTAGTCGTCATGACCTCAAAAAAGGCTGAGCGGGTAATGAAGAGAATATATTATGACCCTGCACACCCGGGATCTTTTGGAGGGGTAGAAAAACTTCAAAAAGCCGTCGAAGAGCAGACGGCTGAAAAAGTTAGCAGTGATCAAGTACGAGAGTGGCTGTCTGGTCAAGAGGCGTATACCTTACACAAAACGGCTAGAAAAACCTATGCTAGAAATCGTGTTTTTGCTCCACGTCCTATGTATCAATTTCAAGCGGATCTTTGCGATATGGGTGCACTGTCTGAAGACAATGATAATTTTAAATTTCTGCTTACAGTAATAGATGTATTTTCAAAAAAAGCTTATGCACGCTTTTTAAAAAACAAGACGGCCGTCGTAGTTGCGGAGGCCTTTGCAGCAGTCTTAGAGGAGAGCGGTATACCAGTTAAAATCCAAACGGATGCTGGAAAAGAATTTTTTAACCGTATCTTTGAAAAACTAATGAAGAAACATAATATTCAACACTTTGCAACGGGTAGTGATTTGAAGGCGTCAGTCGTGGAACGTTTTAACCGTACGCTGAAGACAAAGATGTGGAGGTTTTTCACAGCTAAGAACACCCGCAGATATATTGATGTGATTCGGGATTTGCTTGATAGCTATAATAATAGTTATCATAGCAGTATCAAAATGAAACCTGTTGAGGTAACATCCTCCAATAGCATGCAAGTCTTTGAGAATTTATACGGGACTTTACCTCTGAACAGTATGACCCCTGTGTTTAAATTCAAAGAGGGTGACATTGTGCGGATTTCCAAATACAGGGGGATATTCGATAAAATGTACGAACAATCATTCACTGATGAATACTTTATAGTTAACGAATGTATCCCTAGACTCCCGCCCGTTTATAAATTAAGGGATATAAAAGGTGAAATTCTTACTGGCACGTTCTATGAGGCAGAACTGCAGAAGGTGAGAATCACCTCTGACACAGTCTTTCGGGTAGAAAGGATTTTAGACAAGAAAATTCAAAATGGACGGAAGATGGTTTTAGTCCACTGGCAAGGTTGGCCTAGTCAGTTTGACTCATGGCTGCCGGCTAAAGAGGTCATGGAGCTCGGGAGGAAGAAAAACAAGAAGCCAAACTAGAAGAAGCAAGGATGGAGGAGCGAGAATCTTTCTATGTGACTCTCCCTTCAAATGCATGTCACAGCGTTTACCCTAGCAATAACAGTTCAAATTATACGATAACGCTGTCTCAGCCTATAGAGTTACATGGACCTTATGAGGTGGCGTTAGCAGAGATAATGTACTGTCATACCTGGAATAATATTTTAAGTTTAGAAGATACCTATGACCTGAAAGACCATTCGAGACCGAGGGACCCTCCAAACCACCTGAAAATCCCTACAGGTCATTATGACAATATCGAGGCGCTAGTGAAGGAGATAAATACCGTATTTAAGAAACAAAAAACAGATCTACATTTACATTACTGTTCTATACATAAAAGAATTTCTATATTAGGACCTGACAAATATTCTCTCAGGTTCAAGGCTCCACTAGCCTACATGCTAGGGTTTGAACCCGACGCTTGGACACGGTCGGGTGGAAAACCGTTGAGTAAATATCCCAGCGATATTAATGCGGGGCAGTATAATTTTTTCGTCTATACGAATATCGTGGAAGCACAGCATATTGGTGACTATGCGGTTCCTCTTCTAAGAATCGTTAAAAAAGAAGGATCTTAAGGGGATGTAATCACTCTCTCCTATAGCAAGCTACACTACGTTACTGTTAATAAACAGCGCATACAGGATATACAGATTGAGCTAAAAACGGATTTAAACAAGCCGATTCGATTCACATACGGGAAGACAATTTGCAAGCTGCACTTTAAACCCAAGTCTCTCATCTGAATCTATAGAACAAAGCAAAAACAGCAGCAAAAATAAAAAAATAAATGGATTCACAAAGATTTGTGAATTATTACGTAAACCAAACAGGTCGCGGCAGTCTAAGTGGGTTTGTAGGTACTCCTGTGCAATATGGTCGAGGGTTAGGGTCTATCTTAAGTAGGGCGTTCAGATTTGTCCTACCGTTTCTTAAGCGCGGGGCATATATAGTTAAACCGCATTTGAAAACAGCAGCGAAGGGGATAGCATCTGACGTTGTGGGGGCCGTAACCCGTCATATCGCCGATCGCGCCAGCAGGTCTCAGGAAGGATCTGGAATAGGACGCCTTGCCAGAGGAAGAAGAAGAAAAAGATCTGTGGCATTGTTAGAGCATCGCACCTCTAAGAAACGCATATAAAAAAAAACCAGAAAGTCTAAAAAACAAAGTGACGGAAATATATTCTAAAAATAAGAAGAATAAGAATAAGAAGAATGTCTCTTGTACATCATCTCTCAGCAGAGTGCACCAAATCGGAACTTGACCTTTTTGCACCGCCCATGACCCAATTGTCTATAGAACAAAGCGGTTACGTGGAGATCCATCCTCTAAACTCTATTGTGGATCAAGAGGTTCTGGATTTTCAGATATCAGGAAGTGGAAGTGCATATCTAGATCTAAACTCAACATTGCTATATCTACGACTCAAGATTACCAAGGCTGATGGAACAGATCTGGCGGGCGGTGATAATTGTGGAATAATACAATACCCCTTAAATACTATATTCTCCCAGGTAGATGTTAGTCTAAATGATGTTCTCATTAGCTCATCGTCCGCTACACATCCTTACAGATCTATTATTGAAACTCTGCTCAACTTTTCAAAAGAAACCTTGGAGAGTCAGTTTTCTGCGGGGCTATGGTACAAAGATGAAGGTGTAGATTTGGACTCTGTATCTATTGCCGCTGATGGTCCTAACACAGGACTTGTTAAGCGTGCGAGCTTCTGTCGAGGTTCACGCGCATTCGAACTAATGGGGCCTCTACACAGTGACATATTTTTCTCCGAAAGACTCTTGTTAAACAATGTCGATGTTCGTTTGAAACTGGTGAAAGCCAAAAGTGCTTTTACACTGGTGTCAGCTGCTGACCAGGAGTATGCATTAAAAATCCTATCTGCAAGTATTTTTGCGAAAAAAGTACAGGTTTCACCCGATGTCATGTTAGGACATTCGGCTGCTCTGATGAAATCCAATGCGTTATACCCTATAAACCGGGTAGTCGTTAAGAATTATTAGATTAGATTAGATTCAACTTTATTGTCATTGTGCAGAGTACAAGTACAGAGACAACGAAATGCAGTTAGCGTCTAACCAGAAGTGCAAAATAGCAGAAAGTGCAATGAACAGTATTTACAGGTAGTGCAATATACAATATACATTATACAATCCCTAGAGGCTCCCGGGTGTGCGCGCAAGACAATTTATATTTAGGGAGGCTCCCTAAATATATAGTAGCGGGATTAGTTGATCATCGAGCTTTCGTAGGCGCAAGAGATAAGAACCCATTCAGATTCCATCACTCGGATCTTGAATATCTCAGTCTCAGTGTAAATTCACGCTTTATCCCCGCAAAACCCTACCAACCCCACTTTGACACCCATCAGAGTGTTCGAGAATTTTACAACTTATATGTGGGTACAAACCGACATATCAGAGACTCTCCGCTCTGCATCAACCGTGACAACTTTGAAAATGGATACTCGCTGTTCCTGTTCAATTTGTCAAGGGATGATGAATTAGACAGCGAGGCTCTCTCACCCTCGGTGCATGGCACATGTCGTCTGGATTTAAGATTCAGAATAGCCCTCCCTCAGACAATGACCCTGATAGTGTATGCCTGCTACGACAGTGTTATAGAGATAAACTCAAAGCGTCAAGTCCTGATCGACTATTAAAAAAAAAGTGGAAACCTTTAAACCTGATAAAAGGATGGATAACCATCAGCTGGAGTCTATATTAAAGCCAATTTTAGGTGATGCTTTTGCAGGTGTTTGGCCTAGTGATTTACTACCCTCCAAGATAGCTAGACGCCCCAGCTATCTAGTCGTTAACACGCACGATCAGAACCGAGAAGGCGAACATTGGGTGGGTATGATTATCGAAGCTGAACCTGACAAGGCAACATTTTTTGATTCATATGCAAATCCTCCAGATCACAGATTCTACCCTGAAGCGTTTATGCGTTTTCGATCAAGGAATGCTCAAGAAATACTCTATAACAAACAGAAGGTTCAAGATGATTATTCAACGACTTGCGGAGCCCATGTAGTATTCTACCTATGTCATCGATTTAAAGGACTCTCCTTTCAAGAAACAATGCGATTGTATTCTGATCATTTAAAAAAGAATGATGTTATGGTCAGCAAGTTTGTCAAGAAATATGCTAAATGTATTTCACGGGTGAAGACTGTTAAAATGTATAATCAGAATGCCTGCTCTTTAAAACTGTTTAAAGAGTGTTATAATTGTCATGAATGAATACTCTTTTCGGACATATATTAATTTCAATAAATCATTTTATTGATTAAAACATCATACAGTCTGTTTGAATTCATTTTTTTCGATTGAAATCTAACCATCTAGGATGGATGGGTGTTGAGAGTTGCCATTCGGTGGGGGTTGACCATTCAGAGTCTGCAGATGTAGCCATCTGTAACATGTCCATTGGGGTTTTAGAAGGGGTCCTGGCGTAAGACATGTCTAATAATAATGATGTTGACAATGGAGATTTTTTATTTTTTTCTCCACGGTTTCTCTTGCTGTGACGTATCTGAGGAATTGATTCACTCGCGGTTTTGGAGGGTTTAAGTCGTAATTGCTGGCGAGCGTGGGTGTTCGTAACCGTTGTGATTGGAATATTTAATTCAGAAATTGTATTTAAAAAAACATCCCAGCCTCGCGGTAGAGTTCCGGAATGGAACCGACGGTTTGACAGCGTCTTCATCAAATCGAAAATATGAGATCCTTTAATAGGGGTATCCTGGACAATTATCTCGCCTGAACGATTCCATCTTAGAAGGTTTGATTGACGAAGCTTCTGCAGAATGTAGGCGGCGTTTTTTCGATTGCGAGAACCTATATTCTCCAAAATCTCATCCTCCAGGTTGTCTGAAGCTTCTTCCTCCTCCCCCACTCTTATGTAGCCCTCATCCCCTTCACCTGATTTCTCAGAGGGTTTGTCAGGTAGTTTAAAAACGATTTCGCGATCTTGAGTCGCCCCCTTGCGGTGCAAGGTTAGATATTTATCGAGTAAATCATTGAACTGCTTGGCTTTAGTATGCGAGTCAACACTTGTCTGTTTCAGAACTCGTTCCATATTGTTTTGCAAGACATGTTGGGCTCGCTCACCAATGCTCTGTGAACTCTTTTGGGTTAAATTATCCAGCTGTTGTGGAGAAATCATGTACATTTTATTAAACGCAGCCATGCCCAGAGTGTCTATGACTATCTCTGACGAGAGAACAGACTAGTTATAAATGGTATTGCGGTCGCTAATAATGGCAATAGGAAGCCCCCCGATTGCGTCAGCACTTTCCGCTTGTGTTTAAATCCGGTTTTACGCTGGGCAAAAAGCTTGATAAATTTTTTCTGTTTTTTTAATTTAGTGAACTGTCCAGGGGTGAGAGGTATGTTTCCCTTCAATATGTTTAATGCAATCTCACACAGGGCTAGTATGAGATCTTCCGACCCTCTACATCGAAAACTTCTTCTCTCAGAGGGTTTTAGAGCGAGCAAAGCTTTTAAAATGGGAAGGTTTCTTTTCATCCGTTGAGACATTGTTTATTTATTTAAAAAGTCTCTTGTCACTTTTTAGTTTGATAGACCACCGGCCACTCTCCAGGGAGTATTCCACTCCTCAGTCTTAGGGGTTCTGGACAATTAGGACGCAGGTCAACGATTAAATATGTATACGGTTCCCTTGTAGCATCTTCATAACTTTCTAAAAAGAATTTTTTCAGGCCGGGATACATTTGTTGAGCTAAAACCCGGATCTGCATTTTATCACGTGGTGATTTAAACAGCACCATGTAATCAGTGTTTAAACTAATCGTGCGCGAATGTTTCCCTTGATTAAACAAATTCTGAAGCAGATAAAATACGCTCAATTTTTTATGATGTCGATATTCTGTGAACGCTTTCATTAATTCTTCATGATTGCCACCCACATCCATGGAGTCATCTACCACTAAAAGATTGTGTTGGTTCCGTGGGAATAGATTTTCATCATTAAAGTTTGCGGGAATACCTTCTATAAATTCGATATTGACATTTTGACTGAGCTCGTCATACATTGGCTGGTATGAAGAGTATGCCCAGATTATACGAGCCGGCACTTTTGAAAATGTACTCTCCATGTTTTCAAGTAATTGTTTTACAAAAAAAGTTTTACCTGAGCCACTAGGCCCCACTATTAGCATGCTACATGGCATTTGGAATGCCAGATCGACAGTCACATCCATTCTTACAACTGTACTAAAACAGACTAACCGCATGGTTAACGATGAACCCTGATTATATCCATCCCAGAATATGTAAAAAACGATGAGGTGGGGTGACGTATGAATAAGAATTTAATGAGATATACATTTTTCAAATACAATAAAACAGCATTAGGATACTTCGTAGAATACATTGCAGAATACATTGCAGAATACATTTTTCAAACACAATAAAACCCTCATTAGGACACTTTGTAGAATACAATGCAGAATACATTTTTCAAACACAATAAAACCCCCATTAGGACACTTTGTAGAATACACTGTAGAATACATTTTTCAAACACAATAAAACACCATTAGGACACTTTGTAGAATACACTGTAGAATACATTTTTTCAAACACAATAAAACATCATTAGGATACATTGTGAACACAGGCTATTGTGAACCCAGGTAATAACAGATGATAACCGGTAATAACAACTCAGTAACCAAACGGCAATGTTCTACCCGAGGGGAGAAGGCGTCTCTTATCAAAAACAACAGAAAAGTTGATAACTTGATGTTTATTAGCGAGCGAAAAAGCTTTGATATCACGTTTAATTCTATTGTAACGGGCAGGGATCTCGCGTCGCGTGTTAGGATCTATAATATAGTCTTCTACCAGATCAGTCAAATTATTAAAGTTAAGTTTTTTACAATTTTCATAATTCTGGATAAAACCTTTGACTTTCAAACACACCTTTCCTTGCTGGGTGAGAAAGCCGTAGGATTTCGGACCCGCTGCGGTCCACTCACAAATATAATCATCAGCCGCTAATTCCGATGTCAAATCACCTAGATAATTGCCTGTCGGAGGGGTGTAAAGATCTTCAGGGGTGGAGAGGTAAACGATTGAGTCGGTGTCATAGTATAGTACTCGCTCTTGCAATAAATGTAACTGTTTGTATAATACACCTCTCGCATATGCTGTCGTAAACGCCGCTAAAAAAATATTTGATTCGCCGGGTGGTAAGACACACCTGGAATTATGACGCCATTGAATGATTGCAATATCATTATTTATGAAATGGAACTGGCTTATATCATACTTACTGCTAAAGAGGTACTGAAAAAACTCTTTGGGTTCTTTCACGATACTGGTTGTAAGTTGATTAGATCTTTGAGCCATTTTTCCCCAGAGGGAATTAAGTAAAAGTTTTGCGATCTGACGCTTTGCGGCATTGTACACAATTTTATGCGGGTCAAGTTGGATACCTTGATTCTCTCTATAATCGTTTACATAAGCCTGTTTACTAACCTCGTCTGTAGCATCATCAGGATACCCGAGGCCTCCTGCTTCTGCTTAAGGAATGTATGGATGTAATCTTTAAACAATTTATCGGTTCTCTGTTCAAAATGCCAGACCTCATAAATTTCAGCTATAATGTAACCTCTTTTTTGAGCTTCTAATAACTCAATGCTAACCCATACGCCTTGAAGCGCTCTCTCATCCAGAGAATGCAAACAATCCGAGGTTTGGTTATTCTCAATCCCACATGTTCGACAGAGTGTAAAAAGCTTCGTCATTTTTCATAGGTAGCACAGGGAAAAACAAACACCTCGGCGGGTGAACTTTAGCATGTATAAAGCCAAAGTAATTTTCAACCGGTTTAAAATCTTTCCTGATTATAACCGGGTGACCAATTGGATATTCAAACTCTGCATTACAGTACGGATATAAGCTGGTAAAATCGACATATTGAATGGTCTGCCCTTGTTCAATTTTGCGTCTTAAGACAATAGCCTCCGTCCTGCCTCCAAATAGCGCGGCCCGAGGATTTAAAGGGCTAGGCTCCCGGTATCTCTCTAGGAATAATTTAACAGAAGGTTGCTGTTGTTTCATCGAATTCCATGTATGTTCCCATATAACCTCTGTTTTCAGCTTAAACTCTGTTTCTAACCGAGTTAGCCTTTTCAGAGTGTTAGAGTACATCACCCCAAACTCTAATCCTGTAAGCGGCGATATGTCATGAGGGTTATAACAAGTCGGACAACCATGAAAATAACATCCATAGAATTCTAATGCTGTTTTCACACCATTTATCACGGCATATCCATCGACATGAAGAGGGCCAAAACAACGTTCACCCTGCGGTGTTAATGCATGTTCAATGTCTATGCAGCGTGAAAACGCTAGATACTCAAGCCACTGTATCGAAGCATGGGAATAGGCCTTGAATTGTCGTCTGTAGTTGTTAGCATCGGGTAATGCGATTGTGTTTTTGATTAAGAAGTTGGTTTGAAAAACAGCTAAAGCTGCTGACGCAATTGTCACGCTCGCAAAAGGATCGCATTGAGTTGTCTTTATAAATTCATTGCGGAAATTGGTGGCACCTTCGGCTAAAATCTCCACATCATTCTGACAATAAGCCTTTAACTCGGTTAAAAAGTCAAATTCCTGATCTTTTACTGTGTTATACCACTTAAAGAAACTGTTTCTCTGCTCTACAGACATCTCATCACACCCGTACATTTCAGCAGCTGGATATCGACCCTTGTACTTATTTAACATTTTTGAATAATCTGTCATTTTATGAGGGAAATATCCCTTTTTCGATTCAGTTTGACATCCTAGCGCTTTTGGAAACTGTCTTAAGGGGATGGGGATGAAGGAATATGTGTCAATGAATTTGAGCCGGAATTGTTTATCAATAATGAGTATGATTTTACTCCCTTGGGCTATGACGAACGGTGTTATCCCCTGTTTTACATATGCCTCTAAAATTAGATAACTGTCATAACCTTTGCTATAATGGGCTAAGAACACTGTGCCTTTGAATTTGTTTTGACGGTAATGCAATAAAAACTCTAGAGCACAATTAGGACCCTGGGCACACCATCGAGCCCCTTGCAGGGATTGTGTAGCCACATAGACAGGGATATGTGTTCCAGTTGTCTGGCTTGATTCAAAATCATAAAATACCAGCTTCTGATTAATCCTCTCCTCTGCTACACTAGGTTTAGATTGCATGTAACATTGATGAATATCCACGCCCTCTGACACTTCTTCAGAAGTCTGAACAGCTGACAAAGATGGGGGTTTAGCGGGCTGAAGGTATTGTTTACAGATGTGACAAACTTTAATTGAACAGACATGGGGTTTAGAGTCTATGAGGTTTATACAGTATGTAAATCCACATTTAAGGCATTTCTTATTTATTTGACAATTGCTAGCCATCTTTTTAGCTTTTGGGTGCCATCTGCACACCTTATGCATCCTATAACACACACTATTTGAACAGTTACGATTGCAATCATTACAATGGACTTTTTGAAATGCAGCTTGTTGTTTACAGTCTGAAAGACAGACGTTGCAAGCTTTTTCGCAATAGTGTCCGCCTTCTCTACTATACCCCATGTAACAATGAATACAGAAAAATGCACAGCCAAGGAAGCCTTTAACATTTTTTATCCCGTAAAAATGATTGTCATGCAAAAGCATGTAACGGATTGTCTCTGACTCTGTTTCAGTATGGAACGTAATCAGATTAACTCTATCTGAGGCTCTGTAAAAAATAACGATTTTACAGTTTAACAGCTGTTCAAATTTGATCACATCTTCGAATGTGGTCCTATCATTAGGCCCTAGCCCGGCTTCGACATGAATATTGTAACCCTCCCTCCCAGCCTCTTCAATGGTTAAACCGGGATTAGCAAGTAGAGCTAGGTTTATTCCAAAGCATGCATGGTTCTGATTTGGAATTACAAATAAATGTTTGCTTTTTTTTTTTAGGGTCTCCGTAATAAATAATGTATTAATTTTCCGTCTACCCGAACCTCCCGGAGCCCTCACGAAGTTCACAGAAAGGTCGATTCCGGAACCACTGAAAATAGCCATGTTAGACTGAACAAGGCGGTCAAGAATTTGGTTGAAATCTGTTAGCCTACCTTCACCGTAACGCACAGTCATTGAGACGTCATCTTGTAAGCTATCAGCTCGTAAATTGAGCTGAATAATATCGCGAGGGTTTACACCAACTCTTTCGATTATCGCAGACATTCGGTTCTGAAAACCATTTACTACAGCGTGGTAAAACTCTCCAAAATTAGGGTTGGTATGTGCCCTATCTGGCATTGGGAAATTTAAAAATGATCTCACCTCAACATTATTGAAGCTATCTCTGTTTATTACCTGCATGCCATCAGGTGTGTCAAAAGAGACTCGGTCAATTTCCATACGCTCCGCAAAATCCTCCCCGTTACCTCCATTACAGGACGGTACAGACACTCCGGCTTCACCCTCCTCTGGTAATTGCTGGTTGTTATTACCCATTACATTATCATTAATTTCTCCATCTCCAACACCTCCACCGCTCCCGTGTTGAGTTTCAACATCGTTGAGGGCTTGACAACATACATTATCAGCGGGACTCCAGGGGGTCTCATAGTCAGTTATCTGGGAAAGGGGTATTGGAGTCCAGGGGGACTCATAGTCAGTTATCTGGGAAAGGGGTATAGGACTCCAATCCATGTCCATATCACGACTGGGCTCCATAACATCCTCTGTCGAATCAGCCCCTTCCCCCATACAGGTAGGCGACGGAAGCGTGTCAGATAAAGGATATCTATAAGCGGCGAGTATATCATCTAACGCCTCCTCGGTCGGGAGGAAGTAGTGCTCCTGAGGCCTGTTTACAGGGACATCGGGAAGCATCTGATGTATTGGACGGTCTACAGGATCAAACTCTCTAACAACACTAGACGTATTAAGATCATTGACCATTTGCCTGAGGTCATGAGGAATATCATGATGATTAACCCTGTCTGATTCAGCCATTTTTTTTTTTTTTATTATTATTATTATTATTATTTTTTTAATATTATTAATTTGAATGAAACTGTGACTTTTTAAGCAGTAAACAGACGTCTTGCGATACGTTTCAATACGCCTGTACGCCTTCGTATCTGTCTAAGCCTACTACGGCGATCAACAGGGTGTGCTATATTTCTGGATCTCACACGTAACAACCGGGCCGTATGCAATCTCATTTCAATGCTGATCAAACTCTGCTCAAAATCTAGACTATTCACAGAATCGGTCTCTGAATCCTCATCTTCATCAGACACTTCTGCTAGAGCCAGACCTTCATCAAGACCTTCATAATAAGCTGAGAGAACCGCATCAGGGCGACCACCATCGTCATGCGCATCTTGACTGGGGACGGGAGACAGTTGAACATCATCATCATCATAAAAACCTTGGCGATTCTCCTCAAGATGGTTCAGTCCAGGCAGCTGCGCATCCTCGCTGTGGAGAGAAGCTTGTGGTGACGTCGGCAAATACGCCTCACTGTCGCTCTCAGCCGATTGGAACAGCCTGAATGTATCACGTGGTCCAGGATCTTCAACGTTGTAACCCTCTGGTTCCATTGTAAAAAGAAGAGAAGCAGGTTACAGATAGTTTTTATTTAATTATGTATTTAATAATTTGTTGATTTATTTATTTATTTAACATACCTGCAGCATCCCTCCAGGGACGATATGGAGAAACACGTGCTATTTGACGTTCACGATGAGGTGACGATTGAAGACTTGAAGAGTCAATTGTTTGATCTGGAAAGATTAAAGATTACCTCTCTTACAGAAACCCTCCCTTACACCCTCTGGATGGGAAACCCCATAGGAAAAACTTACGTACATCTTCCATGGCTGAGAGAGTGAGAGATTGGTCAGATTCAGCTGTCCCAAGTCTTCGGCCCTTTGTGACCAGCTCTCAGGGTCCCATATATATACATCTTTTTGTCCGGGAAACACATGCTCTTATCAGAGGCAAACTTTAGCAGGACCTCGGTCGGTCTTCAGACAGTTCAGGGCCCTGTGATTCCCCATAATCCAACCAATCCATTCTCACGGTTCTACATCCTACGGGGGTGACCCCTTCCTCATAAAAATGTCAAGATGCTACAACTAATTTTACAAACAACAGAACACCTTAGCCTCACACCCAATGTCTCATGGATCAATAAACACCCTTCCATTTCCCCCACCCTCCATGTAGACGCCATTTTAGACAATGTCATACAGCCACAACTACTACTACTACAGATCTCACACATGGGTCATATATATACACCTTTTTTGCCCGGGAAACACGTGATCTTATCAAGGTCACGTCCGTGGCACGGGTCAGACCCACGTTTGAAACTAAACATTTTTAAAAATTGAACCTTTTTTTTTTTTTTTTTTAAGCCCCCCTTTTACCAACCCTAACCCTTCATTATTGAACACAATACTAGCACCAGAGTAGCAGCCTAGCCATTTTTTAATTGCCTTTTTTTTTAATTGCACATTTTAACCCCCAGTATTGAAGTTTTATTTTAAGCCTCATATGCAATTTTGACATAGCTGCCTGTATGCAGCATAAAGTCATCACCATCCCATCCCAACAGCCCTTATCAGTGACAAACTTTAGCTGAACCCCCGATGGTTCTTCAGACAGTTCAGGGACCCCTGGGGCCCCCCCTCCCCCCTAATCCATTCAATCCATTCTCACGGTTCTATAGCGCACGAGGGTGACCATATCCTCATAAAAATGTCATGTTCCGACAAACCCCAGAACACCTTAGACTCTCACCCACGTCTCATAGGGCAATAAACACCCTTCCAATTCCCCCTCCATCCTTGTAGAAGCCATTTTAGACACTGTCATATAGCCACAACTACTACTACAGATCTCACACAGGATCATATATATATATATATATATATATATATATATACACCTTTTGCCCGGGAAACACGTGATCTTATCAACGTCACGTCCGTGACACTGGGGCAGACCCTCGTTTGAAACTAAACATTTTTTAAAAATGAACCTTTTTTTTAAGACCCCTTTTATTAACCCTAACTCATCATTATTGAACACAATACTAGCACTAGAGTAGCAGCCTAACCATTTTTTAATTGCACATTTTAACCCCCAGTATTGAAGTTTTATTTTAAGCCTCATATGCAATTTTGACATAGATGCCTGTATGCCCCATAAAGTCATCACCACCCCTCCCAACACCCCTTATCAATGACAAACTTTAGCTGAACCCCCGATGGTTCTTCAGACAGTTCAGGGCCCCCAGGGGCCCCCACCCCTCCCCCCTAACACATACATTCCATTCTCACGGTTCTACATCCTACGGGGGTGACCACATCCTCATAAAAATGTCAAATTCCGACAAACACCAGAACACCTTTAGCCTCTCCCCCCACGTCTCATTGGACCAGCATCAACAGCCCACCACATCCGCCCCCCAAAGGGGCGGGGACATAATTTTCAAGTATTATTTTCGATGATTAAATTTATGTGACGTCATCACTTTTTGTCACAAAGTGTATACTATATTCTCTCAGAGCATCACCAAAGAAGATGCTCAGCGTCTGGTAGGGTTAGTGGGTTGCAGACTTCAGGCAGTTATTGTCCACTAAATACTAGTGGATTGTCCACTAAATACTAAACATGACTGCTTCATTTGGACATTTGATAAGTCTGTACCATTACTTTTGGGTACACTGAAATAGGGGGACTATGCATAAAAAGTGGGGTAATTTTTGAATGGTGAAACCAATGTGTACACAAATACCATCAAATAAAAGCTAAAAATCTCTACTTTAACCTTGTAGTAATTGTTTAATTTCAAATCCAAACGTTTGGAGTATAGAGCCGAAAGAACAAAAAAAAAATTGTTGTCTCATTACTTACACAGGCAGGGGTTTGGGAAAGTGAACAACATTTGACGGTGAATACATACTGTATGTCAAACCCCAGCCTGACCACTCCGTTCTTCCACCTCGGCTGGCCGCCTCTAAGAGGATGCAGTGGTCGCGCTAGTTGGTCACGGCTTTTCACTGTCTTGGCGCCCCGGTGGTGGAACGAGCTTCCCAGTGCGGTCAGGACTGCAGAGTCACTACCTATCTTCTGCCGTAGATAGAAGACCCATCTCTTCAGGCTACATCTGGACTGTCCCTCCTAAAGACCTCTTCACCTTCCACTACCCACCTGTACAGTTCCTCTACTGTAAAGCATTTTTAAAAAGCATTGTGACTGCCAATGGCCCCTGGTCCTAGCATAGTTTTGTTTTTCTTATGATGACTGATGTATAGATGATTCACTTACTTGAGACAAATGTACTTGTTGTAAGTTGCTTTGGATAAAAACATCTACTAAATGTCAAAAATGTAAATATAAATGTGATGAAAATGGGTGAAGTGTCTAGCCCCAAATTTACAAAAAATGGTTAGGGCATAAACCCAATATTTTCATGTTTTATTAATTTTTCCAGAGAACAGATTGGTGTTGAATTGTGGGATATATGAAGGATTGCCCCTTTTAAAAGGCTACCCATTTTTAATTGGCAATTATGGCACTTGAAAGTAGCCAAATATCCCTCTGATAAAAAAAACAACCTAAAAACTTGACATCAAAGATGAGCATGGAAATTAACAGGCCATGTAGCAATTAAGTTTAAGTTTCTAGTGCATGAGGTTATTCGCAGGTTACCTAAATGGTAACCTCGTCCCCAGGCTATTGCTCACAGCGCATATAAGTCTGGAATAACGACGACTCAAACCTGGCCGTAGGGTGGTTACTGATTAAAGTATTTGTTATTATTTGATTTCAGCTAATCACACGGCTGCAAGGTGTAGCTTTTTATCAGAAATGTGTGGAATGTGCTGTGGAAGATGATTGATGCGAGGTAAAGCCCATGGCTATGCCCCGTCCCCATTTTTGACGCTCTTGCTCTTGGCTTAATGAAGGCCAATGAAGTTTAACGCATTGGTCCAACAGACCTTTTGGGCATTTGGGCAGAATTGTCTGGGAACGAGACTACTTAAATCTTAACATAATATTAACATAATCTTCAGCAGTACATGCTAAGCACAGTGTATCTATGAGAAGATATTCAGCACTTTGCTCGTACAAAAGTCCTACAATTCCGAAGCGAGTATAAACCAAGGCAATAATTAATATTAAATACATTTAACTACATTCATAAAGTTCTTCATAACCAACATCAGGGAGATGTGACCAGAGAGGTGGTGAGTGGATCCTGGCTATAAGGGCACACTCTTGCCAACACAGATTCTGGTGTGACATGTGGGATGTCTTATTGATCTATGTTGCTTTGGCTGTCTCCACGTGTGGATCATTGTAATCAGGGGTGGGGCTGGCCTTTTAAACACCTGTGCTTTGTTTCATTCAGGGAAAACAAAGAGATTTTTAACATTTCTTTTAAAGAGACAACACACATTTTCTGCCATGCCTCTATCAATTGATTTGGCTTTAATCAATGGTTTCTTCTTGATGTTGTGTACATGTTTTCATGCCTATGTCACCTTTCAGAGGAAATCAAGGAACCTATCCAGATCTGATGTCGTATTAGATGAGTCTTTTTATTGGTATACATGGTCGAAATTATGCACTCATATTTAGTATTTGGTCGACACTACTTTGTATGCAAACCGTCTGGGACCCATTGACCCCACCAGGTGCTGGGTATTTTTTCTGGTGATATTCTGCCAGGCCAGCCATCTTCAGTTTTTGAGGTCTTTTTGCCCATAATCTTACCATCAGAAAATGAAATGCATGTTCAATAGGATTTAAATCCAAAGATTGACATGGCCAGTCAAGAACTTTCCACTTTTTCGCCCTGAAAATCTCCCTAGTTCCAATGGCAGTATGTTTTGGGTCATTGTCTTACTGTTTGATGAAGCGCCATCCAATGAATTTGGAAGCATTGCTTTTACTCGACCAGACAAGATGTTTCTGTACACTTCAGAATACATTCTGCTGCTGCTGTCAGCAGTACCATCATCAATTATGATAAGTTAGCAAGTTCTAGTGGCAGCTATACATGCCCAAACCATAGCATCCCCTCCACCATGTTTCACAGATGAGATGGTATGCTGTAAACCTTGGGCAGATCCTTTTTTCTCCAAACTTTCCTCTAGCAATCACTCTGATAATATTCACCTTATCTGTCCACAAGACTTTTTTCCACACCTCTGCAGGCTTTTTAGGTACTTCTTAGCAAACTCTAACCTTTTTAAGGATAACTAGTGGTTTGCATCTTGCAGTAAAGCCTCAGCCATTTGCGATTGCTGAGCTCATCAGTGCTTGATTTTGGCAAGCCTAAGGTTTTGACTATGTTTCAGCTTTCACCATTTGTCAATTGCTTTGCTATTGTAATGTATCTCACACCTTGTCCTTTGTTGGGAATAATATTTAAGGAGAGGGACAGCGAGATATTCTTTGAGTTTTGGGTTAGGCCCATCACGGGCATCATTCTCCCGCGTTGGGGAAAAATAAAAAAGTTTTTATTTCAAATCCAAAAAGAAGAAAAAATGCTTCACTGTCCCATTACTTACGCACGGTACTGTATAACCTTTTGTGGAAAGGGTTCTACATGGAACCCAAAAGGTTTCTTCAAAGGGACAGTGGAAGAAGAACCCTTTTTGGTTCTAGGTAGCACTTTTTTTCTAAGAGTGCAGGATCTGTGATGGGTCTGTCTGTC
This sequence comes from Argentina silus, assembly GCF_951799395.1. Classification (NCBI taxonomy): domain Eukaryota; kingdom Metazoa; phylum Chordata; class Actinopteri; order Argentiniformes; family Argentinidae; genus Argentina; species Argentina silus. The sequence goes on along the minus strand of NC_139673.1, from coordinate 17,324,519 downwards.
TCTATCCACGGTATATTTGCTTGAATGCCACAGCCTATTTAAGTATTGTTGCTGACCATGTGCATCCCTTCATGGCCACAATTGACCCATCTTCTAATGGCTACTGCCAGCATGATAATGCACCATGTCACAAAGCAAAAGTCGTCTTAAACTGGTTTCATGAACATGACAATGAGTTCAGTGTTCTTCAGTGGCCTTCCCAGGATCTGAATCCAATAGAACACCTTTGGGATGTGGTAGAACAGGAGATTCACATCTTGAAAGTGAACCTGAAAAATCTGCAGGAATTGAGTAATGCAATCATGTCATCATGGACTAGAATCTCAAAGGAATGTTTCCAACATCTTGTGGAATCAATGCCATGAAGAATTTAGGCTGTTTTGAGAGCAAAGGGAGGCCCTACCCAGTATTAGTATAGTGTTCCTCATAAAGTGCTCTGTGAGTGTATATCTAACTATCTTTGTTTTTGCTGGTCTGTAGGATCTATGATGGCCGTCAGCCCATCCTGTGTATCATGGACACAGCCATGATCAAAACCATCCTCATCAAGGAATGCTACTCCCTTTTCACTAACAGGAGGGTAATACGCTAAATTGAAGTTGTTGTATGGGAAAAAAAACATAAGGGCTCCTTAAATAGATAATATCATTGTTATTATAGCATTATTAATATTAGGTTAATCTTGCAGTATATAATAATTATTATTTTTCTAGAATTTCTATCTCAACGGGCCTCTGTATGACGCCGTGTTTATCGCTGAGGATGATGCATGGAGACGGATCCGCAGTGTCCTGTCTCCCTCCTTCACCAGTGGGCGGATCAAAGAGGTACAGTCCCATCTCTCCTCTCCTTCTTTCATTCATTCCTTTATACAACACAAATAAATGAATGACTAACAACTCTGACGCGTGTGTGTGTGTGTGTGTGTGTGTGTGTGTGTGTGTGTGTGTGTGTGTGTGTGTGAGAGAGAGTGTGTGTGTGATTTGTACTATGTGTATAGTGTGTATTCATTGTTGTTTGTTGTTGTGTGAAGCAGCAACTTTAATTAATTAATCCAAGACAAATTTTCATCCGGGACAATAAAGTATATTTGATCTTAACTTCGATAAGTTCAGTGGTCAGATGACAGAGTATAGAATAATAGTTCATCTTTGGAGTCACTTATTCCTTGACTATATACATAATGTATCCTGTATGAATGTATATTCTCAGGCTATATAAACATTTAAATAATTCCTGTTTCAAACATGATATTAACCCATGTTTTGCACATATTAATCCATGTATCAATCATGATATTTTTCCATGTATCCTTCCCAACTCAGATGTTCGGGATCATGAAGCAGCACTCTGGTAATTTGGTCAGCAATCTGAAGAAGACGGCCGATAACGATGAGCCCATTGAACTAAAAGAGTGAGTATTTATCTCCGAGACGATAAGGTGAATTTGTCAGTGAACTCCCCCTTTAATTTTGTGGTTGTGGTTCTGGTGGTCAGAGATTGTGTGGTTGTGTTCCAGGTTCTTTGGACCATACAGTATGGATGTGGTCGTCAGCACTTCATTCAGTGTTGACATCGACTCCCTCCACAACCCCTCCTACCCCTTTGTGACCAACATCAAGAAAATGCTCAAGTTTCAAATCTTCAGCCCACTGTTCCTCACAGTCGGTACAACTGCCCCCATATAACTTTCAATCTAAATTATTTTGTGTTTAATAAATGAAGCTATCGATTTCATTGATTAGACTGACATAAACCACACTGCCAATTGTTTGCGCTCTACTCATTTGAGACACATGGGCCCTGTCCAGAACCAACCTCTAGTTCCTAAATGCTGGACACTTGGAGATCTGAGTGGATTGGATACAGAAGTGTCTAGGGATAGAGCCTAGGAGTTGTTTCTAGACAGGGCTGTGCATTGAATAGGATTGGAGTCACGTATCATGGTATTTCCTGTTCCTGTTTGTAACCGTGGCATTTCCTGTCCGTCCAGCATTCTTCCCCTTCATGGGTCCTGTTATGGCAAACATGGAGGTATCCCTATTCCCTGCCTCGGTCACAGATTTCTTCTACGCTGTCTTTCAGAAGATCAAGTCCAATCGCGTGGCTAGCACCAGGAAGGTATGTAAATATAACTGATCAAATATACGATCTTCAGCCAGTATTGTGTAATACAATTGTAGAGATTTGGTAGCATCTGGTAGTTCTCATGTGATTTTGATCTGACGTAAGCCTGCTTCCAGAGTCGGGTAGATTTCCTGCAGCTGATGATAGACTCGCAGAAAGACAGCAACTCAAAGGGAGAGGAGCAGAGTAAAGGTGCCTGCCTTAAACACACACACACACACACACACACACACACACACACACACACACACACACACACACACACTGTATACTAGCATCTAATACACACACATACAGTACCTGCCTCAAACACCTATACCTACAAACACACCGTGGAAATACTCTACTTCGTCCCTTTCTCACACCTACCACCCCATTTCTCCCACTCTCCCTCTCCTCCCTCGCATTCTCCCCCTCTCTCCATCATCATAGGATTGAGTGACCATGAGATCTTGTCCCAGACAATGATGTTCATCTTTGCTGGCTATGAGACCACCAGTAGCTCTCTGTCCTTCCTGGCCTACAATCTGGCAACCAACCCTCACATCATGACCAAGCTGCAGGAGGAGATAGACACTGTGTTTCCCAACAAGGTAACCCCTCTGCAGACTCCTATATAATACTTTTCATGTGGAACAGGAAATATGATAGTGACAGTGTTTTAGAGGGTACTGATGAGTGTGTAACCCCTGTGCACTGCACACTCCTACAGTATCTATTACTATTGCTTTGGAACAGATGGTTAGATAGGTGACAGTATTTTGCAGTGTGCTAATGTGTCTGTAGCATCCCTGTGCAGACTTCTGCCCAGTATTATTCATTTGAAACAGGAAGTAGATAGGTGTTGTTGGAATCTTCAGAATAGTTAAAAGGCCAGTACCTGAGGACCTGAGGGATCTACAGGGTATATACCTTAAAAGCATGTCTGACATGCAGTAGTGTGCGTGACCATAGAGTGATTTCTAAACTAATTCAATTATCTTAAAATAAATTATAAAACTAACAGGTAATCAGTGCAGAGACTTGTGTGATATGTGCTCTCCATCTGACTCGTGCTGCTGCATTCTGTATCATTTGCCAATAGCTTTCTTTGGTCGACCAGACAGGAGAGTGTTACAGTAATCAAGGCTGCTAGTAATACAAGCATGCATTCGTCTCTCAGTGTCAGCCTGGGAGAGGAAAGGTTGCACCTTTACAGCTGTGTTCTGTAAAGGTCCATGTAATATTCAAGCTTTCTAAAAGCTTCCTAACGGTTGTAATGACTATCTTTAATCGGTAGCGATCAGGGAACAAGATCCCTTATAATAAATCCCTTATGAATAAATATTTCATTTACGAACGCTGTTTTGGTTCGGAAAACACGCTTTTTAAAATGCAGTGTCCTACCTGACATTCGGTTTGCATATAAACATGTTGTTAGTGCCAGGGGTGTTCTAGGGGAGTAGACTGACCTTTCTCTGGTGGCTGCCTCTCCCAATTGTGTGCGCATGCAGAAACACAACAGCTAATGTCCAACATTCGGGGGGATATATTATTATTAGGGAGGATGTTGTTGTTTGGACAACTTCAGACAGAATTTCTCCACGATGGCAGATTTCCGGCAAACTTACTTACTCTTCTTTAAGTGATACAAATATGTTTTAGTCACATTCTTGATATGGGTTTCAAAATTAAGATCTGAGTCAATGGTAACACCTTGTTATTTTGCCTGGTGCTTAGTGTTACTGTAAGTAGTGTCTTTAAGTGTGCAGACAGTTTGACCAGGACAAGGACAAAGAGCATTTTGGCATCAGCATTAATTAATTAATTCTAAGGTCATTAAGAACCTAGTTAATAACTTAACAACATAGTGCTATCTCAGTGCTATGATCGGCACAAAAGCCAGATTGGAACATGTCAAAGGTACAGTTGGGAAGAAGGAGATTATTTAACAGTTTGAACACCTTTTTTTCAAGAATTATTATTTTTTTGCTTAAAAAGGGAAGGTTGGAGATTGGCCTAAAATCACTAAGGACTGAAGAGTCTACTCTTCAGTCCTTAGCGAGTCTACTTTTCTTCAGGAGGGGTTTCACCATGGTAGTTTTAGGTGCAGATGAACAGACCCCCACTTTGCTGAGCATTTCTGTATGACCACTGCAAAAGAGTTCATAGTGCTTCCATGTGGTGGAAGGTGGGGTAACAAGTCATCAAACACATCTTCAGGTCTTGCCTGAGTGATCCTCCTCACCTAATATTGGTTCTCTTATCTCAGAAGTATGTTGCAAATTCCTCACATTTGTAGGTGGAGAGCAGATCACCAGGTGTCTTGTGGGCGGGATTTATAAGGCTGTCAATCGTTGAAAAGAGCACTGTTTGAGTTGTTATGATTCATTATCAATTTTGAGAAATGATCCCGTCTGTCTTGGCGTTTTTTTATTGCCTTATTAAAAGCAGAAAGATGCTCTCGAAGAATATCAAGGTGGACCTGCAGTTTTTGTCCGCTCAGACTTTCTGCAAATTCTTTTAAATTTGGCCACAGCCTTTTTCAGTTTGACTGGTGCTACAGAGTCGATAGTTGCCCTTAGTTTGGTGTTGAAGCTGGTTGCTAAATCATTATCACAGGAGGAAGCTGTTGATGGTGTACTATTCATATTCATATTCATCATGAAATTCTCATCTGCTCAGCGACATGGCTAGATAAATAATAGAGAGAAAATATATTTTTTCCCCACTTCTAATAGACTGACATGCATTCATGTTTAGCCAGGTTTCAGATAAAAACATTACAGTGCAGCTTTCGCTCTGAGATAAGATCAATAAAGGTTTTGCCAGATAGGGACCTAATATTCAAAAGCACCATGGTAATGTTCTCTGGGCTGTTCGGTGCTGCCCGGCCACAGTTAATGGAATGGATACCAAGTTATTCACATTTGAACCACCTGACAGTTTTCTTGTAGTCTGTCGACTGTGATAGGAAATAATAGACTGTAGCACATTCAGTATTCCAAGCAGTCAATCCACTAAAAGCAGCCCAGTTTAGTGGCATTTTGACTTCTGATTCATCCTTGTGTACATCTATCATTTACATTGTTCAGAGGAATCTAAATGTATTTTCTTCTAACTATCAAGATAACATTATTTAGCGATTTTTTTTGTACACACGTACATTGAAAGTAATGGCGTTCTGTATGCGGGTGTCATGAAATTAGGCTATGCAGATTAGAATAAGTATAGTACTGTGTTCATTTCCCCCCCAAAAAACACAAAAAACTAACAGCTCTTCAGATTTGCGACGAAAAAGAGTTAGTTCTGGGCTACGGCTACGTGAACGACCAATCACTAGTGCTCATGTGAGTGTAATATCCCTGTGCAGGCTCCTCTCCAGAACGAGGCTCTGATGCAGATGGACTATCTAGACAGCGTGATCAACGAGTCTCTCAGGTTGTACCCCATCGACTTGAAAGAGTCGCCAAGAAATCTGTTGAGATCAGCGGCATCACCATCCCCAAGGGTATGGTCGTCATGATACCCATCTGGACCTTGCACCGTGACCCCGATGTGTGGGAAGACCCAGAGGAGTTCAAACCAGAGAGGTAATGGGCCACATCTTAACCACAACCACAATATCAATCACAACAGCAACGATAAGAGCAGTGTTCCACAAACAACCATAAAACAAACCTAAATGCGACGACCAAACACAAACAGGTTTCTTCAACCATGTATAACCATCATATTACTGTGATTTAATTGATATGTTCTTTAACCCCTCCTCCTCTGAACTCTCCGTGTGTAGGTTCAGTAAGGAGAACAAGGAGAGCATCGACCCATACACCTACATGCCGTTCGGGTTGGGCCCACGGAACTGTATCGGGATGCGAATCGCTCTGGTATTGATGAAACTGGCGATGGTGGAGATTCTACAGAGGTTCAACTTCACCGTCTGCAAAGAGACAGAGGTGAGACAAAATAATGATACAATGATTGTAAATATAATTTTGTACCTATGACTTTGTTGCGTTTCTATATGTAGCAGAGGTGATTTTGGAATCACACTCGCGTGATGAGGTAGCCCTGCCTGAGACATGTAAACTGAAGTGTCGCCCTCAGACCTTGAGGATGTCCTCTTGGCTTAATAGTAGCGTTTGTGTCTTCCACATGGGAGACCCGGGTTTGAACCCCCATACTACAATTCTGTACTTGCGTACTGCATGAGTATGTACTCCCCATTTAATTTCCCAGATTGCATTTTTCAGTACTAGGCGCCAATCATCCTCAGTATAGGCTACCTACTAAATGATGGAAGTGTGAGATTTAAAAAAAAGCTATTTGTATTTCTGCAAAACTCCCTCGAGACTTCATAGGGCCATTTTAATGTATGTCGACCCAAGAGAGGTTGTCCAGGAGTTTGAGTTTATTTGAATTTATAGTGCAATGCTACCCGAACGTAACAGTGACACTGTATTAGGTAACATTCATAGTGTAACGCTGACATCTGTTTTACTCGTTCCTTCATATTTTAACTGTGTGTCAACTCTCACCAGATCCCCATTGAGATGGACCTACAGAACACTCTGATGCCCATACGGCCCATCAAACTCAAGCTGCTGTTCCGCTGCCAGGAGTCCAACGACAACCAGCTCAAAGCAGACAGCCAGTGATGAGGACCTGCCCTGCTGCAGGTCTCTCAGTTATTATGTTACACATAGATCTAGGATCAGCCCCAACACTGGCTACTTTCAAAAATGGGCTTAAAAAAAAAAAGGGCTTCGCTTTTGCCTTAAATTGAAACTAAATTGGCGCTAATAATTGCACTGTGACCCTAAAATGCACTGTGACTTTTATTCTTTTTTTATGTCTTTTATGCGTTTTTATTCTAATTTTTCTTTCATGCTCTTTCCTTTTTATCTATTTTACGTAAAGCACTTTGAATTGCCTCTGTGTATGAAATGTGCTATATAAATAAACTTGCCTCGCCTCGCCTCGTCTCGCCTCTGGGCTCTGCTGCTACTGTATGCTGCTCTCTTTGTATCTGTCTATTAGTGGAGGTCCAGGACTAGTTGTACAGAGACAGTTGTTGTCTGTCGTCTGCAGTGCAGGGATTTGCATGTGACTTGTGTATGTTTTGTACTCGTCTGGTAGTGGGTCTCTATCATCACGCTAAAAACGTGTGTATGATCACAAACTAAATCATAACATGAGAATGAACAACATGCCATCAAAACATGACAATAAATAGGTGTTAGATTAGATTCAACTTTATTGTCATTGTGCAGAGTACAAGTACAGAGACAACGAAATGCAGTTAGCGTCTAACCAGAAGTGCAAAAAAGCAGAAAAGTGCAATGTGAACAATATATACAGGTAGAGCAGTATAAGCAATATATGAGCAGTATAAGTAGTGCAGTATAAGCAGTATATGAGCAGTATAAGCAGTATATGAGCAGTATAAGTAGTGCAGTATAAGCAATATATGTATTAACAGTAACATTATAAGCAGAATAAATATAGAATGCAGTATGAACAGTATAAGCAGTATATGAGCTGTATAAGTAGTGCAGTTACCAATGTATTGGGTCTATCTATGGGTATCGTAGTGCAGCAGTGGTCAAAATGTACCTGTATTTTGTCGGTTGAAGTGCCATCTCATCTGTCATAAGATTTGACTTGTAAAACTGAAAAGTAGGATACAACTAATAGCCTAAATGTATAAACACAGGCCACAACCAAAAAACAACATGGGAAAATCGTTTACGCATCCTCTGCAGCAGGAACAGTGCAGAGAAAAAGTATGTACAGTAAACCCCATAACTGAATACACTTCATACGCTTCAGCGCGACACAGAACGCCTATACTGCAACAAAGTAAAAAGATGAGACAGACACGTGTCTTCAATAACTTGCATGTTTAATCAAAATACAAGCATTCGGCACATCGTTAACTTGTAGGAAAGTTTAATCAGGTTTTATCAATTGTATTATTTTAAATGTGAAATAAATAGCATCAGTGCAGAGGCTATAACACACTACAAAAGTCACATTAAATCACGGAAAGTAGGCTAGGCTAATTAACGGAACTATATGAATATACAGCCGGAGCCCAGTCCAGGGTTCTGAAAGCGACAAGTAAACAAGTGTGCCCATCAACTGTCTAGATATTAGGCCTATAGGTAACATTTAGTCCTCCACTTTATATCACAGGTAGTATAACGTTTAAAATGACTACAAAACAAAAGCAATATAGTCTACAGTGAACGGCGCATTGTCCATTTGTCATACATGTCCAAACAGACCCGCTCACTTGAATAGGAAAGTAGCGCGGCGGTTCGTTGCTTCAGCAAACCTCTCGATGACTTTACTGTTGAAATCCGTCTGTCCCTGGATCAATGCATTTTCAATGGAAATCATGTCACGGCCGTTCAGTCGCTGGTGTCTGTTCTGTTCTGACAGATGTATAATGTCTTTGAATCCAGCCGATGCCCAAATAGTCTCCACCAAAAATCATACATGGGAAACAGAACAGCGCATGTTTCGAGGTGGTAGCGGTTAGCCATCTCTTTTTGTCAAACCATTCCTGTTGGCCCTAAACGTTTTATCTCCAACTTCTCTTCCAAAGGCAATGTACTGAACCGCATGGTCAACAAATAATCTACACGATTCATTGTGAAAACTTTAGCTAGCTAGCATTAGCGATAGACGTACAGTAGATGAACTGAATTGCTTTGTGATTATTTCCTGTCATGTCAGACCACGTTAACGACATTAGCGTTTAATAGTTTTTCGCCACCTGTTGCTAGGCAGAATTCATACCCAATATAATTTGCGTGAGGTTTTCCCTGCTTACGCCAATCACGCTCACGTTGTTCCCCTCGCAACGATGGGGCAGAGTGCTCCGCTGCCCCACAGCAGAAAGACGGGACAGAGAGCGCAGTCCGCACACACTAGTAATTACTAGTAATTAGTAATTACTCCAAAAACAGCACTATACGGATTATGAGTCAAGTTTATTATATTTATACACACCAATTTCACCATTTAATCTATTTTGTATTAAATATAAAATACTTATTATTATTACTAATAAAAAATAGGACTAATAATTGTTTCGTATTTGTAATGTACTTTATGAGACTTTATGTTTGTAATGTACTTTATAAAGAAAAAAACCCTGTATATCCCCAAATTTGATTCTATGCAATATGTTTTTTCAAATGTTGTATTTGTCTTGTAGGCTACTTTTGTGTAAGCCGTATATTGTGGGTAAAATGCACTATAAATTCAAATGAACTTAAACTTAAATGTGTATTGCAGTGGAATCCTAACTCGAGATCCGCGTGTAAATCGAATCAATTTCCCATTGACATGAATGCAAGATTTACGCGCGCGGATTTGGAGTTAGGATTCCACCCAAAATGCGTTGCTATTGGTATCATTATGACGTTGATATGTACACAGAATTGAGAATGTTCTGCAATAATACACAAAGTTCTTGAACTTTTAGTTTAGTGGCATAACGAGCTAAGACGCAACCTGAACCTGTGCAATCAGTATTACCAGAGTGAGATATAAAGAGATTATAACCGGAAGATTCGGCGCTTATACACAGCCTACTGACTGAGGTAGGCTAATGTAGGCCAGAGATGTAGTATAGTTGACATATAGTATAGTTTTATAACACTTGTATTTGTAAATACTTGAGACGGCATAGGCCGACTACCTTTACAGCATTTGGACAAGGGACGCGTAAAAATGTCACTGAGAGATATCTGTCACTAGGAGATGATATTCCCATTAAGTCGAATTCAGCGTTGGATATTTCTATATGCCTAAAAACTCACATCTTTAGAAAGGCCTTCCTTTAGGTCCTGTCCTCTTGTTGTTGTTAGTGTTTTGTTTGTGTTTTTGTTTGTGTGTCTATTGCACTCAACTGCACAGGCTTTGAAATTGTCGGCTACAAATGAAAAACACATTCCAAATAAAATATATTTTTTATTATTATTATGAGAGACCTAAATGCATGAATTGAATTAGGGCTATTTTAATTTTGCCGAGGTCTTCTGCTTATTAGCCTATAGGCTCCTACCTGTACCAGGCCGATTCCAGTTAATAAAATGTGCCCATTATATGGCCACTGATATTTGACCTGTTGGCCACAATTGTAGACTATATTTCAAGGCGTGTCAACAAACATAGCCAGCCAACCCACACTGGAAGCTTTTGCTGACTCTAACATAGGCCTCTGACAGGACCAAGTCACTTCGAACCATTGCATCGAACGCTGATAAGAGTTGTTAGGCAGTGAATTACCATGATAGTCATTCCAAACCCATTATGACGCCAGCCGAACGCACATTATAGATAATAACATTTCTTTGCTGCCAATCGGTGTACTGGTATTTGTTGACTGATTCAGAAGGGCAAACTCAAAGATTGTTATACCATTCTCATTTGGGGAATCTTTCTGACATTCCTGTTGCATTATAGTATGGGTGTGTGGAGATTATTTCAATCATTTTTGTTTGTGTTCTATCTACTGAAGGTGCATAAAAACAATGGAGGTGAAAATATATATGAGTATTGAGGATATCAGGAAGGAGCATGAGAGGATTAAGACAGAGAAGGCAGAGTTTGAGAAAAAGATAGAGGAATATGAGAAACAAAAGAGAAGGGACCAAAAAGTTAGGCAGGAGGAGGAGATCCTGGCCAGAAAGGCAGAAAGACTGCAGGAGGACAGGAATGAGTTCAATAGGGAGAGGGAGGAGATGGACAGTGGGATCAAGATCCTCATGATGGAGATTGAGAAAGAGAAGGAGTCCTCAAAGGAGATACTTAGAAAGGCTGAGAAGGCAGAGGCAGAGTTAAATATGATGAGGAAGGAGAGCGTGAAAATCCAAAGAGACGGACAGAAGGTGGAGCAAGAAATGCTCAGGATGTGGAAGGAGAAGGAGACATTTCTCAAGGCCAAGAAACAGATGGAGAAAGAGATGGAGAAAAATATGGTGGCAGTCAAGAGGAGAGAGGCCCTGGTGATGGAGGCCGAAGAAAGACTTAAACTGAGCAAGGAAAAAGAGAAGGAAGAGCAGGAGAAGGAGACCTCAAAGGAGATGCTTAGAAAGACAGAGAAGGTCGGAGCAGAGTTGCAAATGATAAAGAAGGAGTGGATGAAAATCAAAAGAGACGGGCAGAAGGTGGAGCAAGAAATGCTCAGGATGTGGAAGGAGAAGGAGACATTTCTCAAGGCCAAGAAACAGATGGAAAAAGAAATGGAGGCAGTCAAGAGGAGAGAGGCCCTGGTGATGGAGGCCGAAGAAAGACTTAAACTGAGCCAGGAAAAGGAGAAGCTAGAGCAGGAGAAGGAGACCTCAAAGGAGATGCTTAGAAAGACAGAGAAGGTCGGAGCAGAGTTGCAAATGATAAAGAAGGAGTGGATGAAAATCAAAAGAGACGGGCAGAAGGTGGAGCAAGAAATGCTTGGGATGTGGAAGGAGAAGGAGACATTTCTCATGGCCAAGAAACAGATGGAAAAAGAAATGGAGGCAGTCAAGAGGAGAGAGGCCCTGGTGATGGAGGCCGAAGAAAGACTTAAACTGAGCCAGGAAAAGGAGAAGCTAGAGCAGGAAAAGGAGACCTCAATGGAGATGCTTAGAAAGACAGAGAAGGTCGGAGCAAATAATAAAGAAGGAGTGGATGAAAATCAAAAGAGACGGGCAGGATGTGGAGCGAGAAATGCTCAAGATGTGGAAGGAGAAGGAGACATTTAAAAAGGATAAGAAACAGATGGAAAAAGAGATAGAGGCCATCAAGAGGAGAGAGGCCCTGGTGATGGTGGCTGAAGAAAGAGCGAAACAGAGTCTGGAAAAAGAGAAGCTAGAACAGGAGAGGGAGACATTGAAGAAGGTGAGCATGGTGACGATTAGAGAGATGGTAGAGAACCTATAGACTAAGTAGATGAAGGTGATTGTTGCTAGTTTTACTATAGCATTTAGTCCATGACCTTCAACTCTCAGTTGAATTTGTCCAATTCTTGTCTCCCCTTGCACTCCCCTCTGATGTTACTTTTTTAATTTCAGATGAACGATGGCTCCAGATATGCCCCAACCCTCATGTTCTCGTTGAGAGCGACTCCTCTGATGGCTCAGCTGGTACACAATCAGGCAAACCAGGGGACGAGCCTTTCTGTCAAAAGCCTTGTTGATGTGGCCCTGGCTGAGAGCGTGTGGGGGTGCAGAGATAAGACAGGGGACTGCACATGCCGACACCGTTAGCCTGGAAACCTCAACACAATTGGCCGCTATTTAGGGATACATAGCAAATCAATTTATATAGTTGTCTTAAGTTCAATAAATTAAGTTGAACATTAAATGAAATTGACTTCCTTTCTCTACCACTGTGACTGCTTGTGGCATTTATTATTATAGAAAGTCTTACTTGTGATGACCGTGATGTATGTAGCTGAAGATGAATGTAGCTATTTATTTTAAGTCGCTCTGGATAAGAGCTTCTGCTAAATTACTCAAACGTAGGCCTAAAGTACATCCGTAAAATAATGTATCCATTTCCTGTTAACCATCTCTAAACCCTAGATGGCAGTATTTACTCTTACACCAGAAACGTGACCAGTTGCACGTGTGGATGCAGAAGAAATAGCCTCCCAGTCTGTTTCTGCAAGGAACTTCTAATTTATGGATTCTGTACATTGTTTTATGTTGAGAGTCTTGTCAAGTCTGAATATCTTAGAGTTGGGGTTTGTCCTCTACCTCCAATTATAAACGAGGACAATCACTTTGTTTTTCATACAGGTACCACTATTGTATGTATTTCTATAATCTATGTTTCTATTACTTTACCATACTATGAAACTAATTGAATATGTTTTTAAGCGTCCAAAAAGCATTGATACCAGCACTCCAAGAATCATTTTGCGTTGCTGCTGCAGCAGCCGCGCAATGTCAACAATGTCGCACTGTCGCACTGGTGTAGCATGTAACATTAAAATCCATCAACTTCATATCACACCATTGATGATTGGTGAACTTGTTGGATCAGTTAAGGCCTGTGCCAGAAATCAGTACACACACCAATCACACAATGGGACTACAACAGGCACATACAGTGCATTCTGAAAGTATTCAGACCCCTTCACTTTTTCCGAATTATGTTATGTTACAGCCTTATTCAAAAATAGATGAAATTAAATTTTTTCCTCATTAATCTACACACAATACGCAATAATGACAAAGGTGCTTCAACAAAAAACGTAAAGGGTCTGAATACGTATGTAAAGGTGATATTTCAGTTTTTTATTTTGAATAAATTAGCAACAATTTCTAAAAACCTGTTTTTGCTTTGTCATTATGGGGTATTGTGTGTAGATTGATGAGGAAAAAGGCTGTAACATCACAAAATGTGGAAAAAGTGAAGGGGTCTGAATACTTTCCGAGAGCACTGTACTTACATCTTGATTCACAGAATCACACCTCGTACACACTTGCAAGTGATAGCAACGCCTATCACCTGTCCCAATAAAGGGATGCTACAAGCGCACCATTTCATCCTTTCCACTCTTCACTCTCTGACTGTCTGAAGTGTACTGTAGTTGTGTTGTTGTAGCTGGGTACACCTCAGCCTATGATTCTCACGGGGCGTTAGATTGTCTCTGATAGAATCCTACGGTTCAGCTCAACGATGATTTTCACCTTCTGAGCACCTGTTAACTCTCTGAGCTAGCAGGCTAACCTGTGAGCTCTCAAGTTTTTGTTATTGTTGAACCCTAGCTCGACAATAATTCCTCAGGTTATTATTAGAACTTGCAAGGTCACATGTGTAGGCTACAGCTAGCACTTGGGACGGACGGCTAACTAAGTTACTTGTTGTTTCCGGACAGCTGAGAACCTTGGCTAGCTTTGACATGGTAATATTGAGAAATATTAGCACCCTGTTTGCAGGAGGGTTGGTCAGCTTGTGTTTGTAGCCCTAGGACTACTGAGCACTTTCTAGTAATTAATAATTTACTAGCTAGTTACCTCGTATAATGATCTGGAACATACCAGTTCTCTCTGGTGTGGGACCACCATATCTAACTATGCGGGTACCAGTTCCCTGTGGTAGCACGTGGGTGTAGCAATGCTGAGGTGTGCTGATATTATACCTGTTTGTTGCATCGTGCGCTGTATCTAAACTAACCCCACAACTAAGTCAACTAATAAACATGGGCTACGCATATCTTAAACATGCCTGTGTGTGTGTGTGTGTGTGTGTGTGTGTGTGTGTGTGTGCGTGCGTGCGTGCGTGTGTGTGTGTGTGTTTGTGCGTGCTTGCGTACATGTGTTTTTTCGGGGATGCAGAGAAAGTCTTCCAGCTGTTCCAATGACAACATCCATCCATCCATCCATACATAGACCTATGCATTTAATTCTGGTTTGTTTATAACTAAGAGGAAGACACATTTATCATCAAAAACCACTAGTTATCATCAAAAAGGATGGTCACAGTTTGCTAAAAAAGAGTACCTAAAAAGCCTGCAAAGGTCTCGTAAAAGATATTGTGGACAGATGAGATGAATATTATCATGGACTAGAGTGACAAAAGTTTGGAGAAAAAAGGATCTGCCCAAGATCCACAGCATACCACCTCATCTGTGAAACATGGTGCAGGGGGTGTTAGGTGTGGGCATGTATAGTTGCCATTAGAACTTGCTAACTTGTCTTAATTGATGATTGTACCTGCTGACGGCAGCAGCAGAAAGTATTCTGAAGTGCACAGAAACATCTTGTCTGCTTGAGTGCAAGCAAATGCCTCCAAATGCATTGGATGGAGCCACACCATACAATAAAACAATGACCCAAAACACTGCCATAGCAACTAGTGGAAAGATCTTGATTGGCCAAGTCAATCTTCAGATTAAAATTCAATTGAACATGCATTACATTTCCCTAATGATAAGAATTTAGGCAAAAAGACCTCAAAACAAACAACAACTAAAGATGGCTGCAGTACAGGCCTAGCAGAGCATCACCAAAGAAGATGCCCAGCGTCTGGTGAGGTTAGTGGGTTGCAGACTTCAGGCAGTTATTGTCCACTAAATACTAGTGGATTGTCCACTAAATACTAAACATGACTGCTTCATTTGGACATTTGATAAGTCTGTCCCATTACTTTTGGGTACACTGAAATAGGGGGATTATGCATAAAAAGTGGGGTAATTTCTAAATGGTGAAACCAATGTGTATACAAATACCATCAAATAAAAGCTGAGAATCTCTACTTTAACCTTGTAGTAATTGTTTAATTTCAAATCCAAACGTTT
This sequence comes from Argentina silus, assembly GCF_951799395.1. Lineage (NCBI taxonomy): Eukaryota > Metazoa > Chordata > Actinopteri > Argentiniformes > Argentinidae > Argentina > Argentina silus. Next base: position 17,309,107 of record NC_139673.1, on the reverse strand, counting down.
GATAAAGTTCTTCATAACCAACATCAGGGAGATGTGACCAGAGAGTGGATCCTGGCTATAAGGGCACACACTTGCCAACACACATTCTGGTGTGACATGTGCGATGTCTTATTGATCTATGTTGCTTTGGCTGTCTCCATGTGTGGATCATTGTAATCAGGGGTGGGGCTGGCCTTTTAAACACCTGTGCTTTGTTTCATTCAGGGAAAACAAAGAGATTTTTAACATTTCTTTTAAAGAGACAACACACATTTTCTGCCATGCCTCTGTCAATTGATTTGGCTTTAATCAATGGTTTCTTCTTGATGTTGTGTACATGTTTTCATGCCTATGTCACCTTTCAGAGGAAATCAAGGAACCTATCCAGATCTGATGTCGTATTAGATGAGTCAAACCCTGTCAGAACATAGTTTGCTTTTGCTAGATTCTTTTCTTTTCTTTTGTCTAGTATTGGTATACATGGTCGAAATGATGCACTAATGTTTAGTATTTGGTTGACAATACTTTGTATGCAATAACCGTCTGGGACCCATTGACCCCACCAGGTGCTGGGTATCTTCTCTGGTGATATTCTGCCAGGCCAGCCATCTTTTTGCCAGGTCTTTTTGCCCAAAATCTTACCATCAGAAAATGAAATGCATGTTCAGTAGGATTTAAATCCAAACATTGACATGGCCAGTCAAGGACTTTCCACTTTTTCGCCCTGAAAATCTCCCTAGCTCCAATGGCAGTATGTTTTGGGTCAATGTCTTACTGTATGATGAAGCGCCATCCAATGAATTTGGAAGCATTGTTTTTACTCGACCAGACAAGATATTTCTGTACACTTCAGAATACATTCTGCTGCTACTGTCAGCAGTAACATCATCAATTATGATAAGTTAGCAAGTTCTAGTGGCAGCTATACATGCCCAAACCATAGCATCCCCTCCACCATGTTTCACAGATGAGATGGTATGCTGTAAACCTTGGGCAGATCCTTTTTTCTCCAAACTTTCCTCTTGCAATCACTCTGATAATATTCATCTTATCTGTCCACAAGACTTTTTTCCACACCTCTGCAGGCTTTTTAGGTACTTCTTAGCAAACTGTAACCCGACTATCCTTTTTAAGAATAACTAGTGGTTTGCATCTTGCAGTGAAGCCTCAGCCATTTGCGATTGCTGAGCTCATCAGTGCTTGATTTTGGCAAGTCTAAGGTTTTGACTATGTTTCAGATTTTTCAGCTTTCACCATTTGTCAATTCCTTTGCTATTGTAATGTATCTAACACCTTGTCCTTTGTTGGGAATGATATTTAAGGAGAGGGACAGCGAGATATTCTTTGAGTTTTGGGTTAGGCCCATCACGGGCATCATTCTCCCGCGTTGTCCTTGACGCACGTTAACGTATGGTTAAAACTTACAGACGTATGTTGTTTTAAATTGTGTTAAATTGGTTATTTTGTTGATACTCTATTCTCATTCTTCCTATGGGCATTAATGTGATGTTGTGCGCACGATAAAGGTTCTGTTAATCAGGGCTGGCTCTAGCCATTTTGGTGCCCAAGCATTTTTCCTTCTTTTGCATTATCAAATGTCTAAATTAAGCACTCATGTTTAGTATTTGGTCCCCAATCCTTTGTATGCAAAAGTGCAAAAGTCTGTGACCCATTGACCCAACCAGACGCTGGGTATCTTCTCTGGTAATGCTATGTTGCAGCGACTGTTGTTGTTTTTTTAGGATGTTTTGCCCTAAGTCTCCTCTTGAGCAAATGAAATGCATGTTCTATAGGATTTAAATCTGGAGACTGACTTGGCCAGTCAACAACTTTCCACTTTTTGGCCCTGAAAAATTCCCTAGTTCCTATGGCAGTATGTTTTGGGTCATTGTCCTGCTGTATGATGAAATGCTGTCCAATGAGTTTGGAGCCATTTACTTGTACTTGGACTGACAAGATGTAAATAAATGATTCTCAATTATGGTGAGCACTCTTTGGTTATCCACTGGAAGTCTTCCTTGGCCTACTAGGTAATTTGCGATTTCTGAGCTCACCAGTGCTTTCTTTCCTTTTAATGAAGTTAAATGAAGTTCCAAACTGTTGATTTTGGTAGGTTTAAGGTTTTGGCTATGTTTATTTTTTTTCTGATATTTCAGCATCATAATGGCTTCCCTGACTTTCAATAACATCTCTTTGGTCCTCATGTTGACAAGACACCAATAGCAGACTGCACAAATTATGTGACGGAACACACCTGACGAACACACTTGTCAAGCCAATTGTCCTATCACTTTTGTGTAGCCTGAAATAGGGGGATTATGCATAAAAGTGTTGGAATTTCTGAATGATAAACCAATATGTACATTATATAAAAAATAAAAATCTCTACGTTTTTATTTCAAATCCAAACAGAAGAAAAAATGCTTCACTGTCCCATTACTTACGCACGGTACTGTATAACCTTCTGTGGAAAGGGTTTTACATGGAACCCAAAAGGTTTCTTCAAAGGGACAGTGGAAGAAGAACCCTTTTTGGTTCTAGGTAGCACTTTTTCAAAGAGTGCAGGATCTGTGATGGGTCTGTCTGTCTCTATCTACGGTATATTTGCTTGAATGCCACAGCCTATTTAAGTATTGTTGCTGACCATGTGCATCCCTTCATGGCCACAATTTACCCACCTTCTAATGGCTACTTCCAGCATGATAATGCACCATGTCACAAAGCAAAAGTCGTCTTAAACTGGTTTCATGAACATGACAATGAGTTCAGTGTTCTTCAGTGGCCTTCCTTGTCACCGGATCTGAATCCAATAGAACATCTTTGGGATGTGGCACAACGGGAGATTCACATCTTGAAAGTGCACCTGAAAAATGTGCAGGAATTGCGTGATGCAATCATGTCATCATTGACCAGAATCTCAAAGGAATCAATGTCACGAAGAATTGAGGCTGTTTTGAGAGCAAAGGGAGGCTCTACCTAGTATTAGTATAGTGTTCCTAATAAAGTGTTGGGTGAGTGTATATCTAACTATCTTTGTTTTTGCTGGTCTGTAGGATCTATGATGGCCGTCAGCCCGTCCTGTGTATCATGGACACAGCCATGATCAAAACCATCCTCATCAAGGAATGCTACTCCCTTTTCACTAACAGGAGGGTAATACGCTAAATTGAAGTTGTTGTATGGGGAAAAAAACATAAGGGCTCATTAAATAGATAATATCATTGTTATTATAGCATTATTAATATTCGGTTAATTTTGCAGTATATAATCATTGTTATTTTTATCTCAACGGGCCTCTGTATGACGCCGTGTTTATCGCTGAGGATGATGCATGGAGACGGATCCGCAGTGTCCTGTCTCCCTCCTTCACCAGTGGGCGGATCAAAGAGATACAGTCCCATCTCTCCTCTCCTTCTTTTATTCATTCCAACAACACAAATAAATGAATGACTAACAACTCTGACGTGTGTGTGTGTGTTTATGTGATTTGTACTATGTGTATAGTGTGTATTCATTGTTGTTTGTTGTTGTGTGAAGCAGCAACTTTAATTGTCTAAGACAAATTTCCATCCGGGACAACAAAGTATATTTAATCTTATCTTAGATAAGTTCAGTGGTCAGATGACAGAGTTTAGAATAATAGTTCATCTTTGGAGTCACTTATTCCTTGACTATATACATAATGTATCCTGTATGAATGTATATTCTCAGGCTATATAAACATTAAAATAATTCCTGTTTCAAACATGATATTAACCCATGTTTTGCACATATTAATCCATGTATCAATCATCATATTTTTCCATGTATCCTTCCCAACTCAGATGTTCGGGATCATGAAGCAGCACTCTGGTAATTTGGTCAGCAATCTGAAGAAGACGGCCGATAACGAAGAGCCCATTGAACTAAAAGAGTGAGTATTTCTCTCCGAGAAGATAAGGTGAATTTGTAATTTCAGTGAACTCCCCCTTTAATTTTGTGGTTGTGGTTCTGGTGGTCAAAGATTTTGTGGTTGTGTTCCAGGTTCTTTGGACCATACAGTATGGATGTGGTCGTCAGCACTTCATTCAGTGTCGACATCGACTCCCTCCACAACCCCTCTGACCCCTTTGTGACCAACATCAAGAAAATGCTCAAGTTTGACATCTTCAGCTCACTGTTCCTCACAGTCGGTACAACTGCCTCCATATAGCTTTCAGTCTCAATCATTTTGTGCTTAATAAATGAAGCTATCGATTTCATTACACTGTGGAAACACTCTATGAGACCACCAGTAGCTCTCTGTCCTTCCTGGCCTACAATCTGGCAACCAGCCCTCACATTATGACCAAGCTGCAGGAGGAGATAGACACTGTTTCCCAACAAGGTAACCCCTCTGCAGACTCCTATATAGTACTATTCATGTGGAACAGGAAATATGATAGTGACAGTATTTTAGAGGGTACTGATGAGTGTGTAACCCCTGTTCACTGCAGACTCCTACAGTATCTATTACTATTGCTTTGGAACAGATGGTTAGATAGGTGACAGTATTTTGCAGTGTGGTAATGTGTCTGTAGCATCCCTGTGCAGACTTCTGCCCAGTATTATTCATTTGAAACAGGAAGTAGATAGGTGTTGTTGGAATCTTCAGAATAGTTAAAAGGCCAGTACCTGAGGACCTGAGGGATCTACAGGGTATATACCTTAAAAGCATGTCTGACATGCAGTGGTGTGCGTGACCATAGAGTGATTTCTAAACTAATACAATTATCTTAAAATAAATTATAAAACGAACAGGTTATCAGTGCAGAGACTTGTATGATATGTGCTCTCCATCTGACTCGTGCTGCTGCATTCTGTATCATTTGCCAAGAGCTTTCTTTGGTCGACCAGACAGGAGAGTGTTACAGTAATCAAGGCTGCTAGTAATACAAGCATGCATTCGTCTCTCAGTGTCAGCCTGGGAGAGGAAAGGTTGCACCTTTACAGCTGTGTTCTGTAAAGGTCCATGTAATATTCAACCTTTTTAAAAGCTTCCTAAAGGTTGTAATGACTATCTTTAATCGGTAGCGATCAGGGAACGAGATCCCTTGAAATAAATATTTCATTTACAAACACTGTTTTGGTTCGGAAAACACGCTTTTTAAAATGGAGTGTCCTACCTGGACACTCGGTTTGCATATAAACATGTTGTTACTGCCAGGGGTGTTCTAGGGGAGTGGACTCACCTTTCTGTCTCTGAGGGCTGCCTCTTCCAATCGTGTGCGCATGCAGAAACACAACAGCTAATGTCCAACACTGCAAGTTCATTTCGGGGGGATATATTATTATAAGGGAGGATGTTGTCGTTTGGACAACTTCAGACAGAATTTCTCCACGATGGCAGATTTCCGACAAACTTACTTACTCTTCTTTAAGTGATACAAATATGTTTTAGTCACATTCTTGATATGGGTTTCAAAATTAAGATCTGAGTCAATGGTGACACCTCTGTTTTTTGCCTGGTGCTTAGTGTTACTGTAAGTAGAAGTGTCTTTAAGTATGCAGACAGTTTCTCTCTTTCGGTTTTTGCTCCAATGACTAGTTCTGTGACATCCATATGTCCGCAATGCATTTCACCAGGAAATCAATCAAACTGTTTGACTGGTGCTACAGAGTCGATAGTTGCCCTTAGTTTGGTGTTGAAGCTGGTTACTAAATCATTATCACAGGAGGAAGCTGTTGATGGTGTACTATTCATATTCATCATCATGAATCTCATCTGCTCAGCGACATGGCTAGATAAAGAGGGTGCAACAGGAGTAAGACCCTTTGTAATCACTAGGTCCAGGGTGTGGCAGTGGTTATGGGTGAGCCCAGTAACTCACTGAATAAAGTCCGTAGAATTCAAGAGATTCATCAAATCCATGGCTGTCGAGTCAGTCCACATGTAGGTTAAAATCACCAATGATAATAATCTTAGCATAATTTGAATGAAAGGTAGATGGGCCTTGGATGAAACCGTGATCTTTACATTTCTCATCCTTGTCATCAGGTGTCTTTATCACTCATTACTGTGCAACAGGAGGCTGATGGAGGTAGAAATGGGAGGACAGCTCATTGTAATTAGAGCTTGACAGATATATCTGATATTGGCCTTAAAGAAATATCTGAAGAGTTATTCACCATGTTATATATAATATAGAGGAAACTGGACAGCACTTATTATGGATCATTTAACACAATTACACATGACACAACTGTGTTAACAGAGACACAATACGTCCTGCTCCTGTACATGTTTGTATATACTGTACATTTTCCCCTATGTCTGCTAAGGGCTTCACTGCTTTTTCCACTGTTTATGTGGCACATAGGATATTTATATGTAATTGGCCACTTACGTAAATGGGCGATTCTTAGACTACGGGCACTTTCATGTCCTTTGATCATATTTTATAAAAAAAAAAAAAAAAAAGGGAATATTCACACTTTCATAGTTATCTTTACAATGAAAGTACTTTAGGAACTTTTTACCGGTAGTCTATGATGATTTTTTCACCTTTTTCAACATCGTTATAGATGCAAATATTGCTGTTTTGTGCCTGTCCCACACCCAGACTTCCGATCTTCAATAATGAAAATGAAGTGTAAAAAAATTATTTATCTATTTTTTTTAAATGTGACTGAATAAAGTATCAGTAAAATAATCAACACATAATTGGGGTATTTAAGGTCAAACAACTATTTATGTGATTTTATATACAAAATGTAGTTGTCCCACAGTATTGCCATCATTTCCACCACAACACTGTAATGTCCCTTTAAAAGGTTTGTGTGAAAGATGGTTTGGGTAGTTTCTATGGAGATGAACAGTTACATCACAGCACATGTCTGATATGGAGGATATTTTGGATTTCTTCACCAACTTTTGAAGAAAACTCAAGGTAAATATTGCTTGAAATGAAAATATTTTTATTGTATGTCATTTCCAAACATGACGTAACATCAATTGAGTTTGTAAATAAATCGATTTTTTAACGTACATAGATGTATTTTGCATGCATGAAATGCTAGGTACCAATTCATAGCTAATCTGTGATGCTAGCTTGGATTTTCTTACAAAATACTGTAACGAACGGCGGGGTAGAGTAGCTTGCCTTAAGCGGGTATCGAACTCGCAACCTTCCGCTTACAAACCGGCCGCGCTAGCCACAACACCAAGAGAGTTAACTCCCTTGGCGGAGCTGCTAACGGGCCTTACACAGGGTCGTTACAATACTGTAAGATTGTCATTTCCACCTCCGTCATTTCCAACACATTACCTTCTTGGGTGGAAATGACAAAGGTGAGGTGGAAATTACATTTATGCTTACAAGGTGCAATTCATAGATTGTGAGGCTACATATGTGTAATTTATTTATTAAAATGTACAATGTTAATGTTTTATTCAAATGCATATTTGTTGAAATGCATTTTCATCTATTTTTAAGATGCCACGGACCTCTACTGCAGAAAGGTCTCAGGCCTATAGGGACAGAATAAAAGAGGACCCTGTCAAATATGAAGAGCGACTGAAAAGAGACAGGGAGAGATACCTGAGGAAAAAAGAAAGAGGGGTTGACCCAGAAATGACCCAGAAATGACCCAGTCATTTCCACCACCTCATACCTTTTTTAAAAAATAGTTACAAAATTCTAATCACTCATTAAAAACTTCTGCATAGTTTATGGGATAATGTTCCACTTAATGTAATAACACAAGTAGTTATTTCCTGAAATGTATCTAACCAATCCAATATTATATTTCAGGTTGTGGTTGATGTAAGCTTTGTGTTTGGTCCTCATCTCAATTAATTTACCTAATCCACAAATGTATGGTAATTGCAATATAGGTATAAACTGGTAAAACTATGTGTGAAAGTGGTCTTACACTGTTGAGAAATTATGTATATCATACTTTTTTTAAATAATAATCAAATGTTTACATATGATGGAAATTACATTTGTTCAATGCGGGTCGGACAATATGTAAAAAAAAATATCAATTTGTCTTGTAATGTTAGTGCGTTCTCTTATGGATCATGAAACTAGACTACTTATATTAACCTATTAGACTGTGACAATTTAGATTTGAACATTTTTTTTCCCCTCAAGTTCACAAGGCCAAAAGTGCCTGTAGTTGAAGAATCGCCCAAATGTGTTATTTTATATGTATGCACTTTATCTTGCATGTTTACAGACTCCCCCCATTCAATTTCACGCATTTCTATTTGGAGTATAAAAGGCACTAGATCACCTGCGGGTATATAAGCTGTGGCTTGCGCTGCGTTCTTCAGTTGGCAGTTAATACCTGAACCAGTAAAGACTGAGGACCAGACGACTCACTAGTGTGTTTTCCATTTATTCTTAAGCATAAGCATTAATACAGTTTGTCATTAATGTAGGGTTAGGGTTTCTATTTAGTGTACCGTTAGGCATAGTAGCATATGAAGTTTGTAGTTTGTTAGCGGTAATTGCGCTAGCTTGGTATCCTAAACGAGGACGAGTTAGCACTAGCTTGCCGTTTACGATGAGTGGTTGTTGTCAAATGACACCTGACAAAACATGTCGAAGGGAGTCTGGTGTAACGTTTGCCTGACTCCACTGATACAGATGTATGTGTAGGATTTAATGTTAGAGTGTTTTGTAGTTTACATTTTCTTTGTTTTTCTTCGTTTTCTCCTAACGGTTAAGAGAAGGTAGACGGTTAGAGCCAGAGCCCGAACCGCTGATGAACAGCGCTGTAGTTTACCGTTGCCAAGGCAACCAGGCAGCTCACAGGTTGTACCATATTTCTAAATCATTATTTTGATATAATACTGAAATGTTGATATTATATTGTTATTGTTTTACATTGTAATTTGTATTGTTCCAACTAAGTTCATTGGCAGTTAATACCTGAACCACGAGTATGTTTTCCATTTATCCCCCCCCCTATACTAACCCTAACCCCAACCCCACCCAGAGACCTCTTCATCCCCGCTACCCCCCTTGTACAAGTTCTCTCCTGCTAATACAAATAAAATGAAATAGCCGACTGCCTATGGCCCCTGGTGTGAGCATTGATTACTTTGTCTTATGATGACTGTTGGATAGATGATTCAATTACTTAAACAAATGTATTGTTGTAAGTCGCTTTGGATAAAGGCGTCTGCTAAATGCCATGAATGTAAATGTAAATTACAATGGAGGGCCATGTCCAGAAACGACCCCGAGCCCCTACCACTGATCTATATACCTATATCTATGTCTGTGTTTTGTCTATTAATTAATAATATGATGATGATTAATCCCAACGACGTATATTTTCCAAGAAACAACATGAGCATATCTGTAATCAAATAAATATCTCCTGCGTCATAATGCTGTTGTCTTGATGACGCTGCTAGCAATGACGTAAATTTATGTAAAAGTCACTTTGGTCACTTGAACCTCCAGTTGTTGTCAAATAGCCTTTGCTGGTTGTCATTTGTAATGTGTTACGCTCATTAGTGGAAATAGATTCAATTACATTTCAACACAATGGAGAAAAACTGGTGGGACCCGCCGCAGGTAAGTTTGCCTTGCTCTATTTTAGTTTAAATAAACGGGAATACTTTATATTAAATTGCCCCAATACTTGGGCCAAATGTCCAAGGACGTAGGATGTATCTTTCGAGAGGGGGTGCTGCCTAAATGTTGTGTAAAGGGCTGTGCCATGGCTGCTGGTGGGCCGGTCGATCTGTGGGCTGCGGGGCCGGTGAGCGACACGATGTGTGGGCTTCGCGCAGATCCCCCCTACCTTAATCGAATAAGCACTAGACCGACAAGCTCCTGTATATTTTCAGCCTACCTCAAGTCCGTGAACTGCCTTCAAGTAAACGCAAAGCTGTAAGAAGCAGGGCTGAAAATTAATCAAATTTAATGAAATCAAGCTCTATCATCCGTGGTGACAACATGTTACTGTACACTTGTTTGTATTCGTATGTTATCGTCCAGTCAAAGTAGCCTACAATTCAAAGCAACATTTCCCCCACAATCAGGACCTAGACCTACTGCAAAGAAATACCCTTAATTGGCTACTCTTTGTTGTTAGATCTCTGGGAAGTAATTCATCCGACTCGGCAGACAGTTTGATCCCAACATCAAGTCAAATCGCGGTAATTTCGGTGAGCGCTTAATTCCAAAAACAGCTGTTTGTCAGTGAAAGAGCAGCGTAACAGCCTAAAAAGTGAAACGGGACGAGCTCAATCGTTGTTACAGAGAGAAATGTGGCTGCAAAATCAACCATTTTAAAGATCAACATTAAAACGAGACAGCTTTATAAATAACCTATAGAGGATGGACTATCGAAGAAAGATGATTGACAGAACAATATCAAAATGGTTAATTTGATGTTTTCAGGTAGGCCCTATCTAAAATATAACCAAACATAGTTGGCACTAATAGGTCTTAATCGACAGGACCTTTCCTTAAGTAAGTCGTAAGTTGACTTTGCAAAGGGCCTACAATTACTTACCGTACAGGCCTACATGATTTGCAATATAAATTGTGTCGGATATGTTGAATAAAAGGTAGATGTAGGCCTTTTTTAAAGGCAAAACTAGAGAGCCCCTTTTGGGAAATTGGGAACGCAACAGCCTATTCTTGAGAACATTGTGAGGTACCGCAATCTCTTTGCGAGGGAAGCCTGTTATCTAACGCAATCATATTTCTTGACGTTTCCCTGTCATTGTGTCTGTCATCTCCATCAGGAAGTTTCAAAGCCCTATGCTACTGTATTTGATAACTACCCACTCACCCCATTCAGGATGGCTAAACATAGACAATATGTAAAGATCACTGGAGACAATTGAATGGTTTTATACTCAGAAAAGACAAATACATTCATAGAGACATTCTCGAGACTGCACCTGTAGTGTGTTCACTGTATGTCCACAGGAGTGTAAAGAGGATCAGGCTGCCCTGATGATGGAGGCAGCAGGACCGGCAGCTTTCGCAGCCTACACCCCACTCCCACAGAGGACATCAAGACGGGCCAGGCACACGAGAGAGAGGGCCAGAGTGGCTAAAGAAAGAAAGGAAGAGAAGGAGGGTTGGAGGAGGGAGATGGAGGAGAGAGCGGAAGAGGTGGAGGGAGCCCAAAACCTTCTGCATAAGGTGAAGGAGCACACCGATGCAGAGAAGGAGAGGCTGAAGGAGGAGAGAGAGAGGGTGGACAAGGACAGAGAAATGGTGGACAAGGACAGAGAAATGGTGGAGAGGAAGAGGAAGATAGTCAACCATCTTAAAGATAATATGGAGAGGAAGAGGAAAGTGTTGGATAGAGACACTGAGAAAGTGAATGAATGCAATGCAATACTCAGTCGCATTCAAAAGACGCAGGAAAATAACAAAAAGGATTTGGAGGAGAGGATTGTCCAGTTGGAAATAAAGGCGAAAGAGGTGGAGGAGGTGGAGAAAGTGACAAAGGAGATGGAGGAGACTTTCCAGAGGGAGATGGAAAAAACAAGAAATGAGATGAAGAGGAGAGAGAAGGAGGTGGAGGAGAGAGAGAGGGTGGTGCAGGAGAGAGAGAAGGAGGTAAAGAAGAGCGAAGAGAGATTAAAGATGAGTGAGAAGGAGACCGAAACAATGGAGGTGATGAAGAGAAGGGTAGAAGAGGTTGACAGAGAGATGGAGAGAATCCTAGAGGAGAAAGAAATGGAGGTGAAACAAGTGAAAGAGAGGATGGAGGTGATGAAATGGGCAGAGGAGGAGAGAGAAAAAGACAGGAATGAGAAGAAGAAAGAAAAGGATATTGAATGGATGAGAAAGGAGTTGGAGGTGATGAAGAGAGTAGAGGAGGTGGAGAGAGAGAAGGAGAAAATCCTGGAGGAGAAAGAATGCGACGTTAAACGTGTGAGAGAAGAGATGGATGTGATGATAAAGAATATGGTGGAAAGGAGGGAGAGGGAAGTGAAAGAGGAGATGAGGATGAAGACAGAGATGGAGAGAGAGAGGGAGAAGATTGAAAAGGAGAAAGAAAAGGTTATTGAATGGATGAGAAAGGAGATGGAGGCGGGTATGAAGAGAGAAGAAGAGATGGAGAGAGAGATGGAGAGAATCCTGGAGGAGAAAGAAAGGGAGGTGAAACAAGTGAAAGAGAGGATGGAGGTGATGAAATGGGCAGAGGAGGAGAGAGAGAGAAACAGGAGTGAGAAGGAGAAAGAAAAGGATTTTGAATGGATGAGAAAGGAGTTGGAGGCGATGAAGAGAGTCGAAGAGATGGAGAGAGAGATGGAGAGAATCCTGGAGGAGAAAGAATGTGACGTTAAACACGTGAGAGAAGAGATGGATGTGATAAAGAATATGTTGGAAAGGAGGGAGAGTGAAGTGGAAGAGGAGATGAGAAAGATTACAGAAGATGTTGTGAAGTGGATGAAGACAGAGATGGAGAGGGAGAAGGAGAAGATTGAGAAGGAGAAAGAAAACGATATTGAATGGATGAGAAAGGAGATGGAGGCGGGTATGAAGACAGTAGAAGAGATGGAGAGAATCCTGGAGGAGAAAGAAATGGAGGTGAAACAAGTGAAAGAGAGGATGGAGGTGATGAAATGGGCAGAGGAGGAGAGAGAGAGAAACAGGAGTGAGAAGGAGAAAGAAAAGGATTTTGAATGGATGAGAAAGGAGTTGGAGGCGATGAAGAGAGTAGAGGAGGCCGAGAAAGAGATGGAGAGAATCCTGGAGGAGAAAGAAATGGAGGTGAAACAAGTGAAAGAGAGGATGGAGGTGATGAAATGGGCAGAGGAGGAGAGACAGAGAAACAGGAATGAACAGGAGAAAGAAAAGGATATTGAATGGGTGAAAAAGGAGTTGGAGGCAATGAAGAGAGTAGAAGTGGTCGAGAAAGAGATGGAGAAAATCCTGAAGGAGAAAGAAGATGACGTTAAACGCATGAGAGAAGAGATGGATGGGATGATAAATAATATGGTGGAAAGGAGGGAGAGGGAAGTGAAAGAGTTGATGACAAAGATTACAGAAGATGTCGTGAAGAGGATGAAGACAGAAATGGAGAGAGAGAAGGAGAAGACTGAAAAGAAAAGAGTAATGGCGGCGAACCTGGAGTTTGCCAGAGAGAGCATGGAGAGGGCTTTCCATAAAGGGAAACAAAATACAGGTATGCCCTCCATTATCTGCTTACAGTGCATTCTAAGGATGATCCTTTTGGCTTCTCAAATCACCTCAAAATAATTTAGATTTTATCTATACAAATGATAAGACAATTTTTCTCTTTCAGATATTTCAACACAGAGACAATTCTGGAAATCCACAACTATCTCGAACTTACTACCACAATAACTACCCTGCATACTACCACTATAACTACACTTGCTGTTTCAATTCTCTTTCATTAAAGTCATATTCAAAGGCAAACTGTGTGTCATGTTTGAAATGCTGTATTTTACAAGTTGCATAGCTGTAAACTATGTTGAGTGATGATGAGTTTAGGAAGAAAAGGTATGTAAAAAATGAATACTCTTGCACACACGATTGTTACCTCTGCTTATTTATTGTGTCGATGTTTCGGTTTATGACCTTTATCAAAACATTTTTATCTGTGAGGTCTGTATTCCTAACACCACAAAAAGACAAAGTGGTGGTGTTTGTGTTTTTTACATTTACAAGTTGAGGAAGAAAAAACATGGCACATGTATGCACATGGGTTAGATTAGAAACAATCTGGGTAAACCTTAATTTGAAGAGGTATGCATGAGGTCTGTTATGTTTTTCTCTATATGCCATAATATTGATTACAATGATCAACATATTTGTACCCTGAAAAGAACCCAAACTGAACAAGTTCCCCATTATAAGTACCTGGGCATTTAGATAGATGATACACTTTTAAAATACATGTTGAAAAAGTGATCAACAGTTTGCGAGTTAGACTTGTACTTGTTTTGTAAAGAAATGTCTTGCTTCACCTTTGATAATAGGAGGAAGATTGTCTTGGCAACGCTCCTCCCTGTCCGTGATTATGGTGACACAATTTAAAATCACACGACAGCCTCAATTCTTAAACCACTAGACCCGATTTATCACTCTGCTCTGCAGTTCATTTGTAGGCATGTTTTCTGTACCCACCATTGTCTTTTGTATCTGTCTGTGGGTTGGGATTCTTTGACGTTGAGAAGGGCTTATCATTGGATTTCATCTGTATATAAAGCAGTTCTTTTAAAACTCCCATTTTACCTCACATCATTGCTTTTATGGCGACTTATTGGCGATCAAACTTGCAGCTTGTTACTATTTAATGTGCTACAAGTGATTACAGAATTGAGAAGAACTTTTTAGCTGCTGTGCTCCTCAGATATGGAATGATCTTCAGGCTAGACTGAGGTTGGAGCACTTGGTCCCTTACACTTGTACCATCATCTGCTTTTTAGTGGACAATATATGCAAAAAATACCTTTTTTACACAAACATCTTGAATCAGAATGGGTCAGCCCTAGCCTCTTACACAAACAGGGTCAGAGTCAATGGGTACAAAACTGGAGCAAACGTGTGTATACCAAGATACTGTACCTCGACTCCTTTCCATTCCAAAAGAAATGTGTCCCTTTCCCTTCACTCAAATGTTGTGGATGACATGTACATAAAGCCACACACTGATGCAGGTGTGATGTTATGAGAGCTTTAGCATTTAGCATTTCCTGTGTCCAGGCGTTCTATTCACTTCTAATAGGACAAATGAAGGTACACTTGCCTCATAAGGCTCATTCTTGTTTCATTTGTCCTATTAGCTCCTACTGACCTCACTTTACACAGACACAGAGGAGGAGAGACTCAAACTCATTAGAAGTTTATTACTGGATCAGTTTACAAAACAAAACAAAACTGCATGGAGCGTACAGTACAGCAGAGCTTGGAGTACCAGACATGAACACACACATCGGAGCTGTCACAGTGGTATACCTTGGATCACACACAGACACACACACACACACACACACACACACACACACACACACACACACACACACACACACACACACACACACACACACTCACTCACTCTCTCTCAGGGCAGCATGCGGATAGCTCCATCCAGTTTGATGACCTCTCCATTGATCATGGGGTTCTCAGCCAGTGATGTCACCAGGTGGGCAAACTCTGCAGGGTCTCCCAGGCGCGAGGGGAAGAGCACTTGGCGGGCTAGGAATGAACGCACCTTCTCAGGTAAACCCGCCAGGAGAGGAGTGGAGAACAGACCTAAGGAGAGGGAGAGAGAGGTTGTCTGATATGGAGAGGAAGGGGGTGGGGGGGGAGTGTGTGAAAGAGTGCGTATGTATGTGTGTGTGTTTACTGACTGAGTGCGATGGTGACCACACGAATGTCCATGGGTGCCAGGTCTCGGGCGATTGGTAGAGTCATCCCAACAATACCCCCCTTAGAGGCTGAATACGCAACCTGACCCACCTACAGAGAGAGAGAGTGAGAGTGAAGGAAGGGGCTGTTGAGACTGTGTTTGTGTGTGTGTGTGTGTGTGTGTGTGTGTGTGTGTGTGTGTGTGTGTGTGTGTGTGTGTGTGTGCGTGCGTGCATGGTGCAATAGAGGTCTTGGCGATCTGTTGGTTCTTGTGTGTGATTGGCTGACGGTACTGCAGCATGTTGACCTCTTCCTCACTGCAGGGTCTACTACAGTTGGAGCAGTCAGAGAGCACAGCCTGGGCCCCTGCAACCAAACATACACCCTGAAATATGGTTTGGACAAAGGATCCCAATGTCAAGATAATATTGCTGTAGGGAGGCTACTCTATGACACAATACCATGTGGAAATGTCAATGATTTTCTAAAGATGAGTGGATAGTGGATAGTGGATAGTGGATAGTGGATAGTGCCTGGTGGGGTCGCAGACTTCAGGCAGATTGTTGACCTAATACGAAACATTAATACTTTATTTGGACATTATATGATACTTTTGAAGCCCTGAAATAGTGGGAGTATGTTTACAAATGTTTTTTTAAAAACCCATTGAATTAAAGTTGAGAATCTCTACTTTGACCCCATAATAATTGTTTGATTTCAAATCCAAGTGTAGAGCTAAAAGAACAGAAAATGCTTCCTCTTTCCAATACTTATGAAGAGCACTGTATTCATGTTAATCAGTTGCTTCATTACTGTAATATGTGATGTTGTTTTGAACTAGTATTTTGAAATTCTGTTTTTAGGAGCCAATGATATAAAACAAGTGCATACATGTAAAGAACATAACACATTTTTAGAGGAGTTCAAATATGTAAAATTCAGTATTACTCGAAAGAAAATATTTGCCCAAAAATATTTGCCCCATAGTCCTTCTTGAATCAATGGGTCTGCAAACTATTAAAACCCGATAGGGATCAAACAGGCAGCAACTATTAGCAGGATGTTAAGATAAAGGCCGACAATAACATCACTGAGTTTTGCCCTCTGCGCAGGGATCCCCTTTCAATCATTCACTAGCCATGGCTTCAACTTCACCTCTCACATACTCTTTCGCCTGTGTTTCATGATCTGAAACACAGGTGTCATGACGGGATAAAATAATCACTTCAGCAGACGTGTCCGGGGTTACTCAGAAGAAGCGATTGAACCTGTAAAGATGGGTTACCTTCCGTACTTCTCCACCGAAACATGAACTCTCCTTGCCTTACTCATCACTCTGATCGTAGTGTAAGAAGTTTTAATAAAAAATATTATTTGTTAGTTAGTTAGTTGTGATAATACATACAAATGATAGTATTGATAATTACAGTTATCTAACAGTTTCAATGATACCTATGACTTGATCGTTTTGCTTTTGTTTCAAGTCAGATTGTTGATTTATATTTGTTCCGACCAGGTATGGATACTGGCCATATGGAATATTCAAAAAACTAGGCATTCCTGGTCCTAAACCCATCCCTTTCCTCGGGACGATAATGGGATATAAGAAGGTTTGTAGAGATTAAGCCCATAAACAACAACATTGTAGACTCATCCATGATGTGTGTTGTTGTGGTGAAAGCCATGGGAGCTGAATATGAATTGTTTTACCCAGAAAAATGGGCAATAAAGCTTTTGAACGAAAACGAAAAGAGAGGAGTGGGAGCCGGTCTGTAGTGGAAAAGGGCCATCATAGACTAAGCCACAATTCAGGTTTATGACAAGCATTTATGAACTGGCTATTTTTTTGTTTTGTTTTTTTGTTCCAATTTTGACACAGAGAGCTTCCAGAAATATGGGAAACTGTGGGGGTGAGTCTGCTAAACTGATCCTGGTTATTGTTAACTATGATGGATATATATATCTCTCAGTGTCTACAGTATACACTCTTAAACCAGGCGGACACTGTGCGATTTTCACAAACACAGACGATCCAACCGACGAAATGGTCTCATACACCAAGACAAATGATCTGTCTTGATGCAAGTACACTGCCCAAGCAACAATTTCATGCTTCCACATTAATAATTTGAATCTGTTATTGAGCGATTTAAGTTTTAAGCTTTTAAGTATTCTGTAGTATGGTCCCAAACACAACTTGTGCGTTGCCAATGTTTGACAACATCCTGGATTCTCATTGGTTGAGGCTCCTATATTGCCTCTGAGCACGTCTCAAACTGCATGAATAAAGAGGAGCCACGACATGTCAGAATTCAAATCGGAAGTGATTGTGTCTTCCCTCCATGTCATTGAAAGGGCAAAAATGTAATTAAAAAAATAAAGAAAAAAAGGGTTCTAAAAGGATTCTTTGGTTGAATAACTCTTATGGGTTCCATTTGCAGTGCCCTGCGTAAGTAATGGGACAAGCATTTTTTCTTCTTTTGCATTATGCAAATGTCCAAATTAAGCACTCATGTTTAGTATTTGGTCCCCAAATACTAAACATGTATTTGTATGCAAAAGTGCAAAAGTCTGTGACCCATTGACCCGACCAGACGCTGGGTATCTTCTCTGGTAATGCTCTGCCAGACCTATATTGCAGCGATTGTTGTTTGTTTTTTTAGGATGTTTTGCCCTCCTCTTCAGCAAATTAAATGCATGTTCTATAGGATTCTATAGGATTCACTTTTTGGCCCTGAATAATTTCCTAGTTGCTATGGCAGTATGTTTTGGGTCATTGTCCTGCTGTATGGTGAAATGCCGTCCAATGAGTTTGGAGCAATTAAGCAATTAAGTTGTACTTGGACTGACAAGATGTTTCTGAACACTTCTGAATTCATCTTCATCAAAGGAGACAAGTGAGCCAGTTACAGTGGAAGCCATACATGCCCAAGCCATAACACCCCCTCCCCCATATTTCACAGATGATGTGGGATGCTGTGGATATTGGGCAGTTCCTTTTTTTCTCCACACTTTACACTTGCCATCACTCTGGTACATGTTTTTCCAGAACTCTGCAGGCTCTTTTAGATACTTTTTAGCAAACCGTAACCTGGCCAGCCTGTTTTTGTGGCTAAGTAGTGGTTTGCACCTTGCAGTGTAGCCTCTGTAGTTCTGCTGGTGAAGTCTTCTGCGGATGGTAGTCTCTGACTCATTGACGCCTACCTCCTGGAGAGTGTTCCTAATCTATGGGGCAGTTTTTTTTTGTTTTTTGTTTTAATTATGGTGAGCATTTTTTGGTTATCCACTGGAAGTCTTCCTTGCCATTTGCGATTTCTTAGCTCACCAGTGCTTTCTTTCCTTTTAATGAAGTTCCAAACTGTTGATTTTGGTAGGTTTAAGGTTTTGGCTATGTTTCATTTTTTTCTGATATTTCAGCATCATAATGGCTTCCCTGACTTTCAATAACATCTCTTTGGTCCTCATGTTGACAAGACACCAATAGCAGACTGCACAAATTATGTGATGGAACACACCTGACGAACACACCTGTCAAGCCAATTGTCCCATCACTTTAGTGTAGCCTGAAATAGGGGGATTATGCATAAAAATGTTGTAATTTCTGAATGATAAACCAATATGTACACAAATAACATCAAATAAAAGATGAGAATCTCTACGTTCTCATTTCAACTCCAAAAAGAAGAAAAAATGCTTCACTGTCCCATTACTTTCGCACGGTACTGTATAACCTTCTGTGGAAAAGGGTTCTACATGGAACCCAAAAGGTTTCTTCAAAGGGAGAGTAGAAGAAGAACCCTTTTTGGTTCTAGGTAGCACTTTTTTTTCTAAGAGTGCAGGATCTGTGATGGGTCTGTCTGTCTCTATCTACGGTATATATCCGCTTGAATGCCACAGCCTATTTGAGTATTGTTGCTGACCATGTGCATCCCTTCATGGCCACAATTGACCCATCTTCTAATGGCTACTTCCAGCATGATAATGCACCATGTCACAAAGCAAAAGTTGTCTTAAACTGGTTTCATGAACATGACAATGAGTTCAGTGTTCTTCAGTGGCCTTCCCAGGATCTGAATCCAATAGAACACCTTTGGGATGTGGTAGAACGGGAGATTCACATCTTGAAAGTGAACCTGAAAAATCTGCAGGAATTGAGTGATGCAATCATGTCATCATGGACCAGAATCTCAAAGGAATGTTTCCAACATCTTGTGGAATCAATGCCACGAAGAATTGAGGCTGTTTTGAGAGCAAAGGGAGGCCCTACCCAGTATTAGTATAGTGTTCCTCATAAAGTGCTCTGTGAGTGTATATCTAACTATCTTTGTTTTTGCTGGTCTGTAGGATCTATGATGGCCGTCAGCCCATCCTGTGTATCATGGACACAGCCATGATCAAAACCATCCTCATCAAGGAATGCTACTCCCTTTTCACTAACAGGAGGGTAATACGCTAAATTGAAGTTGTTGTATGGGGAAAAAAACATAAGGGCTCCTTAAATAGATAATATCATTGTTATTATAGCATTATTAATATTAGGTTAATCTTGCAGTATATAATAATAATAATTTTTCTAGAATATCTATCTCAACGGGCCTCTGTATGACGCCGTGTTTATCGCTGAGGATGATGCATGGAGACGGATCCGCAGTGTCCTGTCTCCCTCCTTCACCAGTGGGCGGATCAAAGAGGTACAGTCCCATCTCTCCTCTCCTTCTTTCATTCATTCCTTTATACAACACAAATAAATGAATGACTAACAACTCTGACGCGTGTGTGTGTGTGTGTGTGTGTGTGTGTGTGAGAGTGTGTGAGAGTGTGTGTGTGATTTGTACTATGTGTATAGTGTGTATTCATTGTTGTTTGTTGTTGTGTGAAGCAGCAACTTTAATTAATTAATCCAAGACAAATTTTCATCCGGGACAATAAAGTATATTTGATCTTATCTTCGATAAGTTCAGTGGTCAGATGACAGAGTATAGAATAATAGTTCATCTTTGGAGTCACTTATTCTTTGACTATATACATAATGTATCCTGTATGAATGTATATTCTCAGGCTATATAAACATTAAAATAATTCCTGTTTCAAACATGATATTAATATATGTTTTGCACATATTAATCCACGTATCAATCATGATATCTTTCCATGTATCCTTCCCAACTCAGATGCTCAGGATCATGAAGCAGCACTCTGGTAACTTGGTCAGCAATCTGAAGAAGACGGCTGATAACGATGAGCCCATTGAACTAAAGGAGTGAGTATTTATCTCCGAGACGATAAGGTGAATTTGTAATTTCAGTGAACTCCCCCTTTAATTTTGTGGTTGTGGTTCTGGTGGTCAGAGATTGTGTGGTTGTGTTCCAGGTTCTTTGGACCATACAGTATGGATGTGGTCGTCAGTACTTCATTCAGTGTCGACATCGACTCCCTCCACAACCCCTCCGACCCCTTTGTGACCAACATCAAGAAAATGCTCAAGTTTGACATCTTCAGCCCACTGTTCCTCACAGTCGGTACAACTGCCCCCATATAGCTTTCAGTCATTTTGTGCTTAATAAATGAAGCTATTGATTTCATTGATTAGACTGACATAAACCACACTGCCAATGGTTTGCGCTCTACTCATTTGACAAACACATGGGCCGTGTCCAGAACCAACCTCTAGTTCCTAAATGCTGGACACTTGGAGATCTGAGTGGATTGGATACAGAAGTGTCTAGGGATAGAGCCTAGCAGTTGTTTCTGGACAGGGCTGTGCATTGAATAGGATTGGAGTCACGTATCATGGTATTTCCTGTTCCTGTTTGTAACCGTGGCATTTCCTGTCCGTCCAGCATTCTTCCCCTTCATGGGTCCTGTTATGGCAAACATGGAGGTATCCCTATTCCCTGCCTCGGTCACAGATTTCTTCTACGCTGTCTTTCAGAAGATCAAGTCCAATCGCGTGGCTTGCACCAGGAAGGTATGTAACTATAACTGATCAAATATACGATCTTCAGCCAGTATTGTGTAATACAATTGTAGAGATTTGGTAGCATCTGGTAGTTCTCATGTGATTTTGATCTGACGTAAGCCTGCTTCCAGAGTCGGGTAGATTTCCTGCAGCTGATGATAGACTCGCAGAAAGACAGCAACTCAAAGGGAGAGGAGCAGAGTAAAGGTGCCTGCCTTAAACACACACACACACACACAGACACACACACACACACACACACACACACACACACACACACACACACACACACACACACACACACTGTATACTAGCATCTAACACACACATACAGTACCTGCCTCAAACACCTATACCTACAAACACACCGTGGAAATACTCTACTTCGTCCCTTTCTCACACCTACCACCCCATTTCTCCCACTCTCCCTCTCCTCCCTCTCATTCTCCCCCTCTCTCCATCATCATAGGATTGAGTGACCACGAGATCTTGTCCCAGGCAATGATGTTCATCTTTGCTGGCTATGAGACCACCAGTAGCTCTCTGTCCTTCCTGGCCTACAATCTGGCAACCAACCCTCACATCATGACCAAGCTGCAGGAGGAGATAGACACTGTGTTTCCCAACAAGGTAACCCCTCTGCAGACTCCTATATAGTACTATTCATGTGGAACAGGAAATATGATAGTGACAGTGTTTTAGAGGGTACTGATGAGTGTGTAACCCCTGTGCACTGCAGACTCCTACAGATGGTTAGATAGGTGACAGTATTTTGCAGTGTGCTAATGTGTCTGTAGCATCCCTGTGCAGACTTCTGCCCAGTATTATTCATTTGAAACAGGAAGTAGATAGGTGTTGTTGGAAACTTCAGAATACTTAAAAGGCCAGTACCTGAGGACCTGAGGGATCTACAGGGTATATACCTTAAAAGCATGTCTGACATGCAGTGGTGTGCATGACCATAGAGTGATTTCTAAACTAATACAATCATCTTAAAATAAATTATAAAACTAACAGGTAATCAGTGCAGAGACTTGTGTGATATGTGCTCTCCATCTGACTCGTGCTGCTGCATTTTGTATCATTTGCCAAGAGCTTTCTTTGGTCGACCAGACAGGAGAGTGTTACAGTAATCAAGGCTGCTAGTAATACAAGCATGCATTCGTCTCTCAGTGTCAGCCTGGGAGAGGAAAGGTTGCACCTTTACAGCTGTGTTCTGTAAAGGTCCATGTAATATTCAAGCTTTATAAAAGCTTCCTAACGGTTGTAATGACTATCTTTAATCGGTAGCGATCAGGGAACAAGATCCCTTATAATAAATCCCTTATGAATAAATATTTCATTTACGAACGCTGTTTTGGTTCGGAAAACACGCTTTTTAAAATGCAGTGTCCTACCTGACATTCGGTTTGCATATAAACATGTTGTGAGTGCCAGGGGTGTTCTAGGGGAGTAGACTGACCTTTCTCTGGTGGCTGCCTCTCCCAATCGTGTGCGCATGCAGAAAAACAACAGCTAATGTCCAACACTGCAAGTTCATTTCGGGGGGATATATTATTATTAGTAATAATAATAGTATTACTTACTCTTCTTTAAGTGATACAAATATGTTTTAGTCACATTCTTGATATGGGTTTCAAAATTAAGATCTGAGTCAATGGTAACACCTTGTTTTTTTGCCTGGTGCTTAGTGTTACTGTAAGTAGTGTCTTTAAGTGTGCAGACAGTTTGACCAGGACAAGGACAAAGAGCATTTTGGCATCAGCATTAATTAATTAATTCTAAGGTCATTAAGAACCTAGTTAATAACTTAACAACATAGTGCTATCTCAGTGCTATGATCGGCACAAAAGCCAGATTGGAACATGTCAAAGGTACAGTTGGGAAGAAGGAGATTATTTAACAGTTTGAACACCTTTTTTTCAAGAATTATAATTTTTTTGCTTAAAAAGGGAAGGTTGGAGATTGGCCTAAAATCGCTAAGGACTGAAGAGTCTACTCTTCAGTCCTTAGCGAGTCTACTTTTCTTCAGGAGGGGTTTCACCATGGTAGTTTTAGGTGCAGATGAACAGACCCCCACTTTGCTGAGCATTTCTGTATGACCACTGCAAAAGAGTTCATAGTGCTTCCATGTGGTGGAAGGTGGGGTAACAAGTCATCAAACACATCTTCAGGTCTTGCCTGAGTGATCCTCCTCACCTAATATTGTTTCTCTTATCTCAGAAGTATGTTGCAAATTCCTCACATTTGTAGGTGGAGAGCAGATCACCAGGTGTCTTGTGGGCGGGATTTATAAGGCTGTCAATCGTTGAAAAGAGCACTGTTTGAGTTGTTATGATTCATTATCAATTTTGAGAAATGATCCGGCTTGGCGTTTTTTTTATTGCCTTATTAAAAGCAGAAAGATGCTCTCGAAGAATATCAAGGTGGACCTGCAGTTTTTGTCAGCTCAGACTTTCTGCAAATTCTTTTATATTTGGCCACAGCCTTTTTCAGTTTGAGTGGTGCTACAGAGTCGATAGTTGCCCTTAGTTTGGTGTTGAAGCTGGTTACTAAATCATTATCACAGGAGGAAGCTGTTGATGGTGTACTATTCATATTCATATTCATCATGAAATTCTCATCTACTCAGCGACATGGCTAAATAAGTAATGGAGCGAAAATATATTTTTTCCCTACTTCTAATAGACTGACATGCATTCATGTTTAGCCAGGTTTCAGATAAAAACATTACAGTGCAGCTTTCGCTCTGAGATAAGATCAATAAAGGTTTTGCCAGATAGGGACCTAATATTCAAAAGCACCATGGTAATGTTCTCTGGGCTGTTCGGTGCTGCCCGGCCACAGTTAATGGAATGGATACCAAGTTATTCACATTTGAACCACCTGACAGTTTTCTTGTAGTCTGTCGACTGTGATAGGAAATAATAGACTATAGCACATTCAGTATTCCAAGCAGTCAATCCACTAAAAGCAGCCCAGTTTAGTGGCATTTTGACTTCTGATTGATCCTTGTGTACATCTATCATTTACATTGTTCAGTGGAATCTAAATGTATTTTCTTCTAACTATTGTGACGGCCGTCGGGGTGTGCGGGCGTGTCACGGACCCAAACACAGTGTAAGCAGAGAGGTCCACACCAGAGTTACAATCAAAAATATTTATTTGATTAGCGGGGAGAGGGAAATGATAGAGAGAGGGTGGGGGTGAGAAGGCGTCGTGTCGTTCAAGGGCCTCGCAGGAGATCCGTCGTCGGGAAGATAGCAGGGGGTTCGGTACACGGTGGGTGGTCCTCTTACGTTCCAGGTCGGGGCAGGCAGCGGGGTAGTCAGACAGGCGAAGGTTGGCAACGTAGCGGGCTCTCGGGGTCGGGCTTCAAAGGGGGCTCTCCTACGGTCAGGGATCATACACAGGACAACGGTTCTGGTGAGAGCTCTCTCTCTCTCTCTCTCTCTCTCTCTCTCTCTCTCTCTCTCTCTCTCTCTCTCTCTCTCTCTCTCTCTCTCTCTCTCTCTCTCTCTCTCTCTCTCTCTCTCTCTCTCTCTCTCTCTCTCTCTCTCTCTCTCTCTCTCTCTCTCTCTCTCTCTCTCTCTCTCTCTCTCTCTCTCTCTCTCTCTCTCTCTCTCTCTCTCTCTCTCTCTCTCTCTCTCTCTCTCTCTCTCTCTCTCTCTCTCTCTCTCTCTCTCTCTCTCTCTCTCATCCACTCCTCCGTGTTTCGCCGTAGCTACCTTTCGTAGGGTCTCTGCTGCTCCGGCTGATGCCCTTCAGCTGTGCCTTGATGAGCAGGAACTCCATGTATGGGCATACGGTGATTATCTCCACTGGTTGCAGCTGTGGCCACTTGGGGCGCAGGAACTCCATATATGGTCCTGCCAAAGACAACACGGGGCAAGAGAGGGACAGCAGAAACAGCAGAGACAAAGCGAGGCGAGATATACACTCCATTTACCACCGTTCCACACTCGCGCATGGGCTTAGGCACGGGGCGGGCGCCACACTATCAAGATAACATTATTTAGCGATTTTTTTGTTTATTCATGTACAACAAAAAAGCAAGTCTCTATTACACACGTACATTGAAAGTAATGGCGTTCTGTATGCGGGTGTCATGAAATTAGGCTAAACTAACAGCTCTTCAGAGCTCTTCAGATTAGTTCTGGGCTACGGCTACGTGAACGACCAATCACTAGTGCTCATGTGAGTGTAATATCCCTGTGCAGGCTCCTATCCAGTACGAGGCTCTGATGCAGATGGACTATCTAGACAGCGTGATCAACGAGTCTCTCAGGTTGTACCCCATCGACTTGAAAGAGTCGCCAAGAAATCTGTTGAGATCAGCGGCATCACCATCCCCAAGGGTATGGTTGTCATGTTACCCATCTGGACCTTGCACCGTGACCCCGATGTGTGGGAAGACCCAGAGTGTGGGAAGACCCAGAGGAGTTCAAACCAGAGAGGTAATGGGCCACATCTTAACCACAACCACAATATCAATCACAACAGCAACGATAAGAGCAGTGTTCCACAAACAACCATAAAACAAACCTAAATGCGACGACCAAACACAAACAGGTTTCTTCAACCATGTATAACCATCATATTACTGTGATTTAATTGATATGTTCTTTAACCCCTCCTCCTCTGAACTCTCCGTGTGTAGGTTCAGTAAGGAGAACAAGGAGAGCATCGACCCATACACCTACATGCCGTTCGGGTTGGGCCCACGGAACTGTATCGGGATGCGATTCGCTCTGATATTGATGAAACTGGCGATGGTGGAGATTCTACAGAGGTTCAACTTCACCGTCTGCAAAGAGACAGAGGTGAGACAAAATAATGATACAATGATTGTAAATATAATTTTGTACCTATGACTTTGTTGCGTTTCTATATGTAGCAGAGGTGATTTTGGAATCACACTCGCGTGATGAGGTAGCCCTGCCTGAGACATGTAAACTGAAGTGTCGCCCTCAGACCTTGAGGATGTCCTCTTGGCTTAATAGTAGCGTTTGTGTCTTCCACATGGGAGACCCGGGTTTGAACCCCCATACTACAATTCTGTACTTGCGTACTGCATGAGTATGTACTCCCCATTTAATTTCCCAGATTGCATTTTTCAGTACTCGGCGCCAATCATCCTCAGTATAGGCTACCTACTAAAATTTAAAATTTAGCTAGCGCGGCCGGTTTGTAAGCGGAAGGTTGCGAGTTCGATGCCCGCTTAAGGCAAGCTGCTCTGCCCCGCCGTTCGCTACAATACTTTAACTGTGTGTCAACTCTCACCAGATCCCCATTGAGATGGACCTACAGAACACTCTGATGCCCATACGGCCCATCAAACTCAAGCTGCTGTCCCGCTGCCAGGAGTCCAACGACAACCAGCTCAAAGCAGACAGCCAGTGATGAGGACCTGCCCTGCTGCAGGTCTCTCAGTTATTATGTTACACATAGATCTAGGATAAGCCCCAACACTGGCTACTTTCAAAAATGGGCTTAAAAAAAAAAAGGGCTTCGCTTTTGCCTTAAATTGAAACTAAATTGGCGCTAATAATTGCACTGTGACCCTAAAATGCACTGTGACTTTTATTCTTTTTTTATGTCTTTTATGCGTTTTTATTCTAATTTTTTTTTCATGCTCTTTCCTTTTTATCTATTTTACGTAAAGCACTTTGAATTGCCTCTGTGTATGAAATGTGCCTCGCCTCTGGGCTCTGCTGCTACTGTATGCTGCTCTCTTTGTATCTGTCTATAAGTGGAGGTCCAGGACTAGTTGTACAGAGACAGTTGTTGTCTGTCGTCTGCAGTGCAGGGATTTGCATGTGACTTGTGTATGTTTTGTACTCGTCTGGTAGTGGGTCTCTATCATCACGCTAAAAACGTGTGTATAATCACAAACTAAATCATAACATGAGAATGAACAATATGCCATCAAAACATGACAATGAATAGGTGTTAGATTAGATTCAACTTTATTGTCATTGTGCAGAGTACAAGTACAGAGACAACGAAATGTAGTTAGCGTCTAACCAGAAGTGCAAAAGGAGTGCAATGTGAACAATATATACAGGTAGAGCAGTATAAGCAATATATGAGCAGTATAAGTAGTGCAGTATAAGCAATATATGTATTAACAGTAACATTATAAGCAGAATAAATATAGAATGCAGTATGAACAGTATAAGCAGTATATGAGCTGTATAAGTAGTGCAGTTACCAATGTATTGGGTCTATCTATGGGTATCGTAGTGCAGCAGTAATCAAAATGTACCTGCATTTTATCGGTTGAAGTGCCATCCCATCTGTCATAAGATTTGACTTGTAAAACTGAAAAGTAGGATACAACTAATAGCCTAAATGTATAAACACAGACCACAACCAAAAAACAACATGGGAAAATCGTTTACTCATCCTCTGCAGCAGCAACAGTGCAGAGAAAAAGTATGTACAGTAAACCCCATAACTGAATACACTTCATACGCTTCAGCGCGACACAGAACGCTACATTGAGGTGGCCTATACTGCAACAAAGTAAAAAAAATGAGACAGACACGTGTCTTCAATAACTTGCATGTTTTATCAAAATACAAGCATTCGGCACATTGTTAACTTGTAGGAAAGTTTAATCAGGTTTTATCAATTGTATTTCTTTAAATGTGAAATAAATATCATCAGTGCAGAGGCTATAACACACTACAAAAGTCACATTAAATCACGGAAAGTAGGCTAGGCTAATTAACGGAACTATATGAATATACAGCCCGAGCCCAGTCCAGGGTTCTGAAAGCGACAAGTAACAAGTGTGCCCATCAACGGTCTAGATATTAGGCCTATACAGTGGGGGAAATAATTATTTGATGGTACTTTATGGTATGATTATGGTACTTTTATTTTAACAAATAGAGACAGAATATCAACAAAGAAGTCCAGAAAAAACACATTATATAAAGTTATAAATTGATTTGAATTTGATCCCCTACAAACCAGCAAGAATTCTGGCTCATACAGACCGGTTATATGCCCATGAGGCACACAGATTACTCCTGTCACTTTAAGAAAGTACTCCTAATCTCTGCTTGTTATGGGTATAAAAGACACCTGTCAATAGAATCAATCTCTTCCATTCCAACCTCTCCAACACCATGGGCAAGACCAAAGAACATTCAAAGGACATCAGGGTAAGAGTTGTAGACCTGCACAAGGCTGGAATGGGCTACAAGACCATCAGCAAAAAGCTTGGTGAGAAGGAGACAACTGTTGGTGCAATTATTAGAAAATGGAAGAAATACAAAATAACCATCAATCGCCCTCGGCCTGGAGCTCCATGCAAGATCTCGCCTCGTGGGGTAAGGATGATCATGAGAAGGGTGAGGATCAGCCCAGAACTACGCGGGAGGAGCTTGGTAATGATCTCAAGGCAGCTGGGACCACAGTCACCAAGAAAACCATTGGTAACACACTACACCGTAACGGATTGAAATCCTGCAGTGCCCGCAAGGTCCCCCTGCTCAAGAAGGCACATGTGAAGCAGTGGACCCATCTGAAGTTTGCCAATGAACACTTAAATGATTCAGAGAAGGCTTGGGAGAAGGTGATGTGGTCAGATGAGACCAAAATTGAACTCTTTGGCATAAATTCGACTCTTCGTGTTTGGAGGGAGAGAAATGCTGAATGCTACAATCCCAAGAACACCATCCCCACTGTCAAACACAGAAGTGGAAACATTATGCTTTGGGGTTGTTTCTCTGCTAAGGGTACAGGACGACTTCACTGCATTGAGGGGCCAATGGACGGGGCCATGTACCGTAAGATCTTGGACAAGAACCTCCTTCCCTCAGCCAGAGCACTGAGGATGGGTCGTGGATGGGTCTTCCAGCATGACAATGACCCAAAACATACGGCCAAGACAACAAAGGAATGGCTCAAGAAGAAGCACACTAAGGTCATGGAGTGGCCTAGCTAGTCTCCAGACCTTAATCCTATAGAAAATTTGCGGAGGGAGCTGAAGCTTCGAGTTGCCAAGCAAAAGCCTTGAAACCTTCAGGATTTGGAGAGGATCTGTAAAGAGGAGTGGACCAAAATCCCTCCTGAGATGTGTGCAAAACTGGTGACCAACTACAAGAAACGTCTGACTTCTGTGCTTGCCAACAAGGGTTTCTCCACCAAGTACTAAGTCATGTTTTGCTTGGGGATCAAATAGTTATTTCCTTCGATCAAATGCAAATTAATTTATAACTTTATATAATATGTTTTTCTGGACTTTTTTTTTTTGATATTCTGTGTCTATTTGTTAAAATAAAAGTACCATAAAAATTATAGACCGCTCATTTCTTTGTAATCGGGCAAACTAACAAAATCAGCAGGGGATCAAATAATTATTTCCCCCACTGTACGTAACATTTGGAGATGTGTTAACACGATCAAAGAAAATACGCGGGAGAGGTCCACTGTTTGAGGCGAAAAAAGACAGGGTTCCCAGAGGAAAAATGAATAAAAATGAGTTCCTCACAAAACAAGGAACCCAAAACCATTTCAATGGAAACGATCGGACTTTACCTTGGAACGTAGCGGATGTATGAGCGCGGCTTTGGAATTATTCAAAACAGCGCCCGCTCTAACACGATCAAAGAGAATACGCGGTAGAGGTCCACTGTTTGAGGCGAAAAAAGACAGGGTTCCCAGAGGAAAAATGAATAAAAATGAGTTCCTCACAAAACAAGGAACCCAAAACCATTTCAATGGAAACGATCGGACTTTACCTTGGAACGTAGACTGTTTGTGGAACGTAAAGTAGTGTACCTACTGAACTCGAACACTGCACCTACGTGACAACCTACCAACCCCTGCAACCCCTGCACCCCCCCCCCCCCCCGGACAATTGCACTATTACTCCCCTCCCCTGCTCTTACTCAATACCACTGCTCTTCTGTACATATCTGTCCATACTGTTCATATTTTCTTAATACTACTGTTAGTACACTGCACATATCTGTACATACTGTGCATACCTGTTTATACTGTTCATATGGCATTCCATATTTATATTTATTCTGCCATCTACCTTATGTTACTGTTAATACATATATACTGCATTACCTATACAGCTCATATGCTGCTACACTGTTCATACTGTAACTTATTTATTCTGCTTATAATGCTACTGCTTACTCATATACTGCTTACACTGCACTACTTATGTTATACTGCACTACTTACTGCTCATATATTGCACTACCTGTATATACTGTTCATTGCACTTTCTGCTATTTTGCACTTCTGGTTAGACGCTAACTGCATTTCGTTGTCTCTGTACTTGTACTCTGCACAATGACAATAAAGTTGAATCTAATCTAAAAAAAATGTTTTCGCTGACTGGCGGCACAAGGGTGTGGGTTGGGTGGAGCTCCGCTGTTTGAGGTGAAAAATGACAAGGTTCCCAGAGGAATAAAAAAAAAAATGCCTTTATGCACCTGACACCATAAACAAAGTACCTTCTGGAAAAATAAACTTCTTCTAATCCAAGCCAGCTCTGTGATATTCTAGAAGGTCAGAGTTTAGCAGTTAGCACAGTAACAT
Organism: Argentina silus; assembly: GCF_951799395.1. Classification (NCBI taxonomy): domain Eukaryota; kingdom Metazoa; phylum Chordata; class Actinopteri; order Argentiniformes; family Argentinidae; genus Argentina; species Argentina silus. The sequence continues at coordinate 17,278,264 of NC_139673.1, read as the reverse complement.
TGTTGCGAAGAGGTCAGATGAAGATAAGATATCTTTGAAAAAAAAAGTATAAATATGATCAGACTTTTTTCTGATAAAATAGTTGTTTTTTTGTTCAACAGTACCACTTTGTCTGTTTTTCCATTTTCTTGAAGCATCTGCACTCGATTTCCAGCCAGCATCATAGTCATGACAGTGAAAGTGTCCAAACAGGTGACCTGAAAAAATATCAAAAGGGGGATGAGGAGAAGAAAGCGGATCTCCACACTGATGAAACATGGGCAGATGAAGAAGATACTAGCGAAAGAAAACAAAAACATGGAGAGGAAAAACTGTCTGTGGAGTATAAGGCAGCTATTAAAGAGAATGACAACATTTGGATGAACTTTCGTTCATCTTGGTCTAATAATGGAAATAGTCTAGTCGTGGTGTGGGCCAGGAGTGACTGCAACCTATAATAAGCCTTCTTTACTTTGCTACAGCCATCGCTGGCTGACATTGTCATTCACTGCCATCAACGGAAATCAATGTTTCCCACATTATATTTCATGCCAACGTCAATCAAAAGTAACCTCAGATTGTTATGGAAATCTTTCAGTGAACAACAACAAACGATGTTTGGTCTCAGTTGAGAGTTTTAATGCATATAGAAAGTATTATACAACGTTGGTCAGCTGGATCAGCATTCCTTCACCAACAGTGTGGATTCAGATACTGATGCTGTGGCTGAGGAGAAGACCATCCTTAACTCCAATGCTCATACGTCATAGGTCTAGGGGTAAACATATCTTGCACCTGTTTGCTGACCAAGAAGCTGGGAAAGAAGCGTAGGCGTTGTGAGCCACTATCTCAAACCTCAGCCTGCAGTTAGGAGTGTTCCAAGGTCACATAACATCTTTGATACAAGAGAAGGAGCAGTCGGTTTTGGTTCTTCCTCAGTCACATAATTAAAAATAACAAAGTACATTGGGTCACAGAAAGGTCAATACATTTAATATAAAACTAAAACAAAATAGTACAAATATTTTTTGCCATTACAAAACCAAGTACTGTAACAAAGTGATGAAGGCTTATCAAAGGTTACAGATGCATAGTCTTGAACCAAAATAAGAAAAACATACAATAATGATTGAATGGGTGGACTATGGCTTTAAAAGACCCAGAAAACAACCAAAATATTGTATGATGAAAAGTAAGAGATTCCCCAGACTGATGAAGAATAATGGACAGATGCCAAAAATAGAAATGAGACATTTTGTTTAATATACTGTGAAGGGGAGGATCAGGTGAAAGTAATAACGGGAGTGGAGAAAACAAGGGAACAAAGCTTTAGTCACAGTGAAAAGGTAATTAGTGAACAGGAGAGAAGTGCCATCAAACTTACTTGAGATTTTTTGATCATTTTGAGTTACAATTCTAGTGTTTCTTTTTTGTTCATCTGGTTCACTTTCTTACCTCTGTATCTATCTACAGTTTTCCCGTCTTTTCCAAGGGTAAACAGACCCGAGTTCAATACCCAACAGCCACACTTGGCAGAGTAGACAGCGAACACAATGCAAAGGTGGGCTAATGGAAAACTGTTTTGATAGATTCAACAGTTTAGATTGTAGATTCATTGATAGGTTGGTTGATTGATTTACATTGAGCAGGACCTCTCCCTTTATGTTCCTTCCTCAGATGTCTATCCACAGCTGGGCAATGGTAATTTGCTGAAATGAACTGTGTATTAACAGTCAGGAGAATTCAAAAGGTAAAAAACCAAGTCACCAGCGTGGCTGCGGGGCTGAAGCCAGATTTATTTTGAATGGCCAAACCTGAATAAAGTATTCATTCAGTAAGACGAGTTATGGTTTAGAATGTTTGTAGAGCACACACATACACTCACCGGCCACTTTATTAGGTACACCTTGCTAGTACCGGGTTGGACCCCCTTTTGCCTTCAGAACTGCCTTCATTCTTTGTGGCATAGATTCACCAAGGTGCTGGAAAACATTCCTCAGAGACTTTGGTCCATATTGACATGATGGCATCACGCAGTTGCTGCAGATTTGTAGGCTGCATCTCCATGATGTGAATCCCCCGTTCCACCACATCCTGCTGGAAGTAGCCATCAGAAGATGGGTACACTGTGGTCATAAAGGGATGGACATGGTCAGCAGCAATACTCAGGTAGGCTGTGGCGACAAAGAAACAAACATCTGTTAATACTTATAGACACCTGCTCTGTCCTCATACATAGCTGAACACCTCTAAACACCTCCCAAGAGTCTGGAGACAGAATGTCAGTCTGACTTCAGGTTTATTGATTTAGAAAGAGTGAAACTGAGAAAGAGAAACAATAATCAATGATATGGTTTCACATCCACACATTGCCTTGCCATACATCACAGAGATGACCTAACAAAGAAATAGCGACATATAGCTACAGATGTTGTATGATGCAACAATACACAGGTAAAGATCATTTTATGCCACGTCCTACACATTTGGGGTAGTCAATAGTCCTAGGAGAAGCACACCTGTTAACCATCTCAATTCCATCTCTCCTTTCAGTCATAGGGTGAGGGTTAGGGTAGGAGTTTCTCATAGAAGTCTGTCTGTGTGTGGTAATGCTGATCTGCACTATGACTGCAGCCTTTTAGGAAGTGAATAGGTTGGTTTCACATACACTAAAATATGTGTACTTCAAGTAATCTTGTCTGTCTACAAGAGGGCAGCATATCATCATTTCAGATCTGCGATCAATGAAGGGGCCCAACAGTTTAAATAAATCATATTAATATCTATTGTTAAAGTTGAAGTGTTCTCCCTCGACAGACTCTCTCTCAATGTGAAGAATTACTTTGATGTATTTGAAAATAATCTTCTACATGCAGATGCATAATTTACTACTATGTAGTAGTTGTCATTCACTCATGGCCTGTCTGAAGGTGTTGAGCAGGACAGGTCTCAGCACTCATCCACTCAAGATCTCTGATCCAGCACTCCTGTCTTCCTTTCTTTCTCACTATCTTTAGGATCGATCCCCATTAGCTGCCGCCATTAACAACCACATATACACTCACTGGGCTCTTCATTAGGAACACTATATTAATACTGGGTAGGGCCTCCCTTTGCTCTTAAAACAGCCTCAATTCTTCGTGGCATTGATTCCACAAGATGTTTGAAACATTCCTTTGAGATTCTGGTCCATGATGACATGATTGCATCACGCAATACCTATAGATTTTTCAGGTGCACTTTCAAGCTGTGAATCTCCCGTTCTACCACTTCCCAAAGGTGTTCTATTGGATTCAGATCCAGTGACTGGGAAGGCCACTGAAGAAAACTGAAGCACTTACACAGTGCTTAATAACCCACATTATTATGGGGGTTATACGTCCTGTCATCTATAATTGTCTTATCATTATTCTTATTACTAATTTATTACATGTCCCCAGCATTTTCTTTTTATCTTGTAATTGTTATTATCTATTTATATAGGCAGGCCTGCTATGATTTTAAAATCAACACCTTACTTTGCACTTTCGCCCACGTAGCACTTCTTCTCCTAAAGCATTCACACCCTGATGGTTCAATAGCGCTCCAACAAATTCTTCTTGACTTCCCTCTAGTGTCCATTTTTTGGCAGCAGCACACACAGTCCACCCTTTTCCAAAACATTGGTGAAATGGTAGAAGCAGGCCCCAGGGTAACTGTCAATTTATATGTTGGGGTTGGTGAAAGGAGGAATTTTGTTCAGGTTACAATCCCCCAATATCAGTGTCGGTTTGTGGCCTTCAAAATTCCAATCTGTCACCTTATGTTGTAGTCTGGCTTTGTGTTACCAGGGAGTTTTCAATTTTTCCTTCACACTGGCGTCACCTGTTGATGAAAGGAGGAAAGGTGAGATGACATCATCAGCGTGTATGGAGATGTGACTGTGTAGCTGAAGGGTGCACATGGTTGTTAAAGGGATAGAGATGGCTGCTACAGAGGCCCGAGGTTGACGCCTCGCAGGACGGCAACAGGAAGGACTGCAGGGGGAAGATAAATACATCAGGAGATTTACGAGAATATGTGTTATGTATTATAATATATTAAGATAATACATCATAATTATCATTATTATAGAATTATAATTATATAATATAATTCCAGGAGATTGTCCCTCTCCTTCTCCTGCCTGCACACACACAATCTCTATTTTCATCCTGAGAATGAGTGTGTTCGAGTCAAATTTCTAAGAATGTGTCTTCGATGGAGTGATACTGTCCGTCCACTAGAGGGCAGTCCAATGCAACTCATCTCATCTCATAGGGTCATTCAGATCAACACTCCATTCAAAAGCAAGTGGAGGAAATCAAATAAGCATTACACTATGTATGTGTGGGGGGACATGCAGCGTTCGGCCTGTAGAGGGAGCTACAGGACCGTGGCCAGGGTTATGTCGGCGAGGCTCCGTTGCACACCTGTTGCAAATGAAGCCTCGTTGACTAGATGCTTAAGATGTGTGTGCCTCTGCTTTTTCAGGAGGTGGGCTGGGAACGAAGGAGCAGGTTCCGAGAGAGAGAGACGACTGGAAAGTCGCTGAACTTTGAAACGGGCTGAAAAGCCAAATTGACCACTGTGCTAATAAACGGGAGCTACATTCCCTCACTACCATACTGCGTCTGCCTCCGTACGAACAAACATTATTACAGTATGTATATGTATTTCTATCATATCTTGCTACAGTGAAAATACTAGGTTTGTAGGTTCGTTTCGTTTGTTTAATCTGGTCCGGGTCCTTATCGTGTAAAAACATTACTCTTCATACTTTTAGACAATATTAAACAATAACAACACCGAGCCCATGGTACTTCTGCACATCTGTATCTGGTGGAAGACCTTGTTGACGAAGATGATGTTGTCCCGCCAGTTGGACAGCGTGCTGCTGTTGGAATGGCTCTTCTCTGTCTCGGCAGGCCTGTTGGGCTCCCCCTCCTCCCCAGTCCTTCTCCTTCCTGAGAATTGCACATAACTTGATTTCTAGATTGGAGTGTTACAATTTCTATTGTGGCTTCTTTTAACAACATAACGAAATAACAAAAACACTCCTTTCAAATAGCCACTGTCGAAGCTGGAGCGGGGTTAATAACACACAATCCAAGATAGAGAAAAAAGCGGAGATCAAAAGTTAGAATTCAAACCAAAATAGCATTTATTATGCATTAACGTTCAACAAAAATATTCTCTGTGGCTCTTCAATGCCATAAACAAAATATATTGATCCCGAATTGTTTCTTTCAATTTGTGACAATAACTTTTGTTAGTTTGCAGTAGCTTGTGGTGATTGTTTGTGGTCAAAAAGCTGTTCCACTTCCCCGTCTAACTCGGATTCTCTCCAAAAACAGGTGCCGCGGCTTTCCACCAATTAAATAGACACCTCCCATAGCGGACCCAGAATCGAAGAAAAAAAAGAAAAAAAAGAATAGAAAAAATAATTCACAGGTTCTTGACAGAACAAAAGCATAGATGTAGAGTAGTAGACCGTACATGAAGAGTTTGACTGTAAGACATGGTTATGGTACAGTATAGCACCGTGCTTTGTTAGTCTACTGGGGTAGGCCAGGGCAGTGAACTCACAGGTCCTCAGGGCCTCCTCTGCGTCAGGTTCCTGGTGGTTGACGGCGATGCCCTGGTGTGACCTCTCCTGGAAGAAGGGTAGTCTGTCTACCAGCTCGCCCTCTAGGAAGGCTCCTTCTTCCACCTCCTCCTCCTCCTTTTCCTCCACCACCACCTCCTTCAAATCTTCCTCCTCTCCCCTATCTGGCAATGGCAACTCTTCCTCCTCCTCTGATTTTGGAATGGATTGGACCCTGTGGGCGGGGCTTGCAGACCCAGAGAGGAAGTGACTTCTTTTTCTAAGGGACACAAAGTTGTTGGTGGAATCTATGTTCTTTCAGAAGTCAGAATTAAAGCTCATACCTTCAGAGAGGCGTTCACAACTTTAAAACATTGTAAAATGTAAAAATCTGTGTACAGTACAATGAATTAATTCAAATGCAGTATTTTCTCTCTGCGCTAAAACACATTTCATTCATGTCAACGTACCGATTGTCTTGTCTTTGTTGACCTTCCAGGAGAGAGGTCCCTCATGCACCATCTTCCTCTTGGTGAGATTCCTGAACATTTTTGGCTTTTACAGAGTAGAAAACAATCATAATGCCTGTTACGACTCCAGATGACAACTCGTCTACGTCTAGGGGCGGTAGAGGAGTCGCAACAAAAAGGTAGTGCCACGGACTTATTGCAGGAATTAAACAGGCACAAACCACAGTGTAAACTATATACAATTATTTATTTCCTCTGGGAAAACACAACACAAGACACACGCCAAGGAGAAAAGGGAACTATGAACGGTGCCAAAGCAAAGAAATCATAAACAAAGGTGATGTCCTAAACTAGTGCAATAGTAATCTATACTACCAGGGCTATGCTAAAGTGCTATGCTACACTAGACTAGAACATACATGGGGCGGCACCCACTCCTAACCTGGTGAATTGTAACAGAGATGAGCCTACGTGTTGGAAATGTAAACCCATGGGTCTCTTACCTATTCACCTTACCCCTATGGCGTACATTTAACAGACAGACAAATATTGAGAAAAAAACTATACGTAAACAATGACGCAAGTATACCAAAAGAAAACTAAATGTAAATAAGTACGTCGGAGGTTTCGAACAACTAAGCAACAGCGAATCGACAGCAAACATAAGCTACGGTACAACTGGGTCGACTCCCGAGGGGAAGGCCAGCGGAGCTTTTAAATGACACGGACAGCCCTCTGATTGGTCAGGAATGGTGATGACTGATTGGGACGAATGGCCAATTGCTGACGGACACCTGAATGTAGAGTGACAGGTCAAGGGAAAAACAGAAGGAAACACAAAACACAACAAGGAAACGCACATGTAGGAGTGGGAACGTAACAATGCCAAACAAGGCTACGGATAACAGACGCAAGGGAATAACTTACAGAAATTCAAAATAATCAAACAGGAACCTTAAAGGGAAACTTTCTGATTAGAAGTGAATGGGAGAGTAGTGGAGCGCCTCCTCACCTTGAACGATGAGATCATGGGGTTCTCACTCTGCTTCAGTAAGGACAGGTCTAACCGTCTCTGGTAGTCCTCTAGTCCCTGTAAGGATAGGAACGTGCACACACACACACACACACACACACTTATGAGCACTGAACAATCACACATGTTGTCCTGTGGTAAATCATGAATCATTATATTACTAACCAAAACATTGAACATACCACAAAAATAATGACAGGTGCTTGCTAATATGCATTCTGACCAACTTGTGCAGCTCAGTGGCATTCTAAACGACCTGCTCCTTCATTTTAAGCATTTAAATCACAGTCCTGGTTGTCCGATCACAAGTATTATCCGATTACCAGTATCAAGTCTTAATTTACGGAAACAAGTAATATGAGATCGGCACACCCCTCATCGGCATGTGACCACCAATGTTGGGTCTAATCAATGGCGTCTATTCACACGGTCCTGGTTACCTGTTTGTTCTCTGCCTCTTTGACGGCCTGGTTAACATAGTTGAGTATCTTCCTGCAGCAGTCTCCTGTCCTCTTCACCTTGTCCCTCTCCTCCATCTCCTCTAGGGGTCAAAAACAACAACCAAACGTCAACCAGTCATCCATCAACTCATCATCTCATTGTTAATGTGGGCCGATAAGTGCACTACACCAGAAAGTGAGCAAGTGTTTTGAGCTGGAGGGGGTGGGTTGGGGGGTGTTAGGTAAAGGGGGCGGAGGTGCAAAAAAGGGAGGTGAAAGAGAAAGCAGTTTTAAAAAGACAAGGTTTAAAAAGTGTGCAGGTGAGGCGAAAAACACATAGGGGGCTTGTAGGAGAACCTCACCACAGGAACATACATGTATTGTAGTCGTTGTGAAATCGTAGTAGTCTATGGTACGTGTGTACTTGGCTATGCTCTCAAGCAGTAGAGGATACTTGGTCAGCCTCTGCATCTCCACAGGAATGATGTCCTTCAGCTGCAGTCGGCGACACTGGCGGTTACTCTCGGTTATTCTCCGCCGTACCGTGGTGGGCGGACAGAGAGGCGGTCGAAATCCACATCAACCTGCTCAGACAATAAAACTATAGGACACTGGTTAGAAGACCCTAGCCTACCTAACTTGCGGTTACTTTCCTGATTCAACTTTGTGTCTACCTTCTTGATTCAACTTGCTTTACCTTCCCTGGCTCCCCCTTCCCCCTTCCTCTTTCATCGTTAGCTGCTCCGCCTTTTTCTTGTTGTGACCGTCTAATTGTCACCTCCGATTTCCATCCCCAAACCTTCCAATCTACCTTCCGCGACCCGTTCCGTAACTTCTTTATCTTACCAGCAGCATGGTACAAACAGTTGACCTTTTAAAACATTTTCGAAAACATTTTACTGTATTACTATATGCTGAGTAAAAGTGATTCTTAATTGAAGAGTTTCATGTTTAGGCTCAGACTGATTCATTTCACATTCTAGGGTTCCATATACACTCATACACACATCACACACTCACACAGACACATCTTATACACTCATATAACACAGCACACACTCACACATCTTACACACTCACACATAATCATACAAATATAGACACCCACTCATTCTTACATTCTCACACATACAAATACACTCTCAAGCACACATACATACATGCAAATACACACAGTTGTTGGTTATACCTACGTTTGATTCCCAGGGTATAAGACACCAATTGTGATTAGGATATCTCAAGCTGATTCCAAAGCTGCTTCCTAACATATTTCTTTAATCTCACAGTGATATCCTAGATAACCAATAATACAATATTGTTCTCTTTTGACAAATTGCAGAAAAGAGTGAAAATGAAGACATTTTACAATAACCCTAAAAACAATTACTGCAAAAGGAAAGACAAAAGGGAAAATGGAGAAAGGGATTACCATAGTAACTCCAGTAGAAATATTAGAGAATAAAAACCCTCTTTTGAATAACCAAATAAGAGAGATGTCAGAAAAATGGGAAAAACGAACCAGTAAGAATTATACTAAGTGGCCTAAGGAAGGGACATTTGATGTTGCAGTGTGTAAGGAAATGGGAACACTGGTAAAAAAAAAAAACACAAACCTTGAGTTAATTCAAAAAAGAGACAGGAGAAAAGAGAGAGAGAAATAGACCTTTAGATTTTAAAATTGTTAAAACAGTAGGATTCTCGGGACAAGCGCAGTTAATTCCAATGGCAACTCCAGTAAGTCTGAAGATAGGAGACAGAGCCCACAACCCTGCCCATACTGATCTCTGACCAGACACCGGTGAATCTCTTGGGGAGGGATGCATTATGCATGCTGGGGATGAAAATATGGTTGTGGGGGGACATGCAGCGTTCGGCCTGTAGAGGGAGCTACAGGACCGTGGCCGGGGTTGTGTCGGCGAGACTTTTGTTGCACACCTGCTGCGAATTAAGTCTCGCCGGCGAATGTTTAAGATGTGTGTGTGCTTCTGCCATTTGAGTAGGGGAGCTAAGCAGGAGAGCGAGGCTGGAGACAGGAGAGAGAAGCTGGAGACAGGAGAGAGAACGTCGACTGGAAAGTCGCGGAGCCTGGAAAGGCTGGAAAGCGGGGACGGGAAAGTCCCAACGAACATTTAAAAACTGTATGAATAAACGGGAAAGTTGTTCCCTCCACGTAAACGCTGCGTCTGCCTCTGTGTACCATCGGACTTTGTTACAATGGTGTTCCCCAGAAGGTGTATATGTAGATAATACGGCAATAAAGACACAAGAAATACCAATAAATGCAAGCGCAAATGTTTACTGGTTAGAGGAAATAAACCATGAAATAGAGCAAACTTGGTTAAAATGGAGAAAATGTATTGAAGCCCAATTGCCAGATGCACGAAAACCACGATTTGACTACCACTGCACAATGCAGTTTGACTCAAATTGCGACTCCTACCAAGAACAAACTAAAAATGTGGTTGTCCCATTAATGTCACAATACATCATAGTGGGAAAACAGGGAGCAGCTATGAAAATAGATGAATCAGAATTTGTACAAAAATGGTATAATATACCTAATGCTGCTCCTCATGTGTCATTAATGGTAAATAAAGGGTATAGAGCAAGAGACTTGGGACCAATGATGAGAACCGCATTAAAAAGTGACTGGAAAAAAACAAGTAACCCATTGGTAAAACATTCTGCAGACAAGGAATTCATAAAAATAATATGTGCCACGCCTATGAATGGTATACCACAGGAAGTAGCCATATTGGTTAAACAACAAGTTCAGATGAAAGAAAAATCAGATAATCAATTGAGCGATGACATGGAAAAACAGATTCCAGAAAGTCTCTGGTCAAAACATGACACTGACGTGGGCTTAGTAAAATCAGCAAGCCCTATAATTATAAGAACAAAACAGGACAGTGTATTACCAAGAAAAGCCCAATATCCTATGAAACCTGAAGCTGAGGAAGGAATAAGCAAAACAATAGAGGGTTTGATAGCAGCGGGAGTTTTAGAAAGAATAAACAGCCCGTGCAATACCCCCCTTCTTCCAATTCTAAAAGCAGATAAGTCAAAATGGAGATTGGTGCATGACTTAAGAGCAGTAAATGAGGTGGTGCAGGATTGGCCAGCAGAAGTACCAAATCCTCATACACTGTTAACAAATGTTCCTCCGACAGCCAAATACTAGACAGTGATAGATTTATGCTCAGCTTTTTTCAGTGTACCGTTAGCAGAAGAAAGTTGGTACTTGTTTGCATTTACCTACAGAGGACAACAATACACATACACTAGAATACCTCAAGGGTTCAAACATTCGCCTCATGTGTTCAACCAGGTGCTAAAAGCAGATCTAGAAGACCTGGAGATAAACAGCACAGATGATTTGCTCATTTGTTCAACCACATTGGAACAATGTCATGAGGACTCCATAAGAGTTCTCCAAAAATTGGCAAAGGGGGGGCACAAAGTGTCAAAAACTAAATTGCAGTATTGCTTACCTCAGGTTGACTATCTGGGAAGAACTATAGCTCATGGGTCAAAAGCAATACCACCAGGACAATTAGAAGGCATAAGTAAAACACCAAAACCAGTAAATGTGGGCCAAATGATGACATTCTTGGGAATGACAGGATTCAGCGGAGATTGGATAGAGGACTATGCGATAAAAACAGCAGCTCTGAGGGTGCTAATGAAAACAGCGGGTCAGCAGAACTTAAGAGCCCCTTTAATATGGACAACAGAAGCTACAATAGCATTTGAAATGTTGAAAAAAGAAATGCAACGGGCACCAGCATTGGCTGTGCCCGATTATAACAAACCATTCCTATTGTATGTGGCAAACAGAAGGAGTGGGTATGCTTCAGCAGTGTTAGTACAGGAAACATGTAGTGGTAGGAAAAAGCAAGCGTTAGCCTACTATAGCACCAAACTAGACAGTGTTGCCCAGGGGTACCTGCCCTGTTTTCAGCAGCTATGCACTATGCCTATGAGAAGGCCTCGTCAATCACAACGGGCTACCCAATAACAATATACACACACATCACAAGACAGTGGAACTGTTAGAACAAGGAAGGTTTGTTCTAACACAAGCTAGGAACCTGTCATATTTGTCGTTATTAACATACCCAGACATCACTATCAAGAGATGTAGCACAGTAAATCCAGCTGAGTTAATACCACTGGCAGATGAAGGGGAAGAACATGATTGTATAGCACACTCGCTAACATTCACCAGGTTAAGACCAGATTTAGAATCAACACCCTTACTATATGCAGAAGAGACATATTTTGTAGATGGTTCATGTTATAGAGATCATTTAGGAAATCATGCAGGGTACGGCATAGTCAAACAAATAGGGCAGACATTCAGCTGTCCACAACCGTGTTCTGCCCAGTTGGCAGAACTAAGGGCACTGACAGAAGCCTGTAAAATGGGGGAAGGCAAATCAGTGAACATTTTTAATGACTCAGCGTATGCGCATGGAGTCTGTCATCTGTTCGGGGCAGTATGGAAACAGAGAGGCTTTTTGAAAAGTGATGGGTCACCCATACAGCATTGTGAGCAAATTAAGGAATTGATGTCGACTATGATGAAACCAAAACGGTTAGCGATCATCAAATGTCAGGCGCACCAGAAAGGCAATGATTACATTATTCAGGGCAATAATGCTGCTGATGAAGCGGCAAAGCGAGCCTCGAAGTGTGAGGTGGCCGTGTTGGCCCCAATGGTATTAATAGAACCAATAACGCAGCTAGAGGATATAATACGCATGCAACAGATTGCAGGGCCGTATGAGCAATCCATGTGGCTCCAAAGGGGGGCAAAAGGAGACTCTACAGGATTGTGGAGATTGCATGAGGGTACGATAGTGGCACCTACGGTGCTACTGGGGATTTTGATCGCTGATGCGTATGGTTTTGACCATTGCGCAAGGAGGGAAGTTTTGAGAAAGATAAAACTCCAAGGGTATTGGTCACCCTATTTACAGGCAATGGTAGAAAATGCATTGGCAGAATGCACAGTATGCGCACAAAACAATGTGAGAAAGGAATCAAAACACCCTTAGGACACATACCGGTTCCAGACGAACCATTTAAACATTTGGTAATGGACTATGTAGACAGGATAAAAAAGGTCAATGGAAAAGATACATGCTTGTTGTCATAGATAGATTTAGCAGATGGGTAGAAGCAACGCCATCGGCAGAATTAGGGGCAGGAACAGTGGTTAAATTTCTAACAAGAGAAGTAATACCCAGATTTGGAATACCTAATGAGATTAGCTCAGATAATGGTGCAGCATTTATTCAGAAAACTGTGAAACAAGTCATACAGCAGTGAAGGATAAAGCAAAGATTGAGTTGTGTCTACCATCCACAATCACAAGGAATGGTAGAAAGAATAAATGGTACCCTCAAAACAAAGCTGAATAAGATATGTGCCTTATAATATATACCTTACTAAGGACCACCACTGGAACAACTCCAGATGGAACTAAAGCAGTACATGAAACAACTAACTGAGATACATAAAGTTATATATTCACAGGAAAAAGACTAGCAGCCGGAGCCGGAGCCACCCCTGCCCAATCCGATAACTCCAGGAGACCAGGTGTACATCAAAGTCTTCCGGAGGAAGTGGAACGAGCCAAGGAGAGAGGGACCGTACGAGGTAGTGCGAGCCACCCCCACTGCAATACAAGTCCGAGGGAGTCTAACCTGGTACCACTTGAACCACTGCACCAGGGTCCCGAGGCAAGAAGAAAAAGCAAACCAGAGAAGAAGACGAAGGAACGGGTAAGATCGTACAGGAGCACAGAGGAAATGAAGGAACAGGTACAGAGGCTGAACAGGGGCCGGAAATCCAGCCCCCAGCCGAACGGGAAGGACAGTAGAGCCTGGGGGATCCTGGGGAAGTGACTAGTGATATATAAAGTAATAATACTAATCTATATGCTGTCCCAAATAGAACAGGCCCTGCCTAGAGAATTGAGTCAGGAAGTGAAGCAAACACAGGTTGAAACCAAAAGAGATAGGGACAGAGAATATAAGGTAAATACATTATGGGAACAGGCAAAGCAAAATTATTGGTATAAATGGGTAGAGTTTACAGCCCAGTCAGTAACAGAAGGAGATTGCCTCATGTGTAGTCCATCACCACTTAAAAAACTACGAGTTGAACCTAACCCACACACATACCAGGCATGTGCACAGTTATATAAAAAGTCCTGTCCCATAGAAGAATCAAAACGACCATATTGTCCAGCCGAATGTTTGGGTATCTTAAGCAACACCAGATACCATCCGTTTTATGATCAAACTTTTAGAGACCAATGCAGAAAAATAGATGTGAGAATAGATGAGAAAAAGAGGGAGATCCCCGGATTCAATTGATTGGAAGCAAAAGTTTGAATGCTTCGACAAACCACTTAACATAACATATGGCACCGCAAACCTGGGGAAATTTAAAGGGGACTGTCACGTCACGTGGCGTATTGTACCTTGGAATATGGAACAACCTAGGCCAAAAGTAGCTTATAACCAAGCAATATACCAATGCGACCCGTAAGGTAGTACTAAAGTAGCCCTAACATGTTTGAGACAGAAGAAGAAGTATCCAATGAGAGGCGCAGGATAAAACAAGATAGGCAAAGAAACTGTTCTGGACCACTGGTACTGAGATTAGGGGCTCCTGGGGCACCAGGAGGCATACCTCTAATCGATATATATCTTAGCCAGAATGAGCCAGTGGCAGATTACTAGTGGGTATGTGGAGAAGGAAGGCTAATGGCGGCATTACCCGCTGATTGGTCAGGAATATGTGCTAGGGTTCGGAATCGGAATAAATATCATGACTTTAAAATACCTCTCCGCACGTTTTAAAGTTTGATTAGTCTAAATAGCTTGAACGCTGTAGGAGGAGTAGCATACCAAAAAATCGGAAGAATTGGAATAATAATGATAAGAAAAAGAAGAATAAGTATGAGCAATAACAATAGTTAGACTCTCTCTTAACCACTCAATATTTGTTGTGAAACAACACAGCACAAGTCCAAAATGCATGTAGGTGACTAGCAAGCTAGCTAGTTCAAGCTAAAGCTAACAATGCTACCATTGCTACTAACTGACAAATAGTCATGCCATTACCCAGATACATTTGTTGACTGTGTCTACTACTGTAAAATGTAATTAAACGTCACATACCCGCTTCGAAGTCGCTCTCGCTGTCCTCCCAACGGGAGCCCTGCAAAAAAGAAAAACAACAACAACAACCTGTCGTAGAAACGGCTGCCCCAGTCCACGCACAGCCAATCCTGAAAAACACGAAGGCATTTTTCAGGCCTTCCTTGCTAATGCTAATGTCGTAGATTTTAAGTTATAATACTTTGAAATAAAATACCGTTAACCAGAGCTGTTGATTCATTCAAAGACTTTATTCCCGCAGAACATGAGAGCCGACCCCGTTCTCCTCAGTCACCTGTCTTTATAGATTTCACAGAGGTTAACGCCTTCTATTCAATGTGTTTCTGATTCCTGTCTACATACACCAATAACATTCAAGAACTACATTTCGTCATCAAGTTTTGTCTAATCAGGCCTTTTGTTCTGACTGTTTGACTTTGTTTATTACTTAATAATCTTAGTCTTGAATGTTAGTCTTGGTTGCGATAAAAGTTTCCTCTGCACAGCCTCAGCTTTTAACCCACTAACAAAACGGTCACGGAGTGCATCATTAAGATGTGCACCAAACTCACAATGAGTTGAAAGTTGCTTCAAAGCTACTATGTAATCAGACAGACTCACCGTCTTGTTGAAAACGGAAACGTTCCGCGATGACAAGCGGTTTCGACTCGCTTAGCTCCTCGTAGGTTTGTGTGCTAGGTTTTTCAGGACTGACTAAATTCTTTGCTAAGTCTGTAGGCATCCGCTCCGATTACCGACAGAAACACGCTGACCTTTTTGTCAGTGTCCACCTCGTTTGCGATCATCCACTGTTCCAGTCTTTCCAAGTAAGATTCGAAATCTTCCTGTCCTTCTTTGTATTCAGCTAACGCACCGATTTGGAAACTAGCTATCTTGCTAGCTTGTAGTCGCCTTTAGCTACTTAGCTTCCGTTTGCTAGCCTCTTTCTTTCGAGCTACAAAGTTCGTTTATTGCGTTCTACTTGCTGCAAAGTTGTCTCTCGTCACTGGGATCATCTTTCATTAGATATCCCATCCTCGTCGCCAAATTGTAATATATTTAGAGTTATATATATTCACGGTTTCAATAACGGAGACCGAACATTACGTGGATGCTCGTTTACTGATCAAGAGTACAGCGCATGTGCACAACAGCTAAGGACTCTTACACAGCCAATAGGGAAAGCCCCTTATTAATACATTGGAAACACAAAGTTGTAATAATGTCAATACATTAGTGACGTATTTTTGTGTACATTACAGTGACGTATTTTTGAAAAGTGTTGAAAATACATGTCATGCATCATTATTACAGAATAATTAGTGCTACTGACAATTGTCGTTGCTAGGATTGCGTGTTTCTTGTGCCATTTCCCCAGCAACGTGTGTGTAAGACTAGAGTGGTAGGTTAGAACAGAGCCAAATAAGGTGTAATTAAGCCATTACAACAACAACAATCAAATGACCACACAAACCTGACATCACTGTCCTGCCCTCCCATCAGGCAGAATATCTAGCATGTGTGTGTGAGTGTTGTACATAGTCAGAAGGTAGTCCTTAGATGATGTACCAGGAAGAACGAAACCCAGATAACAATTCCCAAACCTATCACTAGGTAACATAGAGTAGGCCATTAGAACACAAATCCAATAAGTGTTGTTCAATATGCTTCAGCTGGGTAGTTGAGACCTAGTGACTTTGGAGTCTGCTATTGATGTCTGTCAACATGAAATCTGTCAAGAAATCTGCCTTATTTCACTCTATGAGAAATAGAAATAGAAATTCAGTAAAGTGTCTTATTGGTCAATAATGGTCTGTAATGAGAGTTGGTGTCATTACAGATTCACACAAAACAAACTCAAGCAGTAGTCAGTCACCATTTCAAGTTATATTTAATAGTCTAGGACAGTTCAGATTAAAATACATGTTCATCTGGGTTTAAAGGTGAGAGCATAAAACCTCTTCTGATAGAGAGGGACTTCAGAAATGTAATTGGATATAGGGCCATCGCAGATTTTGTCCACAGCCACTCCCATGGCAGTCATAAAAAACAATTCAAAAAAACATTGCTAATGCTTATATGTGAAACACCAAATTTCCTGATTCATGGCTCATTCTGAGAATTGGAATCACATACCAGCTATATACTAACTATGTATAACTTTGGTTTGTGGTCTCACTGAGGTCCAGCTCTCCACCCAGGGCACTGCAGAAGGACACAGCACGCCTCACCGCCCCCCTCTCACCTCTCACAGGGACCAGGTACAGGAGCTGCAGGAGGAGGGCTTTGCTGGAGCTGAGGGGAGACAGAGGAGGGAGCATACATTGTACAATGAGAAATCCTCCTCATCAGAGATCAGTGTGTCTGTCCTTACGCCAGACGGACTGTGTCTAAGTGGAATAGCTGGTCTAGTCTGGCCTCCTCCACCTCACAGTCTTAGTTAAAGCTAAAGTTAACAATGCTACCACCGTTGCTACTGACGGACTAACAGTCATGCCATTACACAGATGCATTTGTTTACCATGTGTCTACTGTAAAATGTAATTAAACGTGACATACCTACCACCGAGGCATTTCTCAGTACCTTTCGTTGCTAATGCAAATGGCGTAGTAATGCTAGCGCTCAGAAGACCATATCTGAACGATAGTTAGACAACCACTCGATACGTGTTGCTAAAACAACACAGCACAAGTCGAACATGCATGTTGGTGACGAGCAAGCGAGCTAGTTCAAGCTAAAGCTAACAATGCTACCACCGTGACAATTAAACGTGACATACCTGCTTCGAAGTCGCTGTACTCTCAAAAAGAAAACAGGAACAACAACCTGTCGTAGAAATGGCAGTCCGCTATCCATGCACTCCCGCAGCCAAACCTGAAAAACACCGAGGCATTTCTCAGTACCTTTCGTTGCTAATGCTCATGGCTTAGTTATGCTAGCTCTCAGAAAACCAGCGGGTTCTCCTCAATGTAAACATCAACAGAAGTGTGTTCCTGCGTAGCGCTGGATCAACCATTCCATAGAATGCTGCTCATGTTCTATTTCTAGAGGTCACATGGTAACGCATTTTTGAAAAGTCTTTATGATGCATGTCATCTATGATTATTATGAATTATTTTCAAAATGGTGTGTTGCTATGCAACCTTTCAATATAGAACATTAGCAACATTCTATGGAATGTTCAGTCCGCTCCAGATAACAACAGACTTCAGTTGATGTTCACATCGACACAAACCTGCTGATTTTCTGAGCAAAACGGACTGAAAAATGCCTCGGTGTTTTTCAGGATTGGCTGCGCGAGTGCTGGACTGCGGTCTGCCGTCTCTATGACGGGTTGTTCGTGTTTTCTTTTTTGCAAGGTTCGCGATCGTGAAGAGGAAAGCGACAGCGACTTTGAAGAGGGTATGTGACATTTAATTACATTTTACAGTAGACAGCTGGCAGAACATCAGGTTAGTTCATTCACTTCAATAGTCTCACATTGATTACCTGTGCCTGTATTGGGTCCTTCTTTTTAATATCATTGCTATTTTGTTGTAAACGTTTTTGTCTTTTGTTAGATTAGCCATGTCCAACTCATAGGCATCCTCTATGAGCTGGTTCTGTTTGGGGTGATGGTGGGGAGGCCCCTGGTGGTGGTGAGTACTGTTCTTATACTGAAGACTGTTACAGGGTGACTTTGTTGACAAGTTCATATGACTCTCTGCTCTCTCCTCCTATGTTTGCTGTTAGCAACCTGGTGGTTTTGTGGAGCGTCTGTACTCTCTCCTACACTCCTGCCTGCCTGCCAGCAACATGAAACCAGAGGCTGAGAGATGCCTGCTGCACCTGAAGGTACAGACAAGTTCTGATGTTGTTACTGTTCCTTCTCTCTAGTATTTAGCATCCAATCTATTGTTCAGTTTAAATGAGTACTGTGAACTAGCAGTAACTCAGAGCCTTACCTCAGGGCGGGCTGATGATGCTTCTGGACGACATGTTTGGTCAGGAGGTTCCCTGGTACTTCAACACGGAGTCTCTGGTCGTTGGAGTCTCGAGCCTCCTGGAGCACCACCTTCAGCTTCTCATGGCGTCCTTCTGAGGGGGCACACACACACACACACACACACACACACACACACACACACTTGCTATTAAGTAATCGGAATAAGTCATTTTAAATGATTGGAAGTAATTTTATTCTTACCACTAAAGTTGCACTCCCCCTCCCCCTCTCTTTCTCTTTTTTTCTCTCTTTCTTTTTTAGGAATTCCACAGGGTCAGACTCCATCGGTAACCGCAAAGGATACTTCAGTGAAATCCAATAAGTATTCTAGTTAAAGTTTAAATAATAACCTCACATGCCTTCTTGTTATGTCCCCCCCTCTCTCCCTTTCCCCTCTCTCTCTCTGATATGCAGGGCCACAGGAGTCTCATTGTCTTTACTTACAGACACTTATTACATATATTTGCAAATAAATGAGTGATGGAGTATCTCAAATTGATTTAATGTCTCTGTGTTTTCTTTTCTTTTGGTGACACTTAACACTAAGGTTTCCTTTTATAATGGGTTTATAATTCAGTTTGCACATTATAAGCATGTGTTGCATTTATAGCATTAGTAACAGTGCAGCCACATATTTTCAAATTATTTGAATTGTCACTATCTATGAATGAATCATTAAAGAGAAGCTACGGGATATGGCAATAACTATTTCTGTATTATTTAACCTCTTATTTTGTGTCTGAATTATCAATGCATAGTTTGTACAAATATAATCAATTGAATCACTGTTTTATCTCATTCAGCCACAGACTCCCTAGTTTATCATCGCCAACTTTAGAAGCAGCATTACTGTTAAGTGTGTCGATGTCATTGGTCTACGTGGAATCCACACACATACGCACCACACTGAGGGCATGTAAGAGGGACCCGTTTCCAACTCATTAGCGCTACATTGAGAACTGTAGGCTGAGATTATAGAAATTATCTCGTAGAATCACTTTAATAGTCAAGAAACTACTCAGAAATCATACCACAATTAAACTTGAAAAAGTTCCAGAAGAAACATTGTTTCTCTTTAACAGAGCAATATCCAAGACTGCGTAAAGAGGGAGAAAAATATCTTTCTTAAAGATCAGATTTTAGTAAATAGATATTATTGCACAAAATTGGGCTATAAGAATCTCAAAGAAAGAATCAAACATTTCACTCTCTATAGTAGTGATTTTGGTGTCTAGTGTCAGAGGAACATATTTCATCCCCACATTAAGTAAACACAACTAAACTAATTCATATGTAATGTCCTCCAACTTTACATCAAGAATAAAGACACACTGTGTACTCTGTACCAGTATAGTAACACTACTACTAGAATATATGGACTTGCAATGGAATTTGGCCTTGGAGGGCTACAGGTCCTAGGCCCCCCATTCCCTAGCATTTGATTTCATGTCTCTGCATTGTGTACTGGTTATGGCATGGTACCACTAGGTGAAAGGTCGAGAGGCACATAGAATATTGTACAATTCCAACAGTCCCCTCTTTGATTATTTTAAACAAAGTATAATAATCAAGAATTACCAAAATGAATAATAAAAACATGAAAAAATATAAAAGTAACAACAGGAAATATAAAAGAACCACTTTCCTCATCTTACTAGTGAGTGAGATCTGCTTGTCCTATTTCACACATACAATACGTTGAGTTGACACCATGAGCATGCATGATGTACAGGACTGAGTGAGCGCTGCAAAACATGTTTGTCTACTGATGCTGTATCTTGAACCGTCATCTGCGTTTAACTCACTCACTGCCAAAGAATTCCGGTACACTCACCACCTGGAGTGCCAAGTGTTTTATGTGGTATTCACCTAGCAATAATACTTGGATTGGCTACAAAATGAAGTCGCCCTTGGTGCTCTAGAATGTTGACAATTTGGTTCTCTGGGACTTTATTCCTGGTCCTCTGTGGCTCAGTTGGTAGAGCATGGCGCAAACAACGCTTAGGTTGTGGGTTAGATTTCTGCTGGGACCATACATACTGAAAAAAGTATGCACTCACTACAATGTAAGTCGCTTTGGATAAAAGCGGTAGCTAAATTGCATATATTATTATATATTAGTCTCATTTCCCAACATTTCTCGTGATTACGTAGTACCATTAGCCAATTTATCCATCTCCTCTGCCAAAGTCCTGATATCAGTCAGGGCATAGTTAACACCTACAGGAGCTACAACAGAGAGAAGAACATGTTGAATACCTGTAGTGTGAGACAGTTTGAATAGTACATCAGTCTTAAGTAAACGTCTAGTGTACTGTCCTTAGATAGCCACAAACAGAAAATAAATTAGACAGCCAAAACATTAGACAGACACGCAAACACAAAATAAATATAACATTGAGTGCTACGCAACGCATTAAATGCAGAACAGAATAATTAGTGCTATTGACAATTGTCGTTGCTAGGATTGCGTCTGTAGTAAATATACGTAGATGAAAAAAGGAAGCTGCAGAGGTCCGGATGAGTCAGTTTAATCGTCTTTAATTAATCGTAACTTCATCATTACATACCACGGCCAGATGTGGGGGCTCCTGTTCAGTCAATAATGTCCCCCCCTATCTAGTCCAGCCGTTCAGTCTTTTATACAAAACAGCCTGCTTTGTCTTCCAGATTTAGGCATGGAATTCCCAGGTTCACATTACCCTAAACATTTTTAACCTATACGATGGTGACATTTATAGTTTCCACCAAATAAGGGTATGCCTTTTGGTGCTATTCACAGCCTTAACTAACTAAGACTACCCCCACCTCTATCTCTCCTTTACCATCCCCCCAACCTACAAAGGTCAACTGCATGCTGCAACAGTCCAAGGGCATAACCCACTAGGCCTTCTTCTGGTCAGAGCAAAATATACTACATATTCCCCCCTTTGGGACTTATTAAAGTCCCAACACAGAGAAATTGTACAACACGTACTCTAACCATATTGCATGCAGTTGTGTGTAACATGGTTCAAAGGGATGTAAAAATAACAAGTAAACCACAAAAAATATTGTGAACTTAAGCCGTGGAACTTATCAACTAACAGTTTCTAAACAATAGACAGTCTATTCAATGTCCTATTAAAAGCCTACGCGTACATTAAGTCAAGCCTTGCTTATATGATTAAAATAAATTGCTACGGACATAAACATACATAAGTATAGACTATTCTATGTTACATACATAGTCCCATATAGGTTCAACAAAGAATAATAAAGAATGATAAAAATACTTCAGAGTAATAAATGAATGACGAAAATACTTCTCTTCAGGTCTTCGTTGCTTGATTTACCTTTACCTGGGGGTCAGAGGTTACTAGCACATAACCCCCCATATGAGGACAGTCTTTACCACTGCCTCGTTTGTGTAACAGACAGAGAATAGAAGGATAGAGAAAGACAGAGATTTGCTGAACACGAAGCCTCTAACTTCAAACTTCACCTCATCCAAAATGAGGATTTGCCTTCGGATCGTTCAACTTAATCTTCAGAATCCCTTCCATCTTCCTCATCGCTGTCATCGTCATCCAGATACCCAGGTTTTGGATATAAGTCAGGACTATCATAGTCATCAGGCATTCCTGAATCTTTACGGTCTTCTCTTCTTCCCTTCATAACTGCCATTTGAAGTGCCTGAGTATTCATTGCCTTGTCAATTCCTCGTGTTATCAGTCCTCTTATGATTGGAATGCAACAACAGATTATGAGGGCTAAGACAATCACACAGCCCAGCATGATGGCTCCTATTCTGGCGAAATAGGCTCCCCATTGTCCCATCATGTTCTCCATCCAGGAGGTCCATTTGCTTCCAAATCCAGCATTCTCTTTAACTTCCTCCCTCAGGCGTTTGAGCTTCTTCATGGCTATAGTGAATTGTCCATCGGCTGCTGTGTTGTTAGGGATGAACGTGCAGCACTGTTCTCCAAACATGTGGCATACTCCTCCTTTTTCTGCCAATAGAAAATCCAGTGCTTGTCTGTTTTGCCAAGCCATTTCACTTGTTGCTGCAAGCTGCCTTCCTAGAGACCCTAAAGCATCATGCGTGTAGTTTATGAATCTTTGCTGGTTATAGTAGATGTAGTTTATCCAGTCAGTATTGACATTTATTCCAGCTGAAGGAAGAAAGAAAGATGTGAATCCCATTGCTACGGAATTTATAGCCTTGTATTCACTGGGTATACCTCTAGGAATTCCCAAACTGTCTAAGCGTCTGTCCTCCTTGTATTCCCTCCGAGGTCTCATAGATTTGGATTGTTCTTGGACTTCCAAGTCCTTTGTTGGGATGACAATGATAGGCTGGATCGCCTGCACCCGAACACATCTCCCATTCCATCCTATCTGCAGGGTGTTCAGTAGATGTTCTCCATCACAGAGCCAATATTGATCTGCTACAGCTTTAATTTCCTATCTATTCCAATTGAATTTGGTATTCATGAACGAGCTTTCTTTTGCTTTGGAGCATATATAACAGTCTTTTTTGCTATGAGTCTCTCCAGTGTATTTCATCCATTGATACCAGAGGTTCCTTCTTGCTTGTATCATCAGTGGATCTCGAATGGAATTCTGTGCTATCCTTATTTTATTCTTATTTAATTCCTCTCCAGGTCCTGATCTGGTTGGTCTCCTCTTTTCCATATCCTCCCTGGTTATCTGTTCATCAATTGTGAGGTTTTTCTCAATAGTGAGTTCTTGTGTTACATCTGACTCCATTGTGGTAGTTTCCATCATCTTCTGAGTTTTAATCTTCATTATCTGAGTTGATCCAATTTCATGTCCAACCATAAACATTGTAGGCTCATTCATGGTGGAAACAATTTCTTCTTGAACTAATGGGGTCACTATCTCAGCTTTGTCGACAGGCTCTGGCTCTGTGGTATATTCTTGTTCTATCACTGTAGGTTCAAACTCTAAAGTTGTTTGCACTTGTCTGTAAGTTGTATACGCGGTTACAGATTCTGGCTCTGGCTTAGGACTCGTCAACTCTTCTTGATATTTTTCTGATCGTGTTTTATACGTTGTTAGCTCCATTGACATTTCCACTTCCGGTTCATTTGTTGTTGTCTCCAATTCCTATATTTCCTCAGTAACTGTATCTGTGAGGAATTCTAGTACTGACTACCAAAGCGTTGTTTAATCCCTAACTTTTGAGTTGTTAAGTTTCACCGTCTTATCTACAAATTCTTTGCCATTGTCTGATGAAATTCGATCAGGAATTCCCCAGCGTGATATCACCTCACGGCATAAGAATTTAGCAACTGACTGGGCATCTTTTCTTTTGGTTGGGCATGCTTCTACCCATCTGCTAAATCTATCGACAACAAATCTATCGACAACAACAATATCTTTTGCCTCCTACAGGGCGAATCATATCCACGTAGTCAAACAGATTGTGCATCTACCTATGACATGGTCAATTTGTTCTAGTAGGTATGGTGCCCAAAATCCGTATTCTTTCGTAATTTTCCTTCTCACTTCCCCCCTCGCTACATGGGCAAGCCCATGAGCGTCATGTATCAACAGTCCTAGCTAGTTAGGAGGTGCAACTATCAAACCCTCATTGTTCCTCCAGAGGCCTGTAGCATCCTGACTCGCTCCTCTGACAAGCCACAAGTTCTTATCTAGTGTACTTGCTTCCTCTTGCAACAAGTCTCTGGGAGTAATTGTCTCCTTTAACTAAACTTCGTGTGTCACCAAAAGAACTGCACCTGGTCTGTCTGCTCCAGTTGGCTGGGGGATGCTCAAAAATTGTTCCGTTCCCTCCTGATGTGGTATCTGAAGTTTTCAGGTGATGGGAATTCTCAAGTCTTGGTTCTGCCATCCTGGTAGGTTGGTGATGGGCTGTTACCTTACCACGTCTCTGTTGTGCTCCTGAGCGGATTCAGCTAAAAGTGAATCAAAATATGTTGAGCTAAGTTTCGCAAAGTATCCTCCTTCTATGTCTCAAGATGAGCAACATATAGCTTACTTATAAAAGTTAGATTTAACTTTGAAACACTCACTATCGCAAAGTTCTGAATGGCAACACTTGTTACTCCCCAAGTGATTCGTCAGAGCTATTGTAGCTAACTATCGTAAACTATTTCAGTGCTGCTAGCAATCGTCGCCTTTTCCAAGTTGGAACTTCGTCGCCACAACAGTGTCCAGTGTGCTATGGATTGTCCTAAATAAATTACACATTCCTGGCAATATTGCAACTTCTTCTGAGAGGCTTTGTGTCCTTTTTCATCATCTTGTTCTGCTTGTGGAAGAACTCCACATTGATGTCTCCACAGACAGGCAGTGGCTGGGGGAACTCAAAGTACATATGCTTGTCCCCTCGCCTTGTGTGCACTGTGTTGGACGTATGGATCTTGATTTTTAGTTGATAAACCACAAACTGTGGATCCCAATGCCAATTCCCTTCTTGAAGCCCTGAGGAATCGGGTCACTCCTGTTTTTAACGGTACTGTCCCTGCAGGTGCCTCCACTAAGCATGGGGAGCGTCTCAAACACCATTTTGTGGAAGAGCAGAGTGATGGGCTTGTACTCTAGCTGGTTCTTCAGAAAGTAGCTGTAGTAGTAGACATAGCGTCGCTGGCTAGGGATTGTGACTCCCTTCTTGTCTCTTGTCCGCACTTCCCTGTAGAAGTCGAGTGCTTCCTATGCCTCCAGGAACTTCCCTCGGTGGAGGAGATAAGTGCAGATCATGACACCGGTGAGGCCCTTCCCTGCCTTGCAGTGGATGGCCGCCACATGATGGTCATCCTCACTTAGCCACTGGTCCAGGTCTCCACAGAATGGCTTGATTAGCTCCAGCTGAGGCTGGTTGTGGTCTTCAAAGGGGTACTGTACAACTCTGCAGTTAAACTTTGCAGTGTCGTAATGTCGCTCAGTGCAAAGATTATATATCTTGTAATGATTTTTGTGTTTTGAATCCAGAAACCGTACTACATCGTCTATGTTGTTTCTGTAGACACTCTCAAGTCTTTCTGCAGGAAAGCCCATAGCAATTATATTCGGATAAATATAGGTCAAGTCCAAGTCAAACCCATCTTCCTGGTATCTCCTTTTGTTTCGGCTGACAATTTCCTTTATTATTGCAGCCATATCTGTGACAGGAGTCCTTAAGGTATTGAGCTTAAGAGAGAGTATTGTTGTCTTTGTACGAAACGCTGCCAATATGTTTCTCCCTTGCAATCCCGTTGGTGTCACCACTAGCTAATGCTAGCTAGCTCTCTTTGTGGTTGTCTGGGATCTCAGGGTCAGACGACTGCGTGATGGAGGCCATGATAGGTGTCGTCTTAACTTTATTGGAGTGTATAGCGTCTCTATGTCTTCAAAATATACTTAGTATAAAATCTGTGTAAAAGTTTTGTTTCTAACTATGTGTTTTTTCTTTGGCTGGTTTGCCTGTTACAGCTGAGAACTCAATCTACAGTTGAAATAAGATTGCAGGTTTAAGAGGCACAAGGTGATGTGATGTACGGTTGTGTCTATGTGCATGAGAGCTAGGGGAGAGATGAAGGAATGAAATGTTGCAGGTGTTGGTACATTCAGTCTCTTCCTTTCTCGGTTGCAGACTTCTCTGTAGTTATAACTTTATTTTTTGGATCCTTCTTTGTCTGCTTAGACACTACCAGCTGACACCCCCCTTTCAGATTCTCTGGGCACCCCTAAAACCCCCGTTCCGGGCCCCTGTTCGGGTTCACCGGTCCCTGTGTTTGCTGTTGTTGTGGCCATTGCATTCGTCCCTGGGATGTATTCATTGGAGTTGGATAACGTCCCTTGTAGGCTTCTCTGCCGCATTCGCGGGCTCTTTTGTAACATTCCCGGATCATATGTCCTTTTTTCCCGCAATAGTGACACAGTGTTGCGCCTCGCTGGGGTCCTGGATTATAACCTCCTTGTCTAGTATATCCTTGACCCCCCTTTTTCCATTTCTGAGGTTGTGGGTATGGAGGCTGAGGAGCAGCCTGTATTACTGGTGTCAATTGAGGTTGTGTCTGTGGTTGAGGCAGGTTTTGCAGAACCGCAGCCTGTGTTTTTATGACAATCGTGATTTTAGCTTCTCCTGTCTTGAGTATTTGTTTATCTTCATCTTCCATGAGGTATCTTCCTTCTGTGTTGAGGATTGGTAGTTGTGGATAGCTTCTGGTGGGCGTATCCCTTTCCTCATATGGTGGTGGAGCCACAGTTGGGGTTTTGTGTGAGAAAGGAGTATTCGTCTCCTTCACTAATCTCCTGGTTTCCTCTTCCAGGCTCTTATCCACTGCTTTATCTCTTATTCCTTTTACCAATGGGTTGCTCTTTTCAACCTTTTGCACTGGAGTAGACGTCTTAGCTGAAGCCGCACCCATAATTGTTGTTCCTTCAACCGTTGACTTAGCTGAAGACACTTTTCCAGTAGGCACTTCCTTTGTTTACAGTTCAACTTCTTGGCTGAATGGTTGGTTACTTATTTTGTTGATTCTATATTAATGTCTTTAATCAACACATTCAGTCACCATACCAGTGTGAAACGTTCTTGCTCTGGCTATCTTCCTATCCAGAAGCTTACTTTCTAATCTCAACCCTAGTCTTCAGCATTTTGGCGGCGGGACAATTAAGCACTCCCTTGAGGGGACTCCACTGACCCAAGTAACTCAGGTTTGTGGAGGTGCGCCCGAGACAACTGCTCTAACCACCTCCGTGCCAAAAATAACAAATTAAAATAAAAAAGGTTCAGCAAAGACACCGAGATGCCTTTGTTGCTATGCCTGTCAGCAAGTCAGTTCCACACCCCACAATCATACACCTTTCAGACTCAGACGTCCCTCACAAGGATGTTTGTCCTGTTAATGCTAGCCAAATCAATCCTCCTGTAAATACTAAACAAACCACCATCCACGCTACAATTAGAATATTCAGATTAAATTGTGATATGATTATATCGCAGTCATGCAAAAGCTTTATATCATTTCACAGGTGATGCACACATAGTATTGTTCAAGTCGAAGCACGCAAAAATTAGAAACAGATTAGATTGCCTGTATTATACATGTTCCATCAATGTCAGCATGATTATTCTGTGCACTATAATTCACTACCATTATCTGTTAGTGGAAGTGACCGATCAATGAGAGAGAGAGAGAGATCACAAGAGGATCGCCTTATCTTAATTAAGCAACTAGCCAAACAATCACTCAATGGTTAATTACATTATTTTCACAATCAATGAATTTATTTATTGATTCATTACAAATCAATCACAAATAATCAATCACTAATTCAATTCAATTAATTAATCCTTGATCACAATTGACAATTGTCAGTTATCTCCAATGGAGCAGCCAATTAACCAATTTAACCATATAATCAATTAACCATACTATCAAACAACTGATTGACCAATTAACCAATTACCATATTCTTAATTAACAAATCGACCACTCAATCAAATCAATCATCCAATCAAATCATTAATCAATCAACCAATTAATCAAATTAATCAATCAATAATCAATTAATCAGACAATCAAATGATCAATCAACAAGTCCATATAGCGAACTTCAAACTTCAACCAAATAATAGCAGTCTTACTTTGACGTAGGCTATATGAGACGAGCTGTTCTGATGTCTCTCACAAATTGGTCTTTTTACTGTTATCTGGCGCTTTCTCTCTCAGAACCTCTGTCCCTCTTCTGTTTTGCTCGAAACAAAGCATTAATTTGATTAGTTCTCTTAAAATAATTAATCATTCAACACAAAACATACAGAAGATACTAGACTAAAATAAGATCAGAGATATGAAAAATAAACTTCATAAAATGGAACGTTACTTTTTCCCAATGTTTAAACAGTTTCCAACATCTCAACGCGCACTTGAAATGTTGGCAACAGGCCCATCACTTATTTTTAACGAACAATAAATTTACACTTTTTACAATATGCATATTCTATAGAGAAAGAACAGAAAGAAAGAGAGAGAAAGAAAGAACAGAAAGAGAGAGAGAAAGAAAGAACAGAAAGGGAAGGTCTTTTAGATGAGATATTTACAGCTTGCACTGTGCACACCCAATCATATTGTTCAATTCAAATTTCTCTCTCTCAAATTTAAGAACACGTTCTCTGGAAGAAATTAGCTCAAATAGCCCAGAACAGGGGACCCGCCCCTGTCAGGGATCTGTAGCTTTTCAAGCAGGCAACTATTCTATTTTTAGAACGAGAGAGCAGCTTTGCGCCTCTGTCCCAGGATGCATACATATATTTTATCAGGCCTTTGTTATCAGGAATTCAACCTGCATATGTACTATTTTGTTGATTTATCAGGACTTAAACCTGAACGGGGCTTTAACCCAAACAATGTAGCCTGACTTTTAGACGAAATCACTGCACGGCGTCCCCCACAGTATCTATCTAGTCTCTACATCATTTAGTGTCTTCCTAAATTTAAGTGCACGACAACCAGCTGATCAGACCAGTTCACGACAACCAATTGATCAGACCAGTTCCGCAATGTTAAGTGACGTAACTCCAAATAATTCAAACTAATTACCGAGTTTTTTTAGGGTTACATTGAAGGATCGTATCTCCAACAGTTAGGTCAACATAACATTTCACAGACACTTTGTTGTTTGTTTAAATTTAGCAGACATGCAACCACCTTTAATTCATCTACCTGGTTCTTTTAAAATTTGGTCGATAGCCCACAGTCAACTTGACATAATAGCCTGTACTTACTTTTTAGGCACGCACCCAGCTAATGGTCTGGTCTTCTGCACGGCTATCGGTTGGCCAAATCCTGTTCGTGACGCCAATTTGTAGTAAATATACGTAGATGAAAAAAGGAAGCTGCAGAGGTCCGGATGAGTCAGTTTAATCGTCTTTAATTAATCGTAACTTCATCATTACATACCACGGCCAGATGTGGGGGCTCCTGTTCAGTCAATAATGTCCCCCCCTATCTAGTCCAGCCGTTCAGTCTTTTATACAAAACAGCCTGCTTTGTCTTCCAGATTTAGGCATGGAATTCCCAGATTCACATTACCCTAAACATTTTTAACCTATACGATGGTGACATTTATAGTTTCCACCAAATAAGGGTATGCCTTTTGGTGCTATTCACAGCCTTAACTAACTAAGACTACCCCCACCTCTATCTCTCCTTTACCATCCCCCCAACCTACAAAGGTCAACTGCATGCTGCAACAGTCCAAGGGCATAACCCACTAGGCCTTCTTCTGGTCAGAGCAAAATATACTACACGTCTTTCTTGTGCCATTTCCCTAGATTCACGTGACCGTACCTGTTTTCAATTAGTGGCATTTTGGTTAATAAAATGGAGAGCACGCTCTGAAGTTAGCTCTGGCTTAGAGTTAGAGTAGTAACATAGAGTAGGCCATTAGAACACAAATCCAATAAGTGTTGTTCAATATGCTTCAGCTGGGTAGTTGAGACCTAGTGACTTTGGAGTCTGCTATTGATGTCTGTCAACATGAAATCTGTCAAGAAATCTGCCCTATTTCACTCTATGAGAAATCCCATAGGAATGGTTTTCGTCCTGTGGAGAGATAGAAATAGAAATGTAGTAAAGTGTCTTATTGGTCAATAATGGTCTGTAATGAGAGTTGGTGTCATTACAGATTCACACAAAACAAACTCAAGCAGTAGTCAGTCACCATTTCAAGTTATATTTAATAGACTAGGACAGTTCAGATTAAAATACATGTTCATCTGGGTTTAAAGATGAGAGCATAAAACCTCTTCTGATACAGAGGGACTTCAAAAATGTAACTGGATGTAGGGCCATCGCAGATTTTGTTGCCGTCATTTAAAAAAAGAAAAGAAAAAAGCATCGCAAATGATGGTTAAAACTGTTTGTAAAACACCACATTTCCTGACTCATGGCTCATTCTGAGAACTGGAATCATATACTTGAGGGCAGTCTAATGACAGTGGAAGTTTGTTTTTACTATACCTGAAAACTTTGTTTTGATTATGTCATTGATTTTATTATAACATGTG
This sequence comes from Argentina silus, assembly GCF_951799395.1. NCBI lineage: Eukaryota > Metazoa > Chordata > Actinopteri > Argentiniformes > Argentinidae > Argentina > Argentina silus. The sequence goes on along the minus strand of NC_139673.1, from coordinate 17,247,548 downwards.
AAAAAGAGCTACTTTGAACACACATCCATCAAATGCAGCCCTTACATTACTAATTAGAGAGACAATCTACACAACACAACTCCATAGGCTCAAACACATGTGTTACAGCTTGATATGATATCACAATTATGTGATGTTCCATACGATGACATCATACATGGGTTGCCATAGGGTAGTATTGGGTATGTGAACTTCCCGGGCATCAGGTAGATGGAGAAAGACTCAGCATTGGTAAGTCCTCTGTACAACATTTTACAAACATTTCAGTCAAAAGGCCTTAATTGTTATAAAAATGTTGTCTTTGGTGTGAATTTCCATAAGTAATTAATGGTGAGCAACATGTATTTCTCTTGTTTTTGGGGTTAGGGTAATATGCATGAATTTGAAAACAAAACCAAAAATACACTATTCACCCTCTCTATCCTACTAATTCAATCAAAAGCAATCAAAGGATCAACACGTCTAGGTTTGAGATAGCACTAAATCAGGACAAGTGGTATATTTTACGAGTGGTGTATTACCTTGGTGTATATATCACTTGTACAAATTATGAGAACTGAAATCATCAACCTGTGAGATGGTCTTATGGCAGTGGTAAATGGTTTCTACAGTACCCCAAACTACTTTTGGATTTAATTTGCTAATGTAATAAAAGAGCTTTTGCATAAATACTGCAATGTGAGTTCCACCAATCTCAGCCCTTGGATTAATACAGTTACAGTAACTACAGAGAAAATACCCAAACTGCATCTTTACAGGCACAAGTACAGTTTGATGTGATGTCACGATGATATGATGTCACAAACAATGCCATAGGGATAGAGTCTTGGGTATGTGAACATTCTGGTAGTCAGGTAGTTGGAGAAAGACTGACCATTGACCAAATGTTCCAAATGTTTCATTGAAAAAGCAATGATTGTTATCAAAATGATATAATGTCCTGCTAAGTTGTACAGTATTGTGCACAGAAAATATTCAAGTTTTGTCTTGGTGTGCATTAACATTAATAAATCAATTAATTGGTAAGAAGCATGTATTTAACCATTGTTAGATTTGATGCAATCTGGAATTTGGAATCATTGTTTCTGAACAACTTGCGTTAATATGCTTTTTTGAAAAATATATCTCTAAAAAGACTTACGAGTGTTCCATGAACATTTTGTTTGCTATATAATACATTGGTAGTACAAAGAGAAAGCTGGAAAAGTGTTTGCTAACAGATAGTTGTAGATAGGGTGTGTATTTGTTTTGGGCTGACTTATGGTAAGATCTATCAATATGTGTTTGCCACTAAAATGTCAGCATTACTGAGGGCATTGGAGGTGGTTTTATTGAAGGCCGATGCAGGCCCAGCCTAGTGCATGGTTGTATACATGGCTATAGTAATTTAAAATGTTCAGCATGGAATGAACCTGCGTGCCACTGTTACATTTCATGATGTCACAGTGACATCATCAGAGGTGCCATGGTTATTATTGCTAGGAGATGCGAGATACAGATGAGATGCGAGATACAACAAATATGACAGAATATGTTGTAACACAGTGATATCACACAAGTGGTGACCATTTGACGCCGGCTACCATGGTAACCTACTGTAGGTAAAATTTTAAATGGCATTACACATATAGCACACTGCTTTTACACATGCAGTTCACTATAATACTGTAGGGAATAAGCTGTTATTGGAGATGTAAATTGAGAAAAAAAAAGAGAAAAGGTACTGGGCAAATGCATGGAATGTAGACCTACACATTTTCCATTCACATTCTGAGCTGATCATCAGTTCAATGGTGCTCATAGAGTGAGTTGCAGGTCAAACTCTTTATTATTTAGCTACTTTATTGTAGTGGGTTGATGTAAATGTACTGCTTTTGACTATGTACTGTATTTTGGAGATGTAATGTACCGTTACTTTATGCAATGTTAATGTGCTTAAATGTGTCTGATTAATATTGCCTTTATGCACCTGACACCATAAACAAAGTACCTTCTGGAAAAATAAACTTCTTCTAATCCAAGCCAGCTCTGCGATATTCTAGAAGGTCAGAGTTGAGCAGTTAGCACAGCAACATTGTTGCGAAGAGGTTAGATGAGTAAGTAAGATATCTTTGAATGCTTTCATATGTATCAGGCCGAAAAAAAGTATAAATGTGATCAGTCTTTTTTCTGATAAAATAGTTGTTGATTTTTTGTTTAACAGTACCACTTTGTCTGTTTTTCCATTTTCTTGAAGCATCTGCACTCGATTTCCAGCCAGCATCATAGTCATGACAGTGAAAGTGTCCAAACAGGTGACATGAACAAATATCAAAAGGGGGATGAGGAGAAGAAAGCGGATCTCCACACTGATGAAACATGGGCAGATGAGGAAGATACTAGCGAAAGAAAACAAAAACATGGAGAGGAAAAACTGTCTGTGGAGTATAAGGCAGCTATTAAAGAGATTGACAACATTTGGATGAACTTTCGTTCATCTTGGTCTAATAATGGAAATAGTCTAGTCGTGGTGTGGGCCAGGAGTGACTACAACCTATAATAAGCCTTCTTTACTTTGCTACAGCCATCGCTGGCTGACATTTCCTGACTGTCACTGACACATACAATGGGGATGTAGGAAATAGGAAACAATAGCCATTGGTAACAAAGGTAGAAGTGACAAGCGTTTTTGGATTTTATAATTTCCTGATATTCTCTAAATGCCATAGTTCCTGAAATACAGTCATATACAGCAGTAATGTATCTTAACTGTTCTAGAAAATATTGATGTGATACACGTGAAGTTACTGTATTGTGTAATTATGTATGTGTAATCTGCATTATATAAAAGACAACCTATTGTGTCATTGGATGTCACGTTTGGATGCCATGTTTGGTTTGATAGATTCCCTTGTCCTTAGAAGAGGGTGAACTCTTTAAATAAAGTTTGGGTCAGTAAACGTCTAGTGTACTGTCCTTAGATAGCCACAAACAGAAAATAAATTAGACAGCCAAAACATTAGCCAGACACGCAAACACAAAATAAATATAACATTGAGTGCTACGCAACGCATTAAATGCTGAACAGAATAATTAGTGACCCGGGGACGGTCTCGGTATCTAGTGTACAGGGGACGGTCTCGGTATCTATTTGTCACCTTGAGCACTGTCCTCGAAACTGAATGTCTCAATACACCATTGATGACAGCTTCCTCCCTCAAGGGCTTTGAAATAAATCCCAAGTGAATATTGGACAGATGCCTGAGACACAACACAGAATATCAATTGAATTGGAACACACACACACACACACACACACACACACACACACACACACACACACACACACATAAAGAGCGAGAGAGAGGGTGCACACAGGCTGTATATATTGTCTATAATGATGATTATTTGACCTGTAGAAGAAAGGGTAGGCTGCTTATTTTCAGAGATGAAAGGAAAGACTACACATTTTGCAAGATTTATATTCATATTAAACTTTTGCAGTAGAAAGGAAGCTCATTTTATTTCATTACAAATATCCAAATCAGCATTTTAGAGGCGTGTAATTGCCAGCAGCACCATCGAGAGAATGACCTTCACAAGCGGTTTCCCATGTTGCTTTTCATAAATTCACTTCAAATGTATTCACGGTTCGCCTTTCAGACTGCCACAGAGTCACAATCAGGAGATAGGATGCATATATTACACTAAAAGACTAGCCTGGCAATCCAATTTTTTCCAGCTTGAAGTCTGTGTAAATATTAATGGTGCATCCATCTGCGTTTCTGTCTGTGTTCGGGAAGTTTCAAAGTTATCTCTGACATATTAACCCTTCCATGGAATACATGCACAGACATCTCCATCAAATGCAGCTCTAGGGTTAACCCTTGACTGCCTATGGAACAAGACATAGCGAATCAGGGGAGGCTGGTGGAGGGAGAAATCGGAGGACAGGCTCATTGTAATGCATGGAACGGAATGAGCAATGGTATCGTGTTTGAGGACAGGCTCATTGTAATGCATGGAATGGAGGCTGGGCTCATTTTAATGCATCGAAAGGAATGAGGAATGGTATCAAACACCATTTCTCATTGCATTTGATGCATTAAAATTAACTCATCCTCCGATTTCTACCTCCATCATCCTCCCCTGTCACCTAACCTCCATACCATCAAATGCTCAAAGATGCCGGAGGGTTTGTTGATGGTAAAGATGTGCTTCCCTGCACAGGCTCCCAAGAAGCCCAACAAAATGGATTTCCATTAGGGGAGGTTATGATTCATTCTGGATGCTTACTCAATACTGTATGTGGGCATTGTAGCAGACAGAACAATGGGACAGTAATAATGAACACCCCCAGTATGCTATGGTGGGGGTCTCTGTAAGTTACTGACTGCACCTTCGTTTGGCTGAGAGAGTAGAAGCCATTGAGTGAAGGTTATTTACCTCTGATACATTCCGCATGAGTGCCCTGCCTGGACTCAGGCTAGACTTGCACTGGCAGATCAATGAGGAAAGCAATGATCTCACTGAAACGGACAATCCATCTTATTGTGATTCGCCTCAACTACGGAACTGACTTATCGTCAGGACATAGATTTTAAATGGAGATTGTGGGGGGACATGCAGCGTTCGGCCTGTAGAGGGAGCTACAGGACCGTGGCCGGGGTTGTGTCGGCGAGACTTTTGTTGCACACCTGCTGCGAATTAAGTCTCGCCGGCGAATGTTTAAGATGTGTGTGCTTCTGCCATTTCAGTAGGAGAGGTGAGCTGGGAACGGCGAGAGAGAGAGAGAGAGAGAGAAAGAAAGAACGAACACGAACGAACGAACCTACCGACCTACGAACCTGGGGACGAGGCTGGAAAGCCCCTTTAAGAGGTTCACTAAAGACTATATGAATAAACGGGAGCAATCCCTAACCCCTACACTGCGTCTGCCTCTGTGTACCATCGGACATTGTTACATTGGCGCCCAACCTGGGACACAGGAAAAGGCAAGATGGACGCGCTAACAGCGGCGATATCAAGGATAACGCTCGTCCTCGAGCAACAGACGGCCCTGCAGCAGACCCAGCAGGCGACACTGGAGGAGCTGACGGCGGCGAGGGTCGCGGACAGGGCCCTCCGCCAGGACTTCCCCAGGGCCGGCGGGCCGGCGCCGGGGACCGGAGCGGCACCAGGTCCCCCCAAGGTCCAGCTGCAGAAGATGGGGGACCTGGACGACCCAGAGGCGTTCCTCGCGGTGTTCGAGGGGACGGCGAGGATCTCGGGGTGGCCAGACCGAGAGTGGGCCTACCATCTGCTGCCCCTCCTGTCAGGGGAGGCGCAGCTCGCGGCCCACAGTTTGCCGGCGGCCGCCCAACGGGATTACCAGTCCCTGGCCCGGGCGATTCGGGACCGCCTGGGCCTGACACCGGAGGAACACCGGCGCCGGTTCCGGGCCATGACCATGGAGGAGGGGTGCCGGCCCTTCGCCTTCGCCCAGCGGCTGGGGGACAGCGCATGGCGGTGGCTGGACCCCGAGAACAACTCGGCGGTGGAGGTCGGGAACCGGGTGGTATTGGAGCAGTTCCTCGCGGGGCTCCCGGCCCGCACCGCCGCCTGGGTCCAGTACCACCGCCCCCAGGACCTAAAGACCGCCGTGGGTCTGGCCGAGGACCATCTCTCCCTCCCACCGCGGGGGCCACAACGACCAACCCCGGCCCCGCTGCAAGGGGGGTGGGGCCAACGCCCAGGAGGAGCCGGGGGAGCAGAAGGAGGGAGGCCGGCGCCCGCCCCGAGAACGAGATGGCAGGAGCACGCCGATCCGGAACCAGCCCCGGCCCCGCAGAGAGCACCTCGAGCGACAGGGGGGGTGTGTTGGCGGTGCGGACGGCCGGGCCACGTGCAGGCCGAGTGTTGGGCGATGGACATGGGGCAGGTCGTCCGCATCGGCGACATACCGGGCCCTCCCCCCGGACCAGGAGCGGCGTATCGTATTCCGGTAAGGATACAACGTGATACGCACCAGGCGTTCTTGGATTCGGGCTGTATGCAGTCCATGATCCAGGAGCGCCTGGTTCGGCCGGGGGCACTGTTGAAGGCATCGAGGGTGCGGGTGAGGTGTGTGCATGGGGACATTCACGAATATCCGCTGGTCGCTATCGAAATTCATTTTGAGGGGAAAAACCATAGTGTACAGGCGGCGGTTAGCCCACGCCTCACGCATCCCCTGATTCTCGGTGTGGATTGGGAGGGGCTTCCTCAAGCGGTAAAGAGGGCTACCGGGATGCGTGCACGACAGCTAGGGAGGTGTGTGGCGTGTAATGTGCTCTGTGCCGAGGCGGCGCCTCGCGACACTGCCGGGGAGCCGGAGCCGGCGGGGGCGCCTCACCCCGAGACTTCCTCGCCGAACTATCCGCTGCTAGGCGACTTCCCCCTCGAGCAGTCTCGTGATGAGACCCTCAGATCAGCCTTTGACCAAGTGATAGCAATTGATGGTACTTTGATACGGCCAGACACAGTGCGCGCCCACCCCTATTTTGCGATTATCAGCGACAGGTTATATCGAGTAAGTCGTGACTCACATAGTCAGGAGGAAGTAACCCAGTTGCTGGTTCCCCGCAGCCGCCGCGAAATGGTCTTCCAGGCGGCTCATTTCAACCCCATGGCGGGCCATCTAGGGTATGACAAAACACTGCACCGTATAATGGCTCGATTTTATTGGCCGGGGATTTGGGCAGAGGTGCGTAGGTGGTGCGCGTCCTGTCGGGAATGTCAGTAATGTTAGTAAATCCCCCGGCCATTCCACGGGCCCCCTTGCGGCCCTTACCATTGGTCGAGAACCCATTCGACCGCATTGCGATGGATATTATCGGGCCATTTGAGCGGAGCACACAGGGTTATCGATTTGTGTTGGTCTTGATAGATTACGCCACCCGATACCCCGAGGCAATACCTCTGCGCAATATCTCTGCCAGGAGTGTAGCGCAAGCATTGTTTCAAGTCATCTCCCGTGTGGGAATCCCGAAAGAGATTCTCACCGATCAGGGCACTAATTTTATGTCACGCACCCTCAAGGAACTGTATGGCTTGTTGAACATCAAGGCGATTCGAACCAGTGTTTACCACCCGGCCACTGACGGCCTTTGTGAGCGGTTCAATCGGACCTTGAAGTCAATGATCCGGAAGTTTGTCCACGAGGATAGTCGGAATTGGCATAAATGGCTAGATCCCCTGTTGTTTGCGGTGCGGGAAGTTCCCCAAGCTTCCACCGGGTTTTCCCCGTTTGAATTACTCTACGGGCGTAAGCCCCGGGGTGTCCTAGACCTGTTTAAAGAAAATTGGGAGGAAGGGTCTAGCGACAGTAAGAGTGAGATCCAGTACGTCCTCGACTTGCGCACAAAGCTCCACGCCCTAGGGGCTATCTCACGTGAGCATTTGCTGCAAGCCCAGGAGCGTCAGAAACGCCTGTATGACAGGGGGGCTACCCTACGAGAGTTTACACCGGGAGACAAGGTGCTCGTACTGTTACCCACCTCCAGCACGAAATTACTCGCGAAGTGGCAAGGGCCGTTTGTGGTCACACGTCGCATGGGGGACGTGGATTATGAGGTTATACGCTCGGACCGGGGGGATAGCTTGCAGGTGTATCACGTCAATCTCCTAAAAAAATGGAACGACGTGGTCACTGTTGCTCTGGCTATGATAGTTCCAGAGAGAGAGGAGTTCGGTCCGGAAGTCCCAAAATCGAAAGGTAGCACTCCGGTCGATATTGATAACCATCTCTCTGCTAGCCAGGCCGCGGACGTTGCAGATTTGCATCTTAAGTTCGCCGACGTGTTCTCTCCCCTGCCCGGTCGGACTACGCTCATCGACCACCATATAGAAACGCAGCCGGGTTTAACGGTGCGCACGCGTCCCTATAGGTTGCCGGTGCACAAACGAGACGTTGTGTGCCGGGAGTTGGAAGCCATGCTGGAGCTGGGTGTGGTCGAGGAGTCCCGCAGTGATTGGTGTAGCCCCATCGTGCTTGTCAACAAGCCAGATGGGACTATACGGTTCTGTGTGGATTATAGACGGGTTAATGCGGTCTCCAAGTTCGATGCATATCCGATGCCCCGGGTCGACGAGCTCTTGGACCGGCTTGGTACGGCCAGGTACTTCACGACATTGGATTGCACGAAGGGATACTGGCAGATTCCACTCTCGCCGGTGTCCCGGGAGAAAACGGCATTCTCCACTCCGCTCGGGTTATTCCAGTTCACCGTGCTCCCTTTCGGGTTGTTCGGAGCCCCAGCCACTTTTCAGCGCCTCATGGACCGTATTCTGCGGCCGCACGCCGCCTATGCTGCGGCCTACCTAGACGACATTGTCGTCCACAGTGACACCTGGCCGCAGCATGTGCGGAGGGTGGCTGCTGTTCTGCGGTCCCTGAGGCAGGCGGGGCTAACGGCCAACCCGAAAAAGTGCGTGATCGGGCGGAGGGAGATCCGGTATCTGGGGTACAACTTGGGACGGGGGGAGGTGCGACCGCAGATTGAAAAGACTGCGGCCATCGCCGCCTCTCCCCGGCCCAAGACAAAGAAGGAGGTGAGGGCCTTCCTGGGGCTGGCGGGATATTACCGCCTGTTCGTACCTGGGTTTTCAGAGCTGGCCAGTCCCTTGACGGACCTCACCCGGAAGGGTGCCCCGGATCCGGTCCAATGGTCGGGCCAGTGCCAGGGGTCGTTCGAGGCCCTTAAGGGGGCTCTTTGTGGAGAAACGGTCCTGTATGCGCCTGATTTTAACCTCCCTTTCTCCCTACAGACGGACGCGTCGGATAGAGGGCTGGGAGCAGTGCTGACCCAGCGCGTGGAGGGGGCCGACCGGCCGGTGCTGTACCTGAGCCGTAAGCTGTCGGAGAGGGAGGGCCGGTACAGCACCGTGGAGAAGGAGTGCCTGGCCATCAAGTGGGCGGTCGGCACCCTCCGCTACTACCTGCTGGGTCGCGCCTTCACCCTCTACTCCGACCATGCCCCCCTCCAGTGGCTCCACCGCATGAAGGATGTAAACGCGAGGATCACCCGGTGGTACCTCGCGTTGCAGCCCTTCAACTTTTCCGTCGTGCACAGACCGGGGGCGCAGATGGTCGTGGCAGACTTCCTCTCCCGTGCAGGGGGGGGGGAGTAGGTCGTCGGCCGTCGGGTCCCCGGCCTGTGTCGGGCGGTGGGGGTATGTGGGGGGACATGCAGCGTTCGGCCTGTAGAGGGAGCTACAGGACCGTGGCCGGGGTTGTGTCGGCGAGACTTTTGTTGCACACCTGCTGCGAATTAAGTCTCGCCGGCGAATGTTTAAGATGTGTGTGCTTCTGCCATTTCAGTAGGAGAGGTGAGCTGGGAACGGCGAGAGAGAGAGAGAGAGAGAAAGAAAGAACGAACACGAACGAACGAACCTACCGACCTCCGAACCTGGGGACGAGGCTGGAAAGCCCCTTTAAGAGGTTCACTAAAGACTATATGAATAAACGGGAGCAATCCCTAACCCCTACACTGCGTCTGCCTCTGTGTACCATCGGACATTGTTACAGAGATACTGTCTCATCTTCTCTCTCTCAAATTCGGAAGAGATAAGCAGTAACAAAACCCCTCTTTTCAGTTTAGACACTAGAATCGTGTTCCATTTTTCAGAGGGAACAATTCTTTCTACGTTGTTTTGTTCTCTCGAATTGCATGGTAGAAATGCTGATTTGTTTCCCCCCATATGGATAGTGATGACATAACAAGGCGTTGATGTGGCAGATTGAAGGACAGTCAGAATGTGGAGTCATGTTGATCCCTTCCTCCCTGTCAGTGAGAGGCGAGCTCTGGGCTGCCGTAGGCTCAGCCAGCCTGTCTGGTCCTGATAGAGCACCCTGTGATCTCTTAATGAAGCACAGCATCTGGACATAGTTGGGCTGGCTGATGGCTCTATCAGGAGAAGGCAGAGAAGGAGGAGGGTGGGGTTGGGGGGTGAAGGGGGGGAGAAGGAGAGGAGGTAGTGGAAGAGGAGGAGGAGAAGAAGGGGGAGATAGTGGAGGAGAAGGAAGGGGAGGTAGTGTAGTGCATGGGGGGGAGGGAGGGCGGAGGGTGGGGGGCGTGAGAAGAAGGAGATTGAGGATGGAGGGAGGGATGATGGGGTAAATGGAACCCATGGGGCCCAGCTAAAATGCTCCCCCCTCCCCTCATCCGCTTCTCTCCTCGTCTATTTTGACGTGCAGCAGGAGAGATGTGCAGCGCTCGAGACAGACAGTCCGGGATGAGGCGCCCTCACAGGGCTGATGAATGGGATGGCTATATTGGTTAAATGGCCTCTGTGACACCACCAGACAAAATGAGAGGAAGGAAAGAAGAGTGCAGAGTTCTCCATCACTGAAGAGCAAAGAGGGATGATCTTTAGATGAAGGGGTTGCACTGAAAAGACTGGCTTTCAGATGAGGGGATTACATTGAAAAGACTGGCGTTTTGCAATGAGGTTATACACGAGGAGTTGTTTCTTCATAATGAATACTAGTGTAGCCTTCAATAATCATGGTGCCAAAAAATAACATAAGGAGCCTAGATATCTTTGAAGAGAATACAAACAAATACAGATTCTGTATTCTGATACAAATGTATTTTTTTATTTTGTATGTATCTTCGGGCAAAATACACTATATGCCTCATTACTCTGCTACATCAGAATGTAAATTGTCATTAATGTTACTGTATGGACAAGCCTGGTCAGACACTTACAGTAGTTGGCCAGGATTGATTGTCCACTGGACACCAAACTATACAACGTCACATGTTACGAACCCCCCCAGATACTACGTCTAGGGATATAAAAGGGGGAGAAACGTAACATACAGTGTCTGTATATGCTGCTGAAAACTGCTGGTGCGGTGGTAGTGCAACGCACACAACGACTGAGTAAAATGGCAAACAAGACAGATTTATTATTAATACATACAACAAACAACACGGGGGAAACATAGAGAGGGAACTAAGTGGAGGACGCCAGACGGCGCCAAATAAATGAAAACAAAAATAACCCCAAAGCTAATATTCTAATCCTATCTGTTCTAACTACGAAAGGTCTGCTATCTAACTAACTAACTAAGTCTTGCCCGCCTACCTTAAACCCAAAATACAAGAGCTGGCCAAACCTGTGTGATGGAGGTGTAACAACATAACAACACACCTGCGTTCAAATATTAGCATTTCAAATACTTTGCTGTGCTTGATTGAGTTTGCCTGGCAGAATGGAACCAATGGAATAGTCCCAAAAGTGCGAACCTCATCCATCTGGCCCTCCAGGAAAGACTTAAGCTAGCGCTCAAAGTCTTTGAACGTTTTCCCAAATACTTTTTCGCGCCATATGTGTACTACTGACAAAAACAGGTAAAACATTTGAGAATTAGCTCTCTCTCTTTCACTGTGGTGGCTGGTGAGGTTCCCTTTAGAGGATCATTGTCTGTCTGGCTGAAGCCAAAGGGTAACAGCACCCCGGAGAGATAAGGCTGTGCCATCAGCACTGATAAGCATCTTATCAGCCTGTCTGCATGAACTTCCTGACGATACCTGTTGTATTACAGAGTGTTGGACTCCCAGATAAAAGGCCTTTCTCTCCCTTCCTCCCATCTCTATCTCCCTGGCATCACAACAGTCTCTTTCCATGACGCCAGGTATAATTTCTCACAGGCAGAATGTGAGGTGCAGCTGCAAGTTTATGCTGCACCATTTGTTGTTGTGCAGTCGTATAACACACTGTTTTTTCTTTTTCTTTTTTTCCATCGCCGACGTTATCGTGTTTTCAGTACCTCGGTAATACAACATGCCCACAACGCGGCATCAAGAAATACATGACACTGTGTTTCCTGCATCCCAATTAGATGGAGATTCTCCAGGCTGTTGTTACTTTAAGGATGAAATATGTTCACAAAATATTGGTTTTCTGACAACCTGGCGGGGTCACTTCATTTTCACATAGATATGAATTATGCTCCTAAATAGACTGGCGAGCTGAAGCCTCGGGGCTGAGATAAGAGATGAGGATGGGCCAACTTCACAGAGCCCAGGCTGTCATCAATCACAGAGTTCATTCGGTTCACAAAGGGGGTCCTCCTTCACCGCTGAAAGCAGTCGATAGAGTGCCGCTCCCCTGTACGCGAGCAATCCTATTAAGAAGGCCCTCCACCTCAGCCTTCACAATGGGGGCTCATCAGAGGCCGACAGGGAGGGGAGCGCAACAGCCATCCATCCTTAGGTGAGGGGGGGGGGGGTGGGGGGGAGGCACTGCAGGCAATCTCTGCTCTCTCTCTCGCTTTCTCTCTCGCTCTCTCTCTCCGCTCTCTCTCTCTCTCTCTCTCTCTCTCTCTCTCTCTCTCTCTCTTATCTCTCTCTCCTGCTCCTCAGGAAGAGGGGAGCCACCATAACCTATGCCCCATCTCTCAAAGATAACAGCTGTTGGGGGCTGTTTTGGGGGCCAACTGACAGACAGGCAGATACACACATACACGCATGCATGCATGTACGCACACTCACATTCATTTTGTAACATGTCATCTTTCGTAACAAAATCGAATCTTCGTAATTGGTGTCCCCTGTCGTTCAATTTGCATCATACCTACAGTAGATGGTGTATTTAATGGGGCGTAGAGCCATATGTTGAACCCCCTTAGTGCTAAACACACAGGTTTCTGAGCATTAACATCACTAACAAGGCTCTGTTTCCATGACAACCCGGCTAGCTAATGTCAAAGAGGTGCTCTTGACAGCGGGAGATTTCGAGTGGCAAAAGAATAGACGTTTGGAAACATACGAGTGAGTCAGCTACATTCATTTAATACCGACCACTGTCCATTAGGTAATCATGATGAGAGGAACGCATGAGACATTACCAAGCTAGGCTACCCATGCCGGCTCATGCCCCCCCCCCCCCCCCCCCTCGTTTGAGAACTAAGACGATCCATGTATCACTATTCTGCTGATTGATCTGCATAAGTAGCCTGCCAAGGGGAGAGGGGATCGAGGGCTTGATGGATGACACATAAATGTCCATAATGTTTAATTTATCCCATATTTAATGACCCGCTCATCGTGATTTGCTGAGTGGCTGGCTAATTCTTGCCTCTTGCCAGGCCAGGATTGGCAGTTCATCCATCTTCAAGCCGAGCATTGTGGGTCCTAAGGTGATTTAGTGTCTGAGCTAGCTCTCCCCTGTCCTACCTGTCCTTTCCGCCTGCCCGCCCGCCTGCCTGCCCGCCCGCCTGCCCACCGCCTGCCTGCCTGGCTGGACACAAAGCAGAACGCTCTCAGGCACGCTTAGATGCTATAACTCACATTGTGTTTGTTCACTGTGAGGCTGTCACCTATAGCCAGACCCATGAGTGTCTGAATGATTTGGGGTCTGTGTCTTTATGTGGTGTGACATACATGCCACCTGCCACGCCCCAACTGTTGCCCGTTATGGCCTCTGGTCACGTGACGTCCCTCCCCGTCCGTGCCCACTGCGACTGTTCCCATCCTCGATTAATCTGTAACTAATTGCCTTTCCATCATGATCATGTCCGCTGGGCGTCTGTTGCTCAGTGGCCAGCATGGCTGTAGCCTTTGATGTCCTTCTTCGTGTCGTGAAGAGAGAGGGGTGAGTGTCACGGACACGTGTGTGCGCCGTGCCCCAGCTGTCCTGCCGCCACTCTGACCTCTCCGTCCGCCGCCAGAACCATTCTAATTACTCGCCACTCCCCGCAGGTTATGTTAATGACCGTTTCCCTCTTAAGTAGGCTATCTATATGCAAAGTCTGTCCTCATTATTTATTGTTAATGTATTAATGTGCTCCTATGATGAGGTGAGAGGGATACTGACACCAGGCTGGGACTGATTGAGAGACACTTGTAGGAAAAGACAGAGGAAGCCAGGACATACATTCTAGCAGAAAGACTCTTGCTGTGTTCCAACAACGTTCTGTACTCGCACAGACTGAAAACACACAGCCCCTGCATCTCGATTCTCCAACCAAGTGCACACTTATGGGAACAGATGGTAGAATTGGGACACAGGAATACTGACTCAATAATTCACCATGCAGATACGGCTCCCTCTCTGTCTAATGCTGTACTCATGATTTTACTGCATATGCAGCGACATTCTTGCAGTCAGCCTGCAGCCCGTTAACCTTGGGGGTTGCCCTCTGAGCTCTGTCCATTTTCCCCCTGAAACAAGAGCTGGATTGTGGTGAGCAGAGCACCTCAGAGTCTCTCCACTCAGCCGACAGAACTTGATCCACTGGCCATGCACTCCATTTCCTGACATGAGCCATTTGGGCCATCAGTGGATGGGCGTGGAATGTGTGTGCCTTGCCTGTGTGTGTGTGTGTGTGTGTGTGTGTGTGTGTGTGTGTGTGTGTGTGTGTGTGTGTGTGTGTGTCTGTGTGTGTGTGTGTGTGTGTGTGTGTGTGTGTGTGTGTGTGTGTGTGTGTCTATGCGTCCTGCCTGTGTGTGTGGGTGGGTGTGTGTCTGTGTGTGTGTGTGTGTGTGTGTGTGTGTGTGTGTGTGTGTGTGTGTGTGTGTCTATGCGTCCTGCCTGTGTGTGTATGTGTGTGTGTGTGTGTGTGTGTGTGTAGTGGAGGACAGGGGAGTGAATGTGTGAAGTGTCAGGCACCGACAGCTCTAGCTATCTCTCAATGCCATCATGCTTCCACCGACCTGCACCTCTCCCCCACTATCTCCCCCATCATCTCCCCCACCATCTCCCCTCCTCCTCCCAGTGACGTTATGTTCTACTGTATGTGGGTTAGGGAGGGAAGGAGGGAGGCAATAAGCAGTGATACACTTATCCCGCTAGCAGGTTCGATTACAGCCGTAATGTTTCCTCTTCCCATTAAGTGTATTTGATTTGGTGGAGGGACAGGGTAGGGGCCGCTGCGGTAGTGGTGGGGGCCAGAGGGCGGCTCCGGAGGGGCATCAGTTATGCTGATGGCCCTGGCCAGGAACAGAGGAGTGGGGAATGCTTATGTAATTAGAGAGACGACTTTGTCAAGCCTCATTTCTGAAAGAGGTTCTTCCAGTTGAACCCTCAGAGAGAACTTTTTAATCCACTGATCTGGTGTAGCGGAGGTGGTTTGGAACCACTCTCCCCTAATCAGTAACCTCGTCTGAGACCCTGAAGACATGCGTTAGCTCCCTGGCCCGGTCTGTAGAGATAGGAGGATTGCACAGAAGGAGGTGGTAGAGTGACAGACTGAGAGACCACTGTAGCGCCGAGACCATTATTAGGGGAATAAATTCCCTCCGTAATCCCAAGACGGTTCAGGTCAAGGGGGTAAGTGTTTGTGTGTGGAAGCGAACATAGTGCATGTTTAATGAGCCTACCTAGCACTCCTGTATGATAACAGTTTTCAAAGGATTTTACTTGGGCATCACTCCATAGTTGGTATCTTGAGTTTGGACTGAGCATTGAACAAAACAAAACAAAAACACGATGAGAAATATTCAAATATATACGTAAATTTCGATTTACGATTTATGACTGATCTCTGGATACCTCAAGCAAGTCTTGTTTCGCAGAGATTATTATTATAATTATTATTTTTTTTTTTTTAAATATATTTTTAGGACATTTCTGCTTTATTGGGATAGAGGTAGTAGAGATTGACAGGAAGGATGGGTGAGAGAGGAGGGATGACATGCAGAGGGCCGGAATCGAACCAGGGACCATGCGATGATATGGTATGCGCCTTAATGTGCTATGCCACTGAGCGCCCCTGTTATTTTTTTCTTTGTTTTTTTTCCTGAGCTGACGAACATTGTGTATTAAGACCAGACGAGGTAGGAAAAAAAGTAAAACATGGATTTGTTGTCAGATGGAATTAAGCAGCACCAGGCCTTTCAATTAGCTTCATTTCAGGTTCAGTTTGCATCAGCGTGTCTGCGGAGCTGGGTGGGCTGCGGGGAGAGAGAGAGAGAGAGAGAGAGAGAGAGAGAGAGAGAGAGAGAGAGAGAGAGAGAGAGAGAGAGAGAGAGAGAGAGAGGGAGGGAGGGGGGGGAGTGTGTGAGAGAGAGAGGAATGATGAATAAATAAGGTCTGTGGGGCTGACACACACTCTGGACCAGGCCTGCTGACGGCTGCTCTGATTGGCTGTGCCAGCACGGCGGCCCACAGGGCACAAGGCTGTGTACACAGAGCGTGGCTGACAGAGAGTGATGACTGGACGCGGCCGTCTCACACCAGCGCCGGGGGAAATGTGGGGGAGTGTGTGTGAAATGATCTTTTAGTAGTTGTTTGTGTTGCCAGACTTGTCATGCTAACAACATATTACTCTATATTGCAATATGAGTGTATGTGTGTGTGTGTGTCTTGGTGGGTGTGGGTGGGTACATGCACGTAAACGCTTGTGTGTGTGTGTGTGTGTGTGTGTGTGTGTGTGTGTGTCTGTATGTGAAAAGAGGGTATTTGTTTGCCTTGTAGACCAATCTCCGAGCATTGCATGTGCATGTGTGTGTGGGCATGTGTGGCGCGCTCCCGTTAGCTGACAGCTCTCTCTCTCTGGTGAGGAGTCTGGAGTGACGGCTGCTGTGTGTTCTCCCTGAGAATGGCTGTGTTGAACATGCCTTTCGAGTCCAGCAGCCGAGATACAGGGACCTCTGAGTTTCCAACAGTGGGCTGACTTTGAGATTGTGTACCAGGTAGCGCAGTGAATACAGAGAGAGAGAGAGAAAGATCAGACAAAAGGCAGAACCTTTATAGACGATATAAGATAGAGCTCATTATTGATTCTCATATAATTGCCACCTTATTAATCTATGGAATACAAGAGAGAGGTAATTACACTGCACTTATGGGGAAAAGGCGACGCTGTCGTCTGCAATTGCAGATGACATCATGCTAGCTGATTTATATATTCTAAATGGGCTTTTACGCTAGATTAAAAATCTGATGCCAGACTGTTTAGTCAATTGCCAATTTGGAAGGAGTCACATTTATGAGATTGCTAATAAATTGGAAGTTCTTCAAAGGAATACAGAGGGCTTTGATGAATCCGGGTCCTTATTGATATGGCCTGCCAAAGCTACATTACCTCATCGGCTATCCAGGAGGTTGGGCAGCATTACTCTTAAGTGGCCGTCTACTGTACTGAATCAATAAGTCCTTTTGTGGGCTCTGTCTCTGCCTCTGTTTCAAACTGGTGTGGTCAGTCCTAAAAAAGTACAAAATTCCCTGTATTGTTCCAATGTGAGTGTGTATGGGATATGTTTTCCTTTTCCATTTCGATGTAGTTCCCTGTATCCATTATCAATCATGTATTATCGTCATTGAACTTGTTCGTTTGATATGAACTTGATATGTAAACTTGTAATGTCATTGATATGTAAAATTCCGTTTGTTGATAATTGCAATTGCAAATATGTTTAAACCAGAAAAGGAAAGAAAAACATTTTTGAATGAAAGTTGGGCCTCTGTTGATTTCGTGGCCCATGTCATTGTGTGACATGAAGCAATGTCAATCTCTCTGAGCTGTGAGGATAATGAAATTTCAATTCCATCGCCAGGAGAGCAGTAGTCAGATAAGGCGTAAGGTGACCACGGGCCAGTGACCTGAAGATTTGATGGCTGTCTGGAATGCCTTGTAATCTGACTGAAGAAGTCAAGGGCATGGAGCCGTAATGGATACCTGTGGAGGCAGTTGCACATCACGCAGAGAGAAAAGCAGGAAACTCCCTCTCTGGCTAGCCTACTATCACTGGTACTGAGCTCATAACTTTCACAGCAACCATCTCACAGTAGTCAAGTCAAGATTATGAAATTGATTGCCCCCCATGCAATATAACGGTAACAGTCACAGTGGGAGTGGAACATCCAGCTCTCCATGGTTCAAAGTCTAAATTGATTATAAAACAGCAACCTGCTGACACGGACACATCTATGGGGAACGGCTGTGCGTGGGTGTGTGTGTGTGGGTACATGTGCACAAGTGTGTGTGTGTGTGTGTGTGTGTGTGTGTGTGTGTGTGTGTGTGAGTGTGTGGGTAGGGCAGATTTCGAGGGAAAACACAAGGGTGTCATTTTTCAAAGTTAAGATGCAAATTAGCCACATTTGTCCAAGAGTTGGCTTAAAAAAACTGGAAACTGAGAAGGTGAGATGAAGGAGGGAAGTGGAGTAGGTTAGGTGCATCGAATGGGTCTGCAGAGCGTCCACCTGTGTACACCTGTCACTCCTCTGGACCTCTGACACACCCTGACCTCCCGCTGTCACAGCCCTCAGCCCGCCAGACAGCCAGCCAGGGACATGTCTGAATACATACATACAGGTCAAGGGAGGTTAGTGGAGGTAGAAATCGGAGGACAGGCTCATTCTAATGCATGGAATGGAATGAGGAGGACCAGTTGATACCATTCCTCATTCTATTTCATACAATTCCATTCCATGCATTACAATGAGCCCGTCTACCGATTTCTACCTCCACCAGCCTCCCCTGATACAGGTACAGTTATTTTAGCGTCAGCCTTGGTATTCTATATACAGTGTAATTCCTCTGTTAGAGTTGCCAGAGCGGAGTTGCCAGATCTCGGTATCTAGCGATATCTGTATCCATCACAGCCATATTGCATGGGTGCCTGACACCCCTGTGAAATTATTAATTATTATTATGGATATTATAGTACCATATTTCAGATGTATTTTTCAAAGTAAAGGAATATAAATGGCTTTCAAGCCGTCCCCCCCCTCCCCCCCTACTCTGGGGTAACTAAGATAAGTCTAGACCCCCACAGCAGGCTAGCTGTCTGCTCTGTGACTGCACCCATCCACCCACCCACCACCCACTGAGGTGGGGTAGAGGAGAGGACAGACAACTCTGCACCCTCTGCACACCGCCAACCAACAGAGCCTCGGAGATGGCTAAGCAGGGGGCAGAAAGGAGGGAGGGAGGGAGGGAGGGAGCGAGGACAGGAAAGGAGGGAGGAGATGTCTATGGAGAAGGTCATGCTATAAAACATGTCTCCCTGCATTTAGACACCACTCTACACACCACGCGTCACACTCAAATGCCACACACACACACACACACACACACACCCGCACACACACACACACACACACACACACACACACACACACACACACACACACACACACCGACACACCGGAAAACATTATGAGCCTGCAAGACAATGAGACGTCACACACACACACACACACACACACACACACACACACACACACACACAGACCAGCAAATCTTCACAGCCTTGGGTGAGCTATCCTGAGAGAAATACCAAACCAGACACGTCTCTAACACCCTGACTGTGATGTCTCATACACATTACACCCAAACACAGTCTGAATTCAATGTCAATGCCCCCCTTGTAGCTGTCAAACTTTATTAGTACATGTTTAAGCTTTACCTTGAACTCAATTGCACTGTTACGGTCAATAGTCACCTCACTTTCCACAAGGGGTAGGGTAAATTGCGTGTTAGCCAAAACCAGCAAAATAGAAGGTGTAAGGATTGCAAAGACAGGAGAAACATACATTTCTTTTGATACACACATTATTATGACATTTGAAAATGTGCATTGATTTCACCATAATGTAGAACTGCCTTTCTCTGTGAATGTTATTTTTAAACGATATATTGTGTAATTAGCGTTCACATCACGAGCACATAGCTCTCTATGCAAAAATAAACAATAAACATTATGTCAAATCAGTCAAAAGTAAAAGGTAAGAACTGCACTCTATAAACAAAATTTAACTGAAACTCAAAGATTTAATTCTGTTTCGCTCTACTGTAATTCCATTCGATCGGGGGCGCTTTGATTTTGCTCATTAATTCAAACAAGCAACTTTTAATCACTATAAAAAATGTAAGCCAATTCTCTTTGAAATTATGTCATGTCATGATGCCATTTGTGTTGGTGGTCTGGCAAACAGGGGTCTGTGTAAGAGGGCAGGGGGCTCTGTCACATCCATTCACATCCCCTCTTCAGCCTGGGTCATTACAGCTGGAACTGGGGGAACCAAGTTACTGCCAATCGTACTCATTCCCCAATTTCTCCACACACACACACACACACACACACCCTCCTGCACCTGTTCTCGTTTTCTCATTCATGTTTGCCCCTCTCTCTTTCTCTCTCTCTCTCTCTCTCTCTCTCTCTCTTTCTCTCTCTCTCTCTTTCTCCCTCTCTTTTCCTATTTCCTGTGGCTGTGCAGAGAGCTCCCTCTCTGTATCTATTAGGTGTGACATTCCATTCTGCTTTTAATCACCTCTCAGCTTTGTCCTTCTGGAGAGAAATAACTCTGTAGACGACGGTCATAAAACCCCTACGTGCACTGTCCAGGAATGTCAGACCCACCCAGACCCACCCAGACAAAGGCAGACATGCACACACACACACACACACACACACACACACACACACACACACACACACACACACACACACAAAAACAGTACCACACAGTTTGATATATACACAAACAGCCTCGTATCAGTGCTTTTGAAGACACACACACACACACACACACACACACACACACACACACACACACACACACACACACGTTCTTTCTACTCTCAAATTACTCTGGATGAAATCTCAACTCATGCATGCATACATGTTCCATCCATGTGGTTTCCCAAGTTTACACTACACCATGTTCTCTCCACCCTTTAGCCTGGACTGCTTGGCTGCTGTGACAACTGTCTCCCACTGGCATGTGTATGTGTTCACCACTTGAGGGAATGTGTGACAGAAGTCACTGATGCAGAATGGCTGATATGGATGGCTTTCAGTATGAAGTGTCTCGATGGCGTGATGGGGGGAGTCAAACATATGCATTTACATCTCAATCACAGAGCCCCCGTCTCCCCCACCAACAGCAGCAGCAACCGCCCTCGGTGCTGTGTGTTCCGTCATGTCTGTGTCGGGTGAAATCACTCTTCTCTCACCGAGGGGGATGTCTTTGCCTGTCCTTGGAAGAGAGCAGTCAAGGACGGAGAGAAGCGGGCGGGGGGCGGAGGATTAGGGGTGGGGGTGGGGAGGGGGGCGTGGGCTGTGTGGGTAGGAGGGGGGCTGGGCTGGGCTTTGGTTGGGCTTCAGGGACGAGGGCATTTGTATTCCTCTCTCGCCTGTGACAGGGTGGGGAAAGGTTGGGGGGATGGTGGGGCGAGGCGCAGTGGGCTCTTTGGCAGGGCTCCGGAGGTGCTGAAATCAAAGACACAATGCTACAGTATCGCGCTTTCACTTTGGTCATTGGAGATGTGTGCTAGTTTGTGTGTGCGCGCGTGTGTGTGTGTGTGTGTGTGTGTGTGTATCTTGTTTCTTTGTTAACATTTTGTTAGAATTCAGGTTAAGACCATAGGGCAGTACAATTACTTCTGTAGATTATAC
Source organism: Argentina silus (assembly GCF_951799395.1). NCBI lineage: Eukaryota > Metazoa > Chordata > Actinopteri > Argentiniformes > Argentinidae > Argentina > Argentina silus. The sequence goes on along the minus strand of NC_139673.1, from coordinate 17,226,195 downwards.
CCAGCAGATTCATGCTTACCTGGTGATCTTGTCCAGAAAGACCCACAAGTCAGTATACTAATAGTAACCCACAACAAAAAAATCATTTCAATGGAGCTCTTCATACAATCACAGTGAATCAAGAACCAGACCTTGACTCCAGAGTGAGGTGTGGAGAACGTAAATAACCAAAAAGCAAGACTATTGTTCCGCTAGCAAAGCTCTAAATGTAAGTGGCTCAAATATGGCAGCCTGTCACCTACATTATATTATCGTTAGGGTACTTAAACTCTCACTGTCTCAGCACCTGCCACTGCAGAGGCCACATACACACACACACACACATACACACACACACGCACACACACGCACACACACACACACACACACACAGGCCAGGTCAGAATGTTTATACTGCCTACTGACTAAAAGTAGATACTAACCCTACATATTACATCACACCCATAATAACAATTGTGGAATTGAAATTGGAATTAACTTCCTGAATAGTGTGCAGTGAACTGATAATACATGGAAAGACAAACGTAGTATCATCTGGTATTTCATGCATTCTCAGTGTTGGTAAATATTGCATACTCCACAACCTAATACTAAGAAACTACCACTATTATTAACACTAAGGAATGTGCACAAATAGTATGTAGTGTGAACTTTCGAACCCGGCCACAATGCTCATACTCTGTGGGTAGAGTGTGGGTAGAGGCCCGAGGTGAGTAGGTGTAAATGTGTGGGTACAGTGGATGCTACAAATAGACAGGCGTGTTGCTGGAGAAGTGAAGGACGGTGTGAGACTGTGAACTGTGACGGTCTCAGAGGAACGGAGCTGTAGTCCTGGACTGTTATGGCCTCTGGTGGAGACTTGGCAGGGGAGGGAACGAAGGTAAGCACTAAGAAGAGAGGTGTGAGACTCATGGTTGGTGAACTGGCTGGTGAACTCAGAGTTAGGACCTTGAGTTCTCTCTCCCCGTCCTCGAGTGTGTAAAAAGTCCATGTATTAGTTTCCATACATGCATCTGTGTTTGAATCCATTCTGTTTGTGTGTGTGTGTGTGTGTGTTTGCGTGAGTGTGTGCAGGCGCACGTGTGTGTGTGTGTGTGTGTGCACTCTGTCAGGTGCGGTGTGGTCAGCATACCCTGTGGCAGTGGATCAACGTGCCAGTGCCCTGTCGTGAGAGGTCATGACCCCTGTGATGGCCTGTCATTAGAGGGCAGGCTGAGCAGAGTGGGCCAGGTAGAGTTTGACAGAGAGGGTTCATTAACATGCGGACACACACAGCCAAGATGTGTGTGTGTGTGTGTGTGTGTGAGAGAGAGAGAGAGAGAGGGAGAGAGACAGAGGGGGGGGAGAGAGGGAGAGAGAGAAAGGGGGGGGGAGATAGTGTCTGTATAATTCTCCACTCTGTCCTCAATACCCAGACCCATTTTATCTGATGAATGTTCAGACGCAAACCGCTGCGCCTTTATAATACTGCATGGCTGAACTCTCTTTCCGGTCAGCTTAATATTACTCAAGTTTAATTTATCCCTTTATATCATTTCGTTCAATTAAATATATTGTGAGCGAATAGCTCCCTAAGGGCTCATTTTTATCACTGAGTGATAATTGTGCCCACCCAGGAAGGACAAGGGGTCGCGTCCTAAGGAAAGAATGGTATGGTAACGTTGCTTTAAAGGCAGTGTGACTCTTCTGTGCAAGGTGCAGTATGGTCTTTATAGGGTCTCTTTAAAGCCTAGTAGATTGGACATACAGTATTATAGGGTTATACCTATAATACAGGCCTCTTATTATAGTATGTCAAAACTCACTTAAACCTGGCTACTAAACTCCAACAGTTTCATGTGGGCTTCCCTTATTAAGAGAGCATAATGGGCCTTATGAGGAGACAGTTTGAGTGTAAAGGCATGGTTGTTGTTTTTTTCTGTTCTTGATAGACAGGGCAACAATGGAATTGAATTCCACATGAATGGCAAACATACTAGACCTGCCTGCAAACTCTTAACCTATGAAGTCACATAGAGTCCCTATTGAAGTTACATGGAAGCCCCAAAATTGGTTACATAGAGTCCTTTAAAGATCTCTCTCTCTCTCTCTCTCTCTCTCTCTCTCTCTCTCTCTCTCTCTCTCTCTCTCTCTCTCCCTCCCTCCCTCTCTTATTCCCTGGCGGACTGTTTTAGCTGTTTATAGTAGCGGTTCAGACAGTGGTCTATCTTGGGAACTGTGCAGTATGGGGAAGTGTCACACAGATTTGCTCCTGGGGGAAGTGGAGGTGTGTGTGTAACTGCCTGTCTTAACAGGCTTGCATGAATGTCAAGCAAGTCAACACACATTTGTGATCTTTATTTTGCCCTTTGCATGTGTTCTGACGATCCGTCTCTGAGTACTTTGTGGGTTAATTGGAGCTAGAGTCGCACACAATACTTCAACTTTTTAAATTATTATTATTGGTCACATATTGGCATAAACTATTTTACTGAGGCGTTCCTTGAGCTAGCTAGCTACATGCTACAGAATATTTCTTCGACCAAGCAAAGACATGAGCTCTAATTGGTTCATTATCTTACCACTCAGTGGTGGCCGCTCCCACAGCAGTCATTTCCACACTTGATCTCCTGTATGGAAATGACTTGTCAGAAAGAAACACAGGTGAGATTGTAGACTTTCTGTACTATGAAAGTCAGTGAGCATGCTGACATAGAAAATGTCAGCTATTCTCAGACTGGTAAAATCTGTGTAACAGGCCTAGAATTATGGATGCCCATAGTCAGTCAGCCTATTCCATGAGAAATGGGAGTCTGAGGCAAAGCTCAGCCACTGGTACGGTCTGCCTGGAGCTTCTGCAAGCTTTACTGCATATAAAGACTTGTCTCATAAACTGCTGCAGTCGCAGGTTACGGCTGAGAGGGCCGTTGCTCAGTAAAACGAGGGCCTTTGTGATGATTGAAAATGTTTGTGTGTGTGTGTGCGTACGTGCATGTATGTGTACATACATGCGAGTGTGTATGTGTGTGTACATCCATGCATGTGTGTTTCTGCAATTACATAATGTAAGGAAATCACAAATGTATGTGAAATGTGATGTCACTCAGTCAGTCTATCAGTAAAGTTTTACCAATCAACTGTTGCTGGGTTTATCTTGGTTCCATTCAGGACTGAGGCCCGCTGCTTCAAAGCACAATGTACATTCTTCTGTCTTTCTTCCCCAGAAAACTGCTCTAATTGCCTTCAGAGGAAATGGTCGGTCAGGGTCAACAGTTTGACACAGGTCATCTGTTCTGGATTACAGCGATCAAGATAAAGTTGTCTGGCTCTTCTCAAAGTCTCCAACAAATAATGCATTTCACTTTATCCAAAGTTTAAAGTAATTTTCCATAACACTGTATGTTTCCACACTGCATGAACAGCACACACAGTCTTATGATATGTTAACATATCATATGTTTGTATTGAACATCACTGACTTTTTTTCGTTTTGGGCATATACCATCTGAGGCACCCATGTTTGATTTCCTCATTCCATTCCATGCATTACAATGAGCCCGTCCTCCGATTTCTACCTCCACTGGCACATACATAGCTGTAAATGCTGCCTTTCATCATTTTAAATCCCATTTAATCGACAAATGAAAGTCCTTTATGTGAACCACGAAATCATAAAGTGTAAAATGCTTATTTGACATTATCTGTCTCATACTTGGCAAACATTCTCGTTTGCATTCTGCATATGGCATACTTTCAGAAGATTCAACACACCATTTTTCTCCTTGAAATTGTCCATGCATTTGCAAACGGAGTGGTCCTAATGTACATCTATTGGAAGGGAGGAGTGTGTGAATGTTGGTATTAAATTGAGCAGGACTAGTGAGATCACCTATCTGCAGTGCATGTCATAAGATAAAGAGTCTAGCCTGTGATGGGTGTGTAATGAGGCTGTGGTTATGGCAGCCATTTGTGAGCCATCAGCCACTGAGCGGTCCGGACATACCCCCGTCTCCGGGATAGCACTTCACACATCCATCATCCTCAGCGTCTAATCATCCCTCCCAAAAAAATGCCGCTTCTAGGGAGTCTCTGGATCCGCTCCCGTGCGTTGACAAACCCGCGAGGAAATTACTTATTTATCATTCACGGCCGGGTGATTGTCGAACACTCGCTGTCTCTCGCAGTTCTAAGATGAGGTCTCAGAACTCTATTTCTTTTTCTCCCAGACTCTCTTTCAGTCTTTGCCTTGGAACATAAAACTTGGATGAGAGGCACGTTGCTATGATAATTTCCCAAGGGCGAGGCCCATTGAATCCAACTGGGCTGTGTCTAATTTGTCTGGAAAGGTGTTAGAGAGATACTCAAGAATGCTGGGTATTCATGTTTAGTGGTATATGAAGTCTCAACACAAATGTTTCCAGCAGTTATAATTCTCTAGAACTTTAGACAGGAAAATTAGGACAGGTTTGTATCCAAATGTTTCTCATTTCGACCCTGTTCTTCAGTGAAGAATCAGCTTGTTGCACTGTTTCCAAGATAGACTCGCAATAATATTTCTCTACCAGGAAGATGATCAATGTCTTCATATACCTGGGAATGGAAATGAAGATGCCATTGGTCTAGTAGTTTACTCAGTCTAACAGGGTTTAGCCTCCAAAAAGTAAGACTAACAGCCTCAATAAATGTACTGAATCAATATGCAATTAAAAGACAAACAAGGTATTGATATATACTAAAGATTCCTGAGAGTCAGCCAACCAGGGCATTACAACACAAGCTCCAGATCGATATGTCATTAATAAGATCACAGACCAGAATAAGCGATCCCTGAACCCCCAGTGGTCACCCACACAGTAACAAACATTTAAATATTTCATTATTTGAATGCACCCCAACAACAAACTAAATCAGTAGCATTTTCAAAATAATGCTTACATGATTTGACATACATTGGTGAGTTATAGGCTCTGTCATGTGTCCTAAGCAGAAAGCTAACTTAATTCTATAGTGGTTCAACTGGGATATGGTAAAACCATTCAAACATGTCAGTTTTGATGTTCGTTGTTCCATAACTGTCAGATCTCGGCGAATCACTAGCCCCTGCCTTCAGCAGCATCCTGTCAGCCTGACGCCTGTGTGAGGGATGATGGGGATGATGCACTTCTCAGCACCGGAGCCATGAATACCTCATTCCTCAATCCATGTATCTTGGCAGAGAGGAAAAATACTCAGGAAAGAAATCAGCTGGCACTATGGTGAAGAAGACTCTCAATAGGAAGAGGACAGCAGTGCTCTCACCATTTCTCATTTGGCTGTTGGCAATTGCAGTGGTTGAGGACCCCAATCAGCCCCTTCCGCCGCTGCGGCATGTGCACAGTCACTTGTGGATGCATTAGCATGACAATGACGGCAATGTTAAGGCGATGCCATTGAGAACAAGCCTCTGGGGTCACATATCTCATCTTCTATTATCCCAAAACTGCAGCCGAGCACATTTCCTGCCTCTTGAGACTACTCTACTGCTGCTCTAATGTGGCCCTCTACAGCTCACTATAAGAGCATCCATTAAAACAAAATCCTCTTCTCCATCCCCTAGATCAAATCTATCTAACCATCAGTGGAGGCTGCTGGAGGTAGGCTCATTGTAATGCATGGAATGGATTGGAATTAGAATTAGGAATGGGTGTGTTTGATACCATTCCTCATTCCATTCCATGCATTACAATGAACACATCCTCCTCTATAACCATCGAATCAGAGAGGTTGGGGCTGTAATGGTGCATCCACCTGATCATGTAAGACACATACAGTTTACCTGCACAGTTGGAGACAGTTGCTGTCAGAGAAATGCATTAAAACAAATTAAAGTGTGAGAGAATGAGGGCAGGAGGGGGAGCTGACTCATCTCATCACAGCGTGCCAGTCTACCACGGCAATCAATAGGAATCTAACCGACGGCAATTCTGACTTTGATAATTGCGCGTCAGAATAATGAAATCGTGCTTAAGGTGGGATATGACCGAAATAATGATCATTTTGTTGATATGAGCATGGGAGGGAGGGAGGGAGGGAGAGAGAGAGAGACAGAGAGAGCGAGAGAGGGAGAGAGAGAGAGGGGTGGGGGGGAGTGAGAGAGAGAGAGAAAGAGAGAGAGAGAGAGAGAGAGGGGGAGATGGAGATTATGCAGAGCTAGTAGTCCATTAGCCAGTTCACAGAGATGATTGAAGCTGTGACCCCCGTATGGTGTGTAAATATGGCGCTGCATACCGCCGGTGCATTAGAGAACGAGGGTGAGGAGACGGAACAGAGAGAACGAGCCGCCTGTAAACTTCAATTTGTCAGTAGCTATTGACTGTGTCAGAGTGGAGAGGCTGGGCTGTGGACCATTCAGCTGTGATCCATCACAGTCAGAGCTCACACAGTCACCGCCAGGAGGGTCACAGTATGGGGGCTCAGAACAAAGCACACAGAAGATAGGCAGACATCACTATACGAGCGAGCAGTTCAACTTGTGTCACTGGACAATACCAGTCTTCCAAACCACACCACTGTTCACCGACAGTGCTTTCTAGAAGCACATTTATATATTTTTCAAGAATAAAGTGAAAACGTAGCTCTGTGCTAATGTGGCAGATGGCTATGGTTAGCATCGGGCAGTGACGTCACCGACCTGAGACCTGAAGTAGAGTCGTGTCACCCCCGCACAACCAACGCCTACTGTCGGTTTTGGAATTTTAAAAGTGGGGATGGATTCAATCCATGGCCCATACTAGGTTCCTTGGAGCATTTCATATTCAGAAGATGGACCACTGTTCACTTGAGCTTGTCACACCTACAGCACCATCATCACTTCCTCTCCATTTATAGCCACTGAACCATACAGCTGCACACACACTCTGACAGACAGTGATATGGCTGCAAGGCTCCTATGAGAATCTTATGAAACTTTGTGAAACTGGGTGACATACTTAGAGGGGGTTCAATAGGTAACATGTCATACTCTGTGTTTCACTTGCCATAAAGTAGAGCTGCCTGGCATACAGGAGAGTGGCACAGGGATCAGCAAATAAGACCAGAAGAAAGAGTTTGGAGAGAGAGTTGATGCATCTCATGAATAACTGGTGAGACTGTACGTTTTTACTGTGACATGCTGTCAGATGTGAAAAGAGGCAAAGGGAGAGGGAGCCGAAAAGAGATGCAGATTGGATCAAAAGACTGTGTGGAGCTGCAGAGCTGCGTATCGGCGACAGGGAGAGGATGGGTTGCCGCAGAGGGAGGGTCAACAACATTACAAACCCAAATGGAGATCCGTCCCCCTAGTGAGTCAGTCTGTGGATGTTACCCTAAAATAACAGTTTCTTACAGTTTGTACTTCCCATGATGTTGATGTACGATTTCAGATGGTATTTGAGAAGCACCCGAATACCCCCCATCCAGCAGGAAGTCAGAATGTTCTACTTAGGTTCTGACATGTGGGATTCTCGCTTCAAAAAGCAAATATCCGAATAATTTAAGATTGCAGTGGCTCAGGATCTTCAAGAGAGGAATCTCATAGGTTCAGGGAAAGGGCTTTTGTTATTATTCATTATTTGGCTCAGCACATGAAACTATGCAGATACTGTGAGTAAATGATTAATAACCATAATCACAGCAGTGAAAACAGCCTCTGTTAATTAACTAATTGAGTTGGTTTAGATATATCTGAATAAGAAATTGGTGAAAAGGGACAAGACTGACTGAAGACGCGGAGAGATGGACATCTGTAATGGTTCCTGTCATAAAAGGCTGTTTGCTCAGAAAGGTCTTTGTCTTAAATCCACCTAAGAAGATCCACTGACAACCGCTAACTTCACAGCAAACACATGTAGCTAGCACATGTCTATTAGCTAGGCAGCATTGGCTATACCATCGTGCGGTGACATCACCCTCGACCAACCAAAGCCACGGCAAGGCGCTAGCTAGCCATGGGAACGCAAGGTTTCAAAACTGCGTCCTGGGTCGGGCAGACAGACTCATCACACACACATAAACTGACCAGTGAGATCACAATCCAAATGTAGTTTGGCGTCACTACTATCGACTTAAGGGAGTAAAGATATTGGAATTTCCTTAAGCCAAGCTCCTTATATTAAAGTCACGCATATAGACTTCCACCAGAGAGAGAGAGGTCACGCACACTGCACCTGTTCCCACTGTATAGATCACAGCTGAGATGACTACATAATACACCACAGATATACTCTTAACCCATATCTATGCACAGCTGGGCCCAGTTGGAGACCACACATATAAATCAGATTTGCGATCTGTCCCTATAGCCCTATTGCCTAGCTCTCACAGGGCAGGAAACATTAATTTAGCATTTCATCTCAACCTGCTTTATGTAGTGACTGCTGGTTCCAGGCCCTGCAATGCTGTATGTACTGCACGAGCCACCTGCTTTTAGATGATTTTCTCTGGACTTTGATTGACAGGTATGCCAAAGCAAACAATGTAGTGCAATCAAACAGCAGGGCCACTGAGAGTGATCCTCTTGAAAGTCTACACCAAAGTACACTGCTATATTGATGCTTTACCAGGGAAACAGTGGACAAAGGGGCATGCCATTATAACTGTCCTCCGATTTCTGCCTCCACCAGCCTCCCATGGTGTGTATCATTTTTAGATTAATAACCCCTATTGCTTGAGTTAATGAATGAGGCAGCATGTGTTCAGAGTGCATAAAGGGAGCATGTAGACTGTGTCCAGATGTTGACCCCCCCCCCCCACCCCGAGTCTCCATGGCTGATGGAATGGTCCAAACTGGGTGATGTCATGAGATGACCAACTGACTTTTAAAATGAGATTAACAAAGTATTTCAACTAGCATTTATCTCAAGATATGGTCAATGCTGATTTCAATGACATCTGTACAACAGACAGGACCGGCATGTCTTGCTAAGGTCAGAGCCTTGTAGCCTCTGTGTGCTCTCTACAGTTTGAGAGATCTGTTGCCAACCACTTATCTTGGGCCAATACCCATCATTTCCTTTGTATGAATGCAGTCATGCCAGGAGAGCATGGATTTGGATGTCTGGGCTGCAGGGTTTACCTGCTGGTTTAAAAATTGTGATGAATTATTGATGTTTTTCAAAGAGCTCAGTCTGGAACATGAGAGTACGGTGCCTGACTTGGAAGTGAATGACCAGAAACAATACCCTAGGTAGACAGACAAACTGTGTGTGTATATTCAGTGTGTGTGTGTGTGTGTGTGTGTGTGTGTGTGTGTGTGTGTGTGTGTGTGTGTGTGTGGTGTGTGTGTCTGTGTGTGATGTCCTAGCACTGGCTTATAAACATAAAAGGCTATGTGCTTCGTATAATTTATCTCTCCCTTTGACTTCTCAAACCTTGTGAATGACCCTGAGAATAACCAACCACAAGCTGTGTATCAAAATGGCTGTGTGGGGAAATCAATACTGCACAAACATTGATTTTCATTTGTATCCATTTTTAAACCATGTAAATGCAAACCCATTCCTTGCACATCTAAGGTGTTATCTGGAATCTATGCTCAACCATAACATTTCTGAAGATTGATATTGCAGCAAATATGGCAGGTAGAGCCTACTACATGCCTGACTGTCATGCTACATGTTGTAGGCTTTGCAAATACAGTATGTAATGTAGCAACTTCAGTGTTCCAAAATGATCAGAACAGTTCAGTGTGAACTATCTGTTTTACAATGTTCTACATGTTGTATACAATATTGAACATCTTTTCATCAGGACATTTCCAATTAATGTAGTCTAAATGAACACACCTGTGTAGGTTGATGTCATTACAACAGGTGGTGCTCAATCAGGCTGGTATTCTGTTTATTTATTGAGTTGGAACACTTTCCCCTGTGATACGGCTCCTTGCATAACACAAGTAAGTTGGTCCATGTCGCAATCACAAATAATTATTTTCAAATACAATATGCTGCCACTATCAAACACCATCAGCATTACTTTTGCTAATCTGATTTATGTAGACAAACAGGCAGATATGCATGTGGCTCTTGGCTAATGTATGGCAATGTAGAATATGTTAACTGCTCAGTTGTTTTAGATTTTTAACTTGAGATTTTAGTTAATTGTTATTTGCTTGTATGCCTTGATAGTGTTGTACATTGTGAGACTTGTTAGCACTTCTCTATCTACAGCATTCAGCCTAAATCAAGGCCCCGTGAGACTATTGTCGCAGCTAAACCTGTCGCCACAATGTCATATTCCTTGAGGTCCAGATTGCCAGTGTCAGTGAAAACTATCTCTAATCCAATTTTGAAGAAGGAATACCGTGTATTAAAGGTACTTTTGATTCCATCACACCGCTCAATCAGAAGTGGTTTCCTGTCTGGATAAACATATTGTCAAGCTTTATACAACGGGTGTTTTGGATTTCCTAATGTTACAGTTTTTCCTGCCCATGATATATTAAACATCCACATGGCCACGTCCATTCCTAAAGTGCCATCGTTTACGTCGTTACTTAGCAACGCACACTACTACACGAAAATGTAGGTTAATTCGGCTAGCTAGCCATCAAGCGACCTACGTATATGAGCTGTACAGGTGATGTCGATCTTGTCGGGTGCCTCAACACTTTTAATCCAGCTCGTAGCCAGCCAGATACTGTAGCTACTGTCTGTACTTGCTTGCAGCCAGACATAATGAACGCAACATTGTGTCGATCACTGCCCAGGCACAAGCCACTGTGCGGCTCAGACTGCAGGCAACACATACGTGCCACCTAGATTTGATCGCATTTCCCTTCCACCTTGGTATATAACATGAAATGTAGGTTAATTAAATTTGCCTCTGCATAGACTTGCGTGTTTTCACAGCCATGGACAGCGTCCCTAGAAACCAGTACTGGAACTATCAACCAGCGCTTTGGTAGTTTTGATTTGACATGGCAGTCAATACGAATAGTATCATAACTAACGACCAGAGAAAGCCTTAAATTGCATTTGACAACCAGTGTTAGTAAATGGAGCGTCAGGTTTTGTTGAAAAATTGACGGTTTTGGAATGAATATTGCTTTTTAAAGCTAGTAGCCTATGCCGTTGTATAAAAGCAATAATACACTCGAATCCATGTAATCTCTCGACCCATCTTTTTAAATTTGCTTTTAATCTTTAACTATTTGTGTTGTTTTTTTACTGACTGTGCTTGTGTTGTTGCTCATGACTCTCCTTGAAATGTAGTGTCCTTGAGCACTGAGGAAAAGGGCTATACAAAATGTATTATTATTATTATTATTGTGTTTACTTATCTCATGGCTATGGTGATCTACCGTTACAGCCATGATTTAAAAATGTCATGGCCTCATGTATTATTGCTCAAAGAAATCTTATATGCGCTACCTAATGCATTTTGCTAACACTGGCCTATGCTACACAATTCTTTTGAAGGTTCAAACCAAGCATGCCAAAGGAAGCAAGGCAGAGGATGCAGATGCCTTACCAGGCAAACCTGTCACCTCCTTGTGCTATGGTCTCAGGTCCAGGGTGCGTTTGGGAATTGCAGCACACCAATTGAACAATGAGGCCTCGCCTTGCTACAGCCATGATAAATGTCATGGCCTCATGTATTTTTGCTTAAAGAAATGTTAGATGAGCTACCAAATGCAATTTGCTAATACTGGCCTACTGTATACTGCTGCACAATTCTTTTGAAGATTCAAACCAAGCATGCCAAAGGAAGCAAGGCAGAGGATGCAGATACCTTACCAGGCAAACCTTTCACCTGCTTGTGCCATGGTCTCAGGTCCAGAGTGCGTTTGGGAAGTGCAGCAAACCAACTGAACAATAAGCCCAAAGATGTTGCAGGAAATGTAAATATTTCTCTATCTATTTTACACCCTACAGTATGCTGACTGGTGGTTGTGGTCTTGTTTGCAGTGCAACATCTAAATCATTTGTTGCTTTCATTTTCCATAGAAACAAACTCTTGCTCATATGAAACCAGTTCAACGTAAACCGAGTGTAAAGGAAAGGTCAGATGATGCTGCTTCAGAGGAGGATAAAGAGAATGTGGGCCTCACTGAGGTGGCTATAAAGGTGAGGTGTGGAGAGAGGGTTTGTGAGTTGGGCTGCAGCCAGAATACGCATCACTACATCTATGGAAAGGTTCAATGTCAGTGCAGTATGACCAACTAAGTTGACCCTCTATGGATTTTGTGCTCTAGATTATCCCCTAGCACATAGAGAAAAGAGGAAGGGGAAGCGCTACTGGGATATACGAGTGTATCTTAGTAGATTGAAGGTGCTCTCTGGTAATGAGGCTATCAAAAAGCAAGGAGGATCAAGGCACTCTTCGTAACATTAAAATCCCTTTTATTAGTGTGGTGGATAGAACAAATACTATACAAACTTTGACGCGTTTCAGCATGGCCTTCGTCAGGAAGTACAACTACACAAACTCTAGCCGTCTTTACTGTTGTCAGAGATAATTCTCTACGTCTTCATATTTTGTTGCTCTTTAGGTCGCCATTACAGCGATCCTTGAGATGCCCCAGAGTCAAGGGGACACTCAGGACGAGGAGTGCATGCCACAGGCCGCCTCGCATGCCCTGCTCCACAACATCCCAGATGTGGACGCTACAGATGAAGGCGATGCTAATCTGTGCAGTGAATATGTGAAGGACATTTATGCTCACCTGAGGAACCTAGAGGTGATCAAGTCCTAATCTTTATTGTCATCTGTTGTACTGAGCTTGATTTAATTTCATGCAAGTTTGAAAAGATGTATACCCTTTATTGCACTAACCGTTATGTTTTGAGGCAGGACCCACACGCAACAAACTGCGTCCCAATTGTCTGTCCTCCATTCCTCGTATCCTCCTTCCTTGCTTTCTTTTTTCTTTTCTTTTTTTAAAGCATTTAAGGAGAAGATCCAAGGTTCCTCCCCTTAGATGTTCTCCCCCAATGCTTTTTCAGAAGGAAGGGAAGCACGGAGAGAGGAGGTGAGGAATAGAGGGAAGATTATTGGGATGCAACCACAAACTCCTGTTCTCCATGTCTGTCAGGTTGCCATGGCTGTCAAACCATGTTATCTGGAGGGCAGGAAGGTGACTGGTCAGATGCGGTGTATTCTAATAGACTGGCTGGTCCAAGTCCATAGGGATTTTGAATTGGTTCAGGAGACCCTCTTCATGACCGTCGGAGTCATTGATCGCTATCTCCAGGTACAGTTTGTTTTCCTCTGACTGGTGCATCTACGGAGCATGCCATTTTGAATCATGCTCTCATGGTGAGGTAGCCCTGCCTGAGACCTGAGGATATCCTTTTGGTCTAATGGTAGATGTTTGGGTCTTCCAAATGGGAGATGATTCAGGTTCAAATCCCACCCCTAACACATGCAGTTTTATTATAACTCACATGTTGACTCTGCTCCACCACCCTGTTAGGACAACCTGGTGGCAAGGAAGTCTCTGCAACTAGTTGGTGTTACTGCAATGCTGATTGCGGGAAAGTATGAGGAAATCTATCCCCCAACGGTGGAAGACTTTGTTAATGCGACCTACTGCACATACTCCTGTGATGAGATCTGTCGCATGGAGAGAACCATTCTGAAAGCCCTGAACTATGACCTGGGACGACCGTCCGCATCTCACTTTCTGAGGAGAGCTCTTAAGGTTGCCAAGGTGAGGATTTGGCTCATTGCTTTATTCAGCATCTGTTTATGCTTCTTCCTCTTGATCTTTGCTCACTTACTCCACTAGCTTCATAGCTTGTTTGATTTCATTGTAAAATACAAACAAGTTTTGCAATGCATGTTATCTGGTGATCAGGAGTTCCAGTATGTTATAGTCTCCTGTTTAACCCTTCCTCTCCCAGGTTGGGTCAACTGAGTATCGACTGGCAAAGTACCTGATGGAGCTGACCATCCTGGACTATGCCTCGGTCCACCACCCACCATCGCTCACTGCTGCTGCAGCTCTAGCGCTGTCTCTGAGGTTCCTCCATGACTCTCCTCTCAGTGATTGGGTTTGTTTTTTAACATTCAAGCTATTATTTCGACTTGCTCGTAAAACGTAACAAACTAACACTGCATTGAAAGCCATTTTATTTCATAAGCATTTGAATACCATAGACAAACTCATTTTGATTTGTAGACAGTGACACATGGTAGGGGTTCAATGGGTTTGTTGCACAGGGCAGTTGACTGAATTGTGCATTGTTTGCACCCTAGACCCCAGCCCTGCAGCACTACACTGGTTACACAGAGGACTCCTTACTTACTGTGATGGCACGCATTGCCAAAATGCTGGATGGCTTGAGGGATGGCAGCTTCAAACTGTTGGTGAGCCCAGCCCTAACATGACTTTTAGCCCAGTGATTTAAAGGCCAGAACATGCTAAACGATATGGTGCTTCCTGCCTTGGGCCACCTGTTGGAGCACTAAGAATGCTTGCATTGCATACAATACACATGTTCCTAAGTGCTGTTTTGTTTGGTCACCTGTCCACTTCATTAATTTGATCAAATTAATGATCAATTGGTACAATATCACTGCTATGGCCTCCTATTTATCGCATCCTCTCCTTGCTTACTTTTCAAAAAGGATTGGAAGAGAATATCTAACGGGAGGAAGCTTGGATCTTTTCCAATGCGTTTTGAAAAGGTAGTGAGGATGCGAGGAATACAAGACAGACTACACCTTATGTTCCAGAGCAGTTCTACTTAACTGACATCCTTTTCCCTTTTTTTTTTTTTTTTGCAGGCAATCAAGCACAAGTATGATATCCGAGTCAGCTGTGTCCCAACTAGCCCCAGAGTGAACTTCTGCATTCAGGAACTGTCCTCTCATTGTTCTTGACTGAAATTACATTCCCCATGTTTTTTTAAACACTTTTTAAACTTTTTAAATAAAGTTATTTTTCATATCCATTTCTCAGTTCTTTTTATAAAGCAAGATTACTTATTGTGGTGAGGGTGATGGGGAAACTCTAAGCAGCATATGTGCATCAGGGTGTTAAAACACATTGAGGGTGGAACAAAGTGAAAGGGGGGATTGGATGGGATGAAGGGAATTACTCCACACCCTCCAAGTGCATAACATGATTTCAGCCAAGAAAATAGGTTTTTGTATTTAATCTTCAGTGCATGCAGTTGCCACTCCCAGGGGCTTGCCAGGGTTAAACTCCTTGCTCCACATCACGCTCCTTGCAGGGGGATGTGGAGTTATTAAAAAGAAATATTGCTTCATAAAAAGCTACCGCTGCTGCCCTTGGGCTGTGTTGCTCTTGTGCGTTTCCATGTAAGGGAAATGGGACTTTTGTCTGCCCTCTGATTGCAAAGTCAATTAGGGTTTACCACATGATCCCAAGGTCTCTGTGTGAGATTTCTGTCTGTCTTGGTCTGTGTATCTATCTGTCTCCTCGCTCTCTCCTCACTCCCAGATAATGTGATTCAGTTTTCATTAAATACTGTTTTTTTTCTCTCGATGGTATTCATTAAATTGATTTTTCTCTCTCCATCCTGGTGTTGAATAAGCAATTAGCTGTTTTCATTCAGGGATGCACTATGCAGTCAGATGCTTTAGATGAAGTTGTATTATACAGTGTGCTTTGGGATTTGTCGTGGTGGTGGGGGCCATCGGAGTGCGTGCACCTACGTGCCTCTTCACTGGTCATTTGCAATGTGATTTGCAATCAAATCTTCTGGAGATTGAGGCAGTCTGGACTAAAAAGAGTAGACATTTTACCCTCGAGTCCTCATGACTGTAGCCTACGCCTATAGTAGCATCTAACCTTGGACTTGGACCAAATGGACACTAACTGACAGCCTACAAAGAGTAGGCTGGTTGTATTCTTTAACTGACCAACTTCTTTAATTGGCCATTGTTGGGTTTACTAAAATTCAGGGCAGTTGCTTTCATCCACATAATCAACCGTTAATTTAAGCTAGAGAACACCCATGCACAGGCAGCTAGTCAAGGCTTCTGTCACCCTCTGTGCTGTTACCCTTCAACAATAACGGTGTCAATTGCCTGTATATAATACCCCACTGAATATCTATGAGATACAAGACTACATTATTTTAGGCTGCTATATCAACATGAAACGACTTAAATGTTTTTTTAAACATGTATTAACAGAAGTCCGGTAGGTGGCAGTGAATGTTCTCAGGTAATGGGAAAGGGGAGCGCACTCTTCACTTGCAAAAGCGCTCTCCCATGTTGCTTAGCAGGCACTCAGCGCAGAAAACAGTCGGCTGTCAGAGCGGCAGTGTCAGAGTTGCGGGAGATCAGAAAGTGCCTGTCTGCGCTCTCTTGGTCGGCGCAGGGTTCCTGGACGCAGAGGGAACTGAGGAGACACTCGGAACCCAGTACGAGGTGAGCCGAGGATCTCAAAGCTCACATAAAGGGTAGGACATTGGCAAGAAAGGTGGAACTAAATATCTAAATTGAGTTTTGAGCAATGCACTGGCAGCATGGCCAGATGGTTCAAGGAACACCTAGGATTCAAAACTACCAAAGCACCACCTCCGGCGCCCCCGAAGCCGGACTACAGACATTGTCACGCCGCTGTGCCTTGTACGCCTGGCTACCAACAACCAAGCTCCGGGGCCACATCTCACTATCCGAGCCCCGCTCAGCCGGACATTCTTGCTGCTTACAAACTACAAAAGGAACTGGACTTCGAAGATCCGTACGAGGGAGGCGGAAATATTTCGTTTGGAACTTGCCTGAGCGCTGTGGGGTCGCCGGACATAAAGTATGTGTCACCAAAGCACCGGCTCATAAAGGTGGAAACAATCGAAAAAAACAACTCTGCTCCGGGCAGCGTCATTCTAGCAGCCCAAGCTGTTGCTCTAGGGAGCGTTAAATCTCCCACTTCTCCCCCTTCAGAAAATGAGAATAAACAAGAAAAGGTAAGTCAAAGTAGGCCTGTACACCACGCAGCATGTGCAACTACAAGTCAATGTAACCTACTTTTTATTCTCTGAAGTTAATTATAGGCTACTTGCAGGTTCAATAATGAAGGTGCTTACCTAATAACTGATGCCAAGAGACTAACATGTGATACAGGCATTACGCATAGGAGTGAAAGGCATTTGCACACTAGAAATATTTAGCTTGATTCCAACTAAATGAATTGACTGTTGCGGCGCTTATTCAAACAGGGAATTAATCGTTAAAACCGGCAGAACTAGTTATTTCAGGTGTTCTGCAACGGCTATAGATCCGTGTAGACAGACATGCAGACAGACAGCCACACGTCTCTCTCTGTTTAACAAACTGGGACTGTCCACACATACATTGATTACATTGAACATATATATATTCAGGGATAAACCATCATGGAAAAAAGTTATGATCTTGAAAGGCAGATAATGTAGGCCTACAAGCAATCTGCCTAATTTATTTATTTATGAAGTTCCAAATGTTCTAGGTCACATTTCCTCCATGTGAAATTGTAAGTCATCAATAAACAGAAGGTCTGTTATAATATTCACAATACCATTTAAATTCAAATTAAATCCTCTCTCATGAAATGTGTAAAAACTCTGAGCCACCAACAAACGTGTTTCTCTGACTTGTTGGATCCTGTGTGTGTGTGTGTGTGTGTGTGTGTGTGCGTGTGCGTGCGTATGTGCGCGCATGTGTGTGCTCCTGAAGTTATCTCTCATTCAAGTACAACCTCAACTACTCTGTGCTGCTCACTATGAAACATCTCCTCTTCTGTAATGAGGTCCTATCTTTACTCCCTGAGGGGGTTATTTAGTTCCCATCAGCAGAGGGGGAATGTGGAGACAGATGGCAAGAATGCTCATCTACACCATGTGCCTTGCCTTAAAGTGCACTGCCAAGCAGGGCTCTTTAGGAATTCATAGCCTACACACTGTGTGTTGGTTCATTT